>NC_137160.1:14682532-15014520 GCF_951394435.1 Stenella coeruleoalba
GTTGGTTAGATATATTCATAGATGCAGAAGTATTTTTCCTTTCCTGTAATGCCCCTTAGCTGACCTGATTATATCTATAATTGTACCTAATTGAAATGGCCCCCATTGCCTTGGGTTATTATTTCCCAAATAAACATCACACGTGCATACAATGACACATGCGCATGTGCACACATACACCTGCTATGACCTTTGCCTGTGACTCCATTTCTCTCCACCTTCTAATCATAGAAATCTGAAATTCCACCCTGAGAACTTCCTTACAGAGTCAGGTGAGTATGTTTTATGTAATTCTCCTATATAGAACTCACTCTCATTCAAAACACTAATTTTACACAACAAACTACAATTCTTGAGTTTTGTGATACTGTGACAAAAGCATCATTTTTACTTCAGCTGATGTCAGTAAAAACCAAAACATCCAGAACATTACAACATGTGATTCGGTATGAAAATTAACATTAAGAGTAGACCAAAAAATGTGACCAAGCAGAAAGTACTGTGGTCTGTGTTCAAACAGGCAGGGTTATAAAATCGGTTTTAAATTCACCCTGGGGAATAGTTACCCCTTTCATCTGAAGGTCAAATAGGCCCTCAGTGATTAAAATAGAGATCAGTAGTGATCCTTTTTACCCATGTAATATATAAGTAATTAACACTACACTTCAGTTTAACACTAACGACGCCTGAAATTCAGGTCATGGAAACAACATTCAATGCTGAAGGATCAGAGTTTGATTTTAAGTTTAATTACATTTGTGTCTGGTAGCCCAAGCATTGGTAATTGATATGAAAGCCAAGTTCATCACAAAGGCAGCAACCAGAGAACTCTTAAAGTATACAGTCTTGGCTTTATTTAGCAATGCAGTTTCTGTCATTACATTAGAGAGATGAAAGAACTCCATTTCCTTTGCCAGCTCTTGGCCTTACCACCAACTCTGACTATACACTCAGAGAGTTCATTTGGTTCCCTCGGGGCTACCCTTGTACTCAGGAGGTCACAGAACTCATTATGCATGCCAGAAGAGGAGATATTACCATATCCTCAGCTGCAGTGAAACTTCCATGTTGCTTGTCCTTTTGGCTACTGGGCCAGTGTAGGAGTCCCATCTCCCCTCACTTCATTAGCCTCATCAACTCCATTACTTCTTCTGAAAATAGGCTTTGCCACATAATAACCATGTTATCAGATGGTAGGACTGTAAGGTGATCATATATATTTCATTTACTGCAATATAATATATTTATGCAAATGACATACTTTACTAATACGTTTCACAGTCATCAAAAACTAAGAATGCAATTCATGTAGTCATTTTTTTTCTCTAGCGATCAAAATGATTTCACATACGCTTCTGCACTTACATTTACCAGAGCTTTATGAGAAAGTGGAACTTAGTTATGAAAAACTAATGGATTTACATTCCAGTACAATCTGGTAATTTACAGGTTGAAGCTCTCTCCTATAACACTTATTCCATGTTATAGTCTATCAATTAAACAGCAGTTTCTTATTTCCGTCTATCTTGGATATGACTGTTCTAAGAATAATTGGAGGAATCAAATATGAAAAATAAATGACTGCCTTTGAAATTCTATACTTCTATGACATATTTAGGAATTGAAAGGGAAATGGAGAGCACATTGTTAACTAGAATTTGAAAAGCTGTTATTTTTAAAAAGTAAATGAGAAAATGTGCATTGATCGGTTTGTGTACTGCCATGCAAAGAAGCAAGGAATTAAGATAGCAGTAATGGTCTCCTATTGAACCACTTCACATTTCCATGTGTTACAAATTTCTTAAGTAAATCAACATGTTTTCGCTGCTCTGTGACAGCCATAAATCTTGGATAATCATCCTGTGAATGGGGCAGTGCATTAGCTCTGTAACTTCAATTAGCTACAGTACCATCAAGCCCTGAGAAATCTACTGTAACACAGCTTAAACCATTAGATTAAAAATGGCCATAAATACTAAGTGTTGTAAATGAAGCCAACTTCAGGATATATCATTTGAACTTCAAAGCTTCACTTAAATTTAAATATTTAACATTGAAATGGCCAGAAAAATACCATAACTATTGTACCATATTGAACATTTCTTCTTTTTTTTTTTTAAACAGGGAGAGGGAAATGGATCCATGTATATATAAACATATAGACATAAATATATATCGATCACAAGTTACATTTCTTATTTTTTTAATATCTGAAACATTTATATTAACATATTTCCATACAAATAACCCAAAGAAAATGTAGTATTAGTTGTTTTTTTGTTTGTTTGTTTGTTTTTTTATACTGCAGGTTATTAGTCATCAGTTTTATACACATCAGTGTATACATGTCAATCCCAATCGCCCAGTTCAGCAAACCACCATCCCCACCCCACCGTGGTTTTCCCCCCTTGGTATCCATACATTTGTTCTCTACATCTGTGTCTCAACTTCTGCCCTGCCCTTTTGTGTGTGTCTGTGTGTTTTGCTCTAACACAAGAACAGAAGACCATTTGTTCCAGAATGTAGAGAACAGGGCAATATGTCAGACTAGATAACCTGACACTTCTTTTGAAAAAAAATAAAATAAGACTTAAAATGGTAGATAAGATATCACAATCTTCTTTCTTAATACCATTGCTGAGTTCAAAACAATATAAGGCCAATACCTGAGAGTCAAAAACATAAAGGGCATCTGAAACTCAGGGTTATAAGCACGAGTTTACTGTGGTTGCCCTAGAGAGCAGATAGGTATTGCCATTTTAGAAAACTGAGGAAGGTAGGCTTAATGCCCATGCAAAAATAAGGTCTCTGTTCCATGCAAGGTGGTTCGTTGTACTTGATACTCTCAGACATAAAATCAGGATGGGTCCATGAAAAATGTGCCTACCCAAGGGAGAGATGACACTGTTTGATGATATTATCTTTCATGTCCGGTGACTTAAGCAAGAGCATTTGCAATTAGTTTGTTGAAAGTACTGCGTGAAAGAAGCACCCTTAGCGTAACAGGGGCAGATGTATTGTAAAATGCGAGGAGAATAAGGAGGGTATAAAGTCATGGTAGCAGAGAAAAATTAATTATCTCAGGAGGGAAGTATGTTTGCTCATATGTGATTTAAGTGCAAAAGGAAGCTTAAAAACCCATAAACATAGCCACCACTGGGAGAGACAGGAAAAAAAAAAGAGACAGAGAGAGAGAGAGAGAGAGAAAGGAAGAGAAAGAGAGAGAGAGAAAAAGAACTCAATGATCAATTCTTCAATACTTTAGACCAGGGCAACCTCCAAGTCCACCTGCTACCCCGTGGAAAAGTGAGGCTCATTAGAGCAGGCCACTGTTGAAATCCAGTCGATGTCTGAAGTTGCATATGTGCAAAATATGACATGGTGATCCCATGTTTAATTTAGAAACATTAAGAAATGGAAAAGGTGAAGTGGTGAGAAAGGCAGAGTATGCTTTACGCTCCAAATGCAAGGGAAATACTAGGAATTCAGATATGAGGCTAGTAGGTGAAATTAGACAATCTTTATTTCATTGCATTATGAAGACAATATAAATACCTGTGAATATGTTTTAAAACTATTATGCTGTGTTTAGTCATAAGGCATCATATGTTCTTTCTTCTGAAAGTAGGAGATTAATGTTAAATAACAAACACTCACTAAAGTTTAACAATAACCTAATAATAGAAAAACAAGAAACTATAAAAGTTTTAGTAATTGGGTTTAAGTTTGAGAATCGATCTAATAAAGGTTCATACTAGCAGTTCCAACAGAGTTGAGGTGCTACAAAGACTGGCTCTATGAAAATATTCACTGAGGCAGTTGATCAAAACTCTTTTAATCCATCTTCAGTGAGCCCATTTAAGAGACTTTAAAAATAAATATTTTAATTTTATTATTCCTACAAAAAATGGAGGCATTTATGTTTTCTTCAGATGCATTTACTTTTTTTTAAACACCTTTATTGGAGTATAATTGCTTTACAATGGTGTGTTAGTTTCTGATTTATAACAAAGTGAATCAGTTATACATATACATATGTTCCCATATCTCTTCCCCCTTGTGTCTCCCTGCCTCCCACCCTCCCTATCCCACCCCTCTAGGTGGTCACAAAGCACCGAGCTGATCTCCCCGTGCTATGCAGCTGCTTCCCACTAGCTATCTATATTACTTTTGGTAGTGTATATATGTCCATGCCACTCTCTCACTTTGTCACAGCTTACCTTTCCCCCTCCCCATATCCTCAAGTCCATTCTGTACTAGGTCTGTGTCTTTATTCCCGTCTTGCCCCTAGGTTCTTCATGACCATTTTTTTTTCTCTTAGATTCCATATATATGTGTTAGCATACAGTATTTGTTTTTCTCTTTCGGACTTATTTCACTCTGTATGACAGACTCTAGGACCATCCACCTCACTACAAATAACTCAATTTCGTTTCTTTTTATGGCTGAGTAATATTCCATTGTATATATGTGCCACATCTTCTTTATCCATTCATCTGTTGGTGGACACTTAGGTCGCTTCCAAATGCTGGCTGTTGTAAATAGAGCTGCAACGAACATTTTGGTACATGTCTCTTTTTGAATTATGTTTTTCTCAGGGTATATGCCCAGTAATGGGATTTCTGGGTTGTATGGTAGTTCTATTTTTAGCTTTTTAAGGAACCTCCATACTGTTCTCCATAGTGGCTGTATCAATTTACATTCCCACCGACAGTGCAAGATGGTTCCCTTTTCTCCATACCCTCTCCAACATTTATTGTTTGTAGATTTTTTTTTTTTTTTTTTGCTGTACGCTGGCCTCTCACTGTTGTGGCTTCTCCCGTTGCGGTACACAGGCTCCGGACGCACAGGCTCAGCGGCCATGGCTCACAGGCCTAGCCGCTTCACGGCATGTGGGATCTTCCCGGACCAGGGCACGAACCTGTGTATCCTGCATCAGCAGGTGGACTTTCAACCACTGCGCCACCAGGGAAGCCCTGTTTGTAGATTTTTTGATGATGGCCATTCTGATGGGTGTGAGATGATATCTCATTGTAGTTTAGATTTGCATTTCTCTAATGATTAATGATGTTGAGCATTCTTTCATGTGTTTGCTGGCAATCTGTATATCTTCTTTGGAGAAATGTCTGTTTAGGTCTTCTGCCCATTTTTGGATTGGGTTGTTTGTTTTTTTGATATTGAGCTGCATGAGCTGCTTGTAAATTTTGGAGATTAATCCTTTGGCAGTTGCTTCATTTGCAAATATTTTCTCCCATTCTGAGGGTTGTCTTTTCATCTTGTTTATGGTTTCCTTTGCTGTGGAAAAGCTTTTAAGTTTCATTAGGTCCCATTTGTTTATTTTTCTTTTTATTTCCATTTCTCTAGGAGGAGGGTCAAAAAGGATCTTGCTGTGATTTATGTCATAGAGTGTTCTGCCTATGTTTTCCTCTAAGAGTTTGATAGTGTCTGGCCTTACGTTTAGGTCTGTAATCCATTTTGAATTTATTTTTGTGTATGGTGTTAGGGAGTGTTCTAATTTCATATTTTTACATGTAGCTGTCCAATTTTCCCAGCACCACTTATTGAAGAGGCTGTCTTTGCTCCACTGTATATTCTTGCCTCCTTTATCAAAGATAAGGGACCATATGTGCGTGGGTCTATCTCTGGCCTTTCTATCCTGTTCCATTGAGCTGTATTGCTGGTTTTGTGCCAGTACCATACTGTCTTGATTACAGTAGCTTTGTAGTATAGTCTGAAGTCAGGGAGCCTGATTCCTCCAGCTCCATTTTTCTTTCTCAAGATTGCTTTGGCTATTCGGGGTCTTTTGTGTTTCCACACAAATTGTGAAATTTTTTGTTCTAGTTCTGTGAAAAAATGCCAGTGGTAGTTTGATAGGGATTGCATTGAATCTGTAGATTGCTTTCGGTAGTACAGTAATTTTCACAATGTTGATTCTTCCAATCCAAGAACATGGTATATCTCTCCATCTATTTGTATCATCTTTAATTTCTTTCATAAGTGTCTTATAATTTTATGCATACAGGGTTTTGTCTCCTTAGGTAGGTTTATTCCTAGATATTTTATTCTTTTTGTTTCAATGGTAAAATGGAGTGTTTTCTTAATTTCACTTTCAGTTTTTTCATCATTAGTGTGTAGGAGTGCTAGAGACTTCTGTGCATTAATTTTGTATCCTGCTACTTTACCAAATTCATTGATTAGCTCTAGTAGTTTTCTGGTGGCATCCTGAGGATTCTCTATGTATAGTGTCATGTCATCTGCAAACAGCGACAGCTTTACTTCTTCTTTTCCGATTTGGATTCCTTTTATTTCTTTTTCTTCTCTGATTGCTTTGGCTAAAACTTCCAAAACTATGTTGAATAAGAGTGGTGAGAGTGGGCAACCTTGTCTTATTCCTGATCTTTGTGGAAATGCTTTCAGTTTTTCACCGTTGAGGACTATGTTGGCTGTGGGTTTGTCATATATGACCTTTATTATGTTGAGGAAAGTTCCCTCTGTGCCTACTTTCTGGAGGGTTTTCGTTATAAATGGGTGTTAAATTTTGTTGAAAGCTTTCTGTGCATCTATTGAGATGATCATATGGTTTTTCTTCTTCAATTTGTTAATATGGTGTATCACATTAATTGATTTACATATATTGAAGAATCCTTGCATTCCTGGGATAAATTCCACGTGATCATGGTGTATGATCCTTTTAATGTGCTGTTGGAATCTGTTTGCTAGTATTTTGTTGAGGATTTTTGCATCTTTGTTCAGCAGAGATATTGGCCTGTAGTTTTCTTTCTTTGTGACATCTCTGTCTGGTTTTGGTATCAGGGTGATGATGGCCTCATAGAATGAATTTGGGAGTGTTCCTCCCTTTACTATATTTTAGGAGAGTTTGAGAAGGATAGGTGTTAGCTCTTCTCTAAATATTTGACAGAATTCGCCTGTGCAGCCATCTGGTTCTGGGCTTTTGTTTGTTGGAAGGTTTTTAATCACAGTTTCAACTTCAGTGCTTGTGATTTGTCTGTTCATATTTTCCATTTCTTCCTGGTTCAGTCTCAGAAGGTGGTGCATTTCTAAGAATTTGTCTATTTCTTCCAGGTTGTCCATTTTATTGGCATACAGTTGCATGTAGTGATCTCTCATGATCCTTTGTATTTCTGCAGTGTCAGTTGTTACTTCTCCTTTTTCATTTCTAATTCTATTGCTTTGAGTCTTCTCCATTCTTTTCTTGATGTGTCTGGATAATGGTTTATCAATTTTCTTTATTTCTCAAAGAACCAGCTTTTAGTTTTTTTAATCTCTGCTATTGTTTCCTTCATTTCTTTTTTGTTTATTTCTGATCTGATCTTTATGATTTCTTTCCTTCTGGTAACTTTGGGGTTTTTTTGTTCTTCTTTCTCTAATTGCTTTTGGTGTAAGGTTAGGTTGTTTATTTGAGATGTTTCTTGTTTCTTGAGGTAGGATTGTATTGCTGTAAACTTCCCTTTTAGAACTGCTTTTGCTGCATTCCATAGGTTTTGGGTCATCGTGTTTTCATTGTCATTTGTTTCTAGGTATTTTTTGACTTCCTCTTTAATTTTCAAGTGATCTCTTGGTTATTAAGTAGTGTATTGTTTAGCCTCCACGTGTTTGTATTTTTTACAGATTTTTTCCTGTAATTGATATCTACTCTCATAGTGTTGTGGTCAGAAAAGATACTTGATACGATTTCAGTTTTCTTAAATTTACCAAGGCTTGATTTGTGACCTAAGATATGATGTATCCTGTAGAATGTTCCATGAGCACTTGAGAAGAATGTGTATTCTTTTGTTTTTGGATGGAATGTCCTATAAATATCAGTTAAGTCCATCTTGTTTAATGTATCATTTAAATTTGTGTTTCCTTATTTATTTTTATTTTGGATGATCTGTTCTTTGGTGACAGTGAGGTGTTAAAGTCCCCTACTATTATTGTGTTACTGTCGATTTCCCCTTTTATGGCTGTTAGTATTTGCCTTATGTATTGAGGAGCTCCTATGTTGGGTGCATAAATATTTATAATTGTTGTATCTTCTTGGATCAATCCCTTGATCATTATGTAGTGTCCTTCTTTGTCTCTTATAATAGTCTTTGTTTTAAAGTCTATTTTTTCTGATATGAGATTGCTATTCCAGCTTTCTTCTGATTTCCATTTGCATGGAATATCTTTTTCCACCCCTCACTGTCAGTTTGTATGTGTCCCTAGGTCTGAAGTGGGTCTCTTGTAGACAGCATATATATGGGTCTTGTTTTTGTATCCATTCAGCCAATCTATGTCTTTTGGTTGGAGCATTTAATCCATTTATATTTAAGGTAATTATTGATATGTATGTTCCTATTACCATTTTCTTAATTGTTTTGGGTTTATTATTGTAGGTCTTTTCCTTCTCTTGTGTTTCTTGTCCAAATAAGTTCCTTTTGCATTTGTTGTATAGCTGGTTTTGTGGTGATAAATTCTCTTAGCTTTTGCTTGTCTGTTAAGTTTTTAATTTCTCCATTAAATCTGAATGAGATCCTTTCTGGGTAGAGTAATCTTGGTTGTAGTTTTTTCTCCTTCATCACTTTCAGTATGTCCTGTCACTCCCTTCTGGCTTGCAGTGTTTCTGCAGAAAGATCAGCTGTTAACCGTATGGGGATTCCCTTATGTGTTATTGTTTTTCCCTTGCTGCTTTTAATATTTGTTCTTTGTATTTAATTTTTGATAGTTTGATTAATATGTGTCTTGGTGTGTTTCTCCTTGTATTTATCCTGTATGGGACTCTGTGCTTTTTGGACTTGAATAACTATTTCCTTTCCCATATTAGAGAAGTTTTCAACTATAATCCTTCAAATATTTTCTCAGTCCCTTTCTTTTTCTCTTCTTCTTCTGGGACCCCTATAATTCGAATGTTGGTGAGTTTAATGTTGTCCCAGAGGTCTCTGAGACTGGCCTCAATTCTTTTCATTCTTTTTTCTTTATTCTGCTCTGCAGTAGTTATTTCTACTATTTTATCTTCCAGGTCACTTGTCCGTTCTTCTGCCTCAGTTATTCTGCTATTGATTCCTTCTAGAGAATTTTTAATTTCATTTATTGTGTTGTTCATCACTGTTTGTTTGCTCTTTAGTTCTTCTAGGTCCTTGTTAAGCGTTTCTTGTATTTTCTCCATTCTGTTTCCAAGATTTTGGATCATCTTTACTATCATTCTGAATTCTTTTTCAGGTAGACTGCCTATTTCCTCTTCATTTGTTAGGTCTGGTGGGTGTTTGCCTTGCTCGTTCATCTGCTGTGTGTTTCTCTGTCTTCTCATTTTGCTTAACTTACTGTGTTTGGGGTCTCCTTTCGCAGGCTGCAAGTTCATAGTTCCCGTTGTTTTTTAGTGTCTGTCCCCAGTGGCTAAGGTTGGTTCAGTGGGTTGTGTAGGCTTCCTGGTGGAGGGTACTAGTGCCTGTGTTCTGGTGGAGGAGGCTGGATCTTGTCTTTCTGGTGGGCAGGTCCACGTCTGGTGGTGTGTTTTGGGGTGTCTGTGGCCTTATTATGCTTTTAGGCAGCCTCTCTGCTAATGGATGGGGTTCTGTTCCTGTCTTACTAGTTGTTTGGCATAGGGTGTCCAGCACTGTAGCTTGCTGGTCCTTGAGTAGAGCTGATTCTTGGCATTGAGATGGAGATCTCTGGGAGATTTTCACCATTTGATATTACATGGAGCTGGGAGGTGTCTTGTGGACCAGTGTCCTGAAGTTGGCTCTCCCCCCTGAGTGGCACAGCCCTGACGCCTGGCTGGAGCACCAAGAGCCTGTCCTCCACATGGCTCAGAATAAAAGGGAGGAAAAAAAGAATGAAAGAAAGAAGAAGGTAAAATAAAGTGAAATAAAATAAAGTTATTAAAATAAGAAATAATTATTAAGAAAAAAAATTTTAAGTAATAAAAAACAGGGACAGACAGAACCCTAGGACAAATGGTAAAAGGAAAGCTATACAGACAAAATCACACACAGAAGCATACACATACACACTCACAAAAAGAGAAAAAGGGAAAAAACTATATATATCGTTGCTCCCAAAGTCCACCTCCTTAATTTGGGATGAATCGTTGTCTATTCAGTTATTCCACAGATACAGTGTACATCAAGTTGATTGTGGAGATTTAATCCTGTGACTTCCTGCCCCATTTTCAGTACTCTCTTGAAGTAGTCCCAGCTTCTCCACAATTCCTTACAGGCAGATGGACTCAATTTTTCCTTTATGCTTCTGTGCAAATCTGTTATATGCCTCTGTGACAGCTCTTCTTATGTTGTGCTATAATGGGGTGGTTGTTCTTGTATTTATATGACTTGATTCCCAACTAAACTTTGAATTTTTTTTATGGTAGGATGTCCATCTAATTAATCTTCAGCCTCCTTGAATTTACAAAGTAAATGATGATTTTTGAATACTGATGAATCCATCAATAAATAATAGTAGTTTTAGGACTTTGTTTTGAAATTGGTGTAAAATATGTCACCTTTTTAGTGAATTTTATTACTTAGTTTTGGGTGTCAATCCCCGGTCTTGCTGGGTTGCTACTTCCTGACATATTCTTATATCCATTCAAGTTTCAAAGTTCTAAATAGAAGTTTCCAATTGGCAGAACTTGGGTCACGTGCCTAGTATAGGTGCCGAAGTGCAGGGAGAGAAACTTTCTGGTTACTTTTGACTTTAAAGGAGACACACTCAGCAAAGATTCACATCATAGAGGATTTCTTGCACAGAGGAAGGTGTTTGGGTTGCCAGCCAGCCAAATTACTATGTTACTGTAGTATATTACCATTGTTTTCTTAATCATGTTTCTCTATAAACCGTTCAAGGACCAGAGTTTCTTAATATGCATGTGATCTGCTTTTTGGTAAGATCAGGCTTTTGGTTCATATGAACCCCACTTTAGTAGTAATTATGAAAATAATAATAATAATGGCAAGATTATTGAGCACTTACAGTGTTAATATATTAGCATACTTAGAATGTACTGGATTCCAGTCTAAGAACCGTTTATTTATTAATGAATTTAATCCCCACCATATAACCATGAGCAACTATTCCTGTGAAGCAAAACCTCAAACATTATTTTTTATTTTTAATCTTATTTTTACATTATTTCGGACATTCAAAAAGATATACAGGATAATTTAAAAAACATTCATGTGCCCACCACCCAACTGAAACAGTATTCCCAATAGAGTCACAGCTCCCTTAAGAATGCTGCTCTAACTCTATTCATTTCTTTCACATCTGAACTTGACGTTTATGAAGCCGATGCATCTCTTTAGATCTCTACACATATGTATATATCCTTAAGGATATGTGTGGTTGGTATTCACAATTTAATATTATGGACATTATATACTTTATGTATTCTACTGCAATTAACTTTTTGCTCAATATTTTGTATGTGCTATTTATATTTATCACATATATGTGATATTTATGCACTTTGATGCTTGTAACTATCATTCACTTTTAACAGTTGTATAGTATTCTATTGGTTGTATAAACCGCAATTATTGAGTAGTGTTCCATAGTATGACCACACTACAGTTTGCTTATCCATTCACCAGTTGAAGGATATTTTGGTTGTTTCCAGTTTTTGGTGAATTAAGGAAAGCCAATATAAAATCCATATTTTTTTGTGTGAACATATGTTTTCATTTCTCTTGAGAATAGGAATAGAATAACTGGGTCATATGGTAAGTGTATGCTTATTTCTATAAGAGACTGCCAAAATGTTTTCTAAAGTCGCTGTACCATTTTGCATTGCCATATTAACATATACATTTTTGAAATTTGAAATCAGTTTATCTAAACTGTGGATGAGGTATGGATCTAACTTTACTTCATTTTCCAGATGGTTGTCCAGTTGTCCCATCACTTTTTATTGATATACATCTGTTCTCTACCAATTTGAAATGCCATCTTTATCATATTCTAAAGTCGTATATATATTTGCATCTATTTTTTGACTTCTTATTCTACTCCACTAATATCTCAATATGATGGATGAAAAATGATTCATGTTCCAGTAGCACACTTTTCAAATTATTGAGACTTTATATTTTAAAACAAAGAAGGGCTAGTTCTCTATTATTGAGCTTCCTTAATTTTTTTGCTTATTTACTTTTCTATATCAATTTTAGAACCACTGTATCAAGGTAGACTTTTTTTTTTGTTTCTTGAGGGAAGTTTTCATCTGTGTGTTTTTTACTCTCTCTATCTAGGAATAGTATCTTCCTTTATATTTCTTCAACTCTTCATATATGTGTGTGACCGATATTAATGGCCAGAACCTTCCCTGATCTGGCTCTTCCTTACTTTTTGACTTATTCACTCTTCTGTTTCTGGGATGCTCCAGGCTGTTCCAGTTACTTTTCATCATTTAATAATTTGCTCAAATGACATCTCACCACAGTATTTTTCCATCACCATCTTATTTAAGTAGCACCGTCTCATCTCCAGTCACTCACTTTCAGATAATTCTGTTTTATTTTCTGTATAATGGTTATCACTGTTGGAATCATGGTTATTCACTTTTTTACCTCTTTAATTTCGAATTCCTCTAATCAGTTTAAGCCACTATGAGGGTAGGAGTGTGGTCTTCTGGTTTCCTGCAGCAACACATATTAGATGAATGAATGGATGGCCTTTTTTCAGCTCGAACAACTGTCTTTACACTCTTACTACTGCTACAAACCAGTTGGGGGGATTTTCTACTTGAAATTATTTGACTGCCTGAGAAAATCAGTGAAGTAATAACTTGTGACTTTTCCAACTGAGCACCAAAATCAGCGGTCAGTAGAGTGAGATCCCCTCTGCTTCTCAGCTTCTTCTCTTCTCTCTCTCAATCTCGTCTTTGGCTGTGCTAATATGACTGACAGGACCACCGTCTGTGACTCCTTGAGGCAACAAAGTGAAAAGACTGAAACAGAGTATATACTCAGAAACAGCTGAACAGAAGGCATAATTTGCTATCTGTAATCCAGCTCTTTACAGTTAGAAGTAACTCTAATCAGAAAATGATCTGGAACGGTGATTTGCATTCCTGGCTGATGATAATGAGTCACCTACAAAGTTTTTTACAAATATAGCCATTTGAACCTCACTCCAGCCCGACTGATTTAGAACCTCCAAAGCTCATTAAAACAAGCAGCCAGCATCCACCAGCATAACTCTTGTGGGAATCATAAGATTCCACGTTGGGGAACCACAGCTGAGCTGGAACGGGCAATTGACCAAAGCAGAAGCTGTGTGTGATCAGTGTGAACTGATGCAGTTACCATGGATAATGCCTGGTATATTTTAAATTTTTATGGAGTTGTTAAATTGATGGTTAAACAATAAGCTAAACATCTAACTTTGTTTAATACTCTGCATTGCTGAAAAAGGTCTCTGGAGTCTGTACAATACCCACAGACAAGAATAAGCCCTTATTCTACAGCATCGTAAAATGGATTCTATTCTGCTTACCTGGCCTGCCTGCTCTGAGACCAGCTTATTTTACTGTTTAATTCAATGTCTAAAAATGTGTTGCTAGTTAGAAATGCAGATTTCTGAGCTTCATTATAATGATGTTGAGTCAGCATGTCTGAATAGGGACCCCAAGAACCTGAATTTTTATAACATTTTAAAAATGATCTCTTTTGCACACTTAAATTTGAGAACCAGGCAAGCATAGATGGGGACTTCTTTTGGAGTTTGACTAATTGGGTTAACATGGGTCTAGCAGTGTGATTTGGGGCAAGTTTCCTAACTTTTTTCAACCTCCATTTCCTCGTCTATAAAACCGAAGACCAATAGTATCAACCTTAAAGAATTGTTAGGGAGATTAAATGAGGTCATCAATGTGAAATATTCAGCATAGTGCCGAAAAAGAAAAATTGCTCAGTGAATATTAAATCTTATTTTTATTAACCACTTGCCTTACTGGTTTATCCCTACTTGAAAATTGCAACATATCCCATAGCAATATCTCAAGCACTGGTTTTCAAAATATGGTCCCTGGACTAGCAACATCGACATCACCTGAGAACTTGTTGTAAATAAAAAATCTGAATATCACCCAGACATACTAGATTAGAAACTCTGGGGGTGAAACCCAGGAATTCGTGCTCAACAAGCCCCCCAGTGACTTGGATGCATGCTAACACTTGACAGTCACCTGCTGAGGGGGATTGATTAATAAAAGGATTAACTGAAAATGACTGAAACTGTACTATGAAATGAACAAAATACAGTTTATTAAGCGGTTAATTTTTTTAAACGCACAGTCTTCCTCACAGACAGACAGACAGACATCGCCCCTGCTCCCCCATCACACACACATTCAGTCCACACTATAAATAATGCAGGTCGTGTTTCTCTAACTAGTATTTGATTCGTCTCAGACCCATGTTTGCTTTGGTTTTGTTTGACTTTTCTTTTATCAATACCCTGCTTCTGTATTTTCTGCTGTTGCTGTTCTGTATGCCACACTCTTCTCTACTTTGACAGTAATGTCCCCTGGAATAACTACTTTTCTGTATCAGATTACATTGTAGAAAGAGACCGAGGGTAAACATTGAAGATAGATAGACATGATATGTTGATATTGGGCAAATTACTTAAAACCCTCAGAATTTTAGGTTCTCCATCAGTTAAAAAGGGAGAATAATACCCACCTTGAAATTTTCTTGTGAAGATTAAATGCAATGTATATAAATTATCTAGCGCAGTGCCTGGCACATACTGTCAAATAAATATTAGCTACTATTCTAATTGCATAGAAGTTTCAAGATTAGTCTCAGCTGTGGCTCATGTTAATATTTTGTATATAGAGCATCTACCAAAAATGCCTAGTGTTTGTTCTATGTCTGTTTCTATTTGCACAGAAATTCAGGGAGGCGTGGTACTCTTGTCCAATAAATACTCAGCAGAACTGTCTATAAACCTCCTAGTTACTATCAAATTCTACCTGATTGTAGTAGCTTGAGGTTTAAGGTTTAGGAGATTCATATTCACCATGTACAGTCAAGCAGGAACAAATTACAATCACTTATAAGCTATTTTGGAGTCATTACATCTTAATCATGTTGTCAAATATAAATTGAATGCCACTCTCAATGTATTTATGAGGCTAAATTTGCCCAATCTGACACCATTCTACCACTAGTTAGAATAGAAAGTGACACTCAGTAGAGCTTTTTCTTTATGCCTATAGCAAAATCTTCATAGCAGCTGCTTCTTGCCTAGGCAACCAGAAGATCAACTGCAAAGCATTTATTAGAATATACTTAAGGTCTTGATCATTTAAGTTGAGCAGACTGCAGTTCTGAGGACAGATTCCAGATGTATACTTTGATGAAAGCTCTATCACTATCATTATAATCTTGATCCCATGGTTCCATTTCTCTTGCTGTCAGAGATAATTAGTTCAACTTCTTCATTTGTAAAATGACCAGGTAAAATTTGACCAGGTCAATTTTGTTAACTATTCAATGAGTACTTGAAAATAATATGTGCTTTCTATCATATTTTACATATGTCAAAATTGACATTTAGATTGAATTTATAATTGTGTTACGCAGATCTTCTGTAGTCTAACTTATTTTTTGGTCTGCTTATTTTATCAGATATAAAAAAGAGATTGTTAAAATATCTCTTTCCATAAGTGGAAGCTACCTTTTGGATTGCGTACAAATTTAGAATTGTTAGAACGTATTAGTGGGTTGACATATCATCATGAAATGTCTCTCTTTGTATGTCTCTCTCTAGTAATGCTTTATGCCTTGACATCTATCTTGTATGATATCGTATAGTTATATAAGCTTTCTTTTGAGGAAGGTTGGCCTGAATTGTCTTTTTTAATCCTTCTGCAATCAACTTTTCTTTGTCCTCTTATTAAAGACGTATATCTTGTAAACAGAATATGGTTGGGTTTTGTTTTCAGAATTTTTACTGTGCTGTGCCTAGGGGTGGCTTTCATTGTATTAATCCGGCTTGGGAATTCGTAGAGCTTTATTATTATTGTTAGTAACATTATTAATATACATTTAAAAACTACAATTTGAGGTGTAAAATACATAGAGGAAAATGCATATATTGTCAATGTGCAACACAGTGAATTTTCACAAACTGAATACATCTTCGTACCTAGATGAAGTACCCTGATCAAGAAAAAGATTATTGCCCAAACCACAAGACTCCCTCATGCTCTCCTCCAGTTTCTATTCTTCCAAAGTAATCATCATCTTCATTTCTAATAGAATATATTATTTCTGGTATTTTATGTGATTCCATATATAGAGCTTCTTAGCTCTGTGATTTCTTACTTTTATTGGTGTCAAAAATTTCCCAATCATTATCTCTTCTAATATGGCCTTTGCTCCATTCTCGTTTCTTCTTTCTCCCTGACTCTAATTACAACACATTTTTTTACCTTTTTACTGTGTTCTTTTTTATATATGTAAATTTATTTATGTATTTATTTTTGGCTGCGTTGGGTCTTCATTGCTGCACATGGGCTATCTCTAGTTGTGGCGAGTATGGGCTACTCTTCGTTGTGGTATGCGGGCTTCTCATTGCGGTGGCTTCTCTTGTTGTGGAGCATGGGCCCTAGGTGTGAGGGCTTCAGTAGTTGTAGCATGCGGGCTTAGTAGTTGTGGCTCACGGGCTCTAGAGTGCAGGCTCAGTAGTTGTGGCACATGGGCTTAGTTGCTCTGTGGCATGTGAGATATTCCCAGACCAGGGCTCGAGCTCATATCCCCTGCATTGGCAGGTGGATTCTTAACCACTGGGCCACCAGGGAAGTCCCTTTACTGTGTTCTTTATATCTCATCATTTTTTTCTCTGTGTGTTTCATTCATGCCTTCTATTGAGTCATCTTTCAGTTCATTAATTCTCTCTTCTGGTTTGTCTAATCTGTCAAACCCATCTATTAATTCTTCCTTTAGGTTATTGTAATTTTTAGTTGTAGAATTTCATTTCTTTTTTATTGTTTCCGGTTCTCTGATAAAATTTTTCATCATATTATCTGTACAGGAGTTCCCCTTATCCAGGGTGGGTGGGGAGGAGATACGTTCCAAGACCCCTAGTGTATGCCTGAAACCATGGATAGTGCTTAACCCTATATATACTGTTTTTTTCCTGTACATATATACCTATGATAAAGTTTAATTTATAAATTAGGCACAGTAAGAGATTAACAACAATAATAGTAAAATGAAACAGTTATAAGAATATACTGCAGTAAAAGTTATCTGAATGTGGTCCCTCTGTCTCTCTCTCAGCATGTCTTATTGTATGTATTTATTGCCTTTTCCATCTTAACTAAGCACTTATCACATACTGTGGCCATAACTTTTGCAATTTGAAGTGCCAGAACAAAACTACCACACATTTCTTTTTCCTCCTTCACAATTTCACAGGTAGAAGATTCAGTTTTACCGCTGGTCTTAGCAACCTCAGCATATGATTTTTTTCTCTTTCCTTATTAAGTTGAGAACTCTCACCTTTTCACTTAAAGGAAGCACTTTACAGCTTCTCTTTGGCATATCCAGATAGCCAGCACCACTCCTCTGGCACTTTGGAGCCATTACTAAGTAAAATAAGGTTTACTTGATCACAGTACCAAGACAATCTGATAACTAAGATGGCTACCAGGTCACTAACGGGTGACTGGACAAAGGGATGATGCAAGTCCTGGGCAGGACAGAGCTGGTCAGCTTGAGATTTCATCATGCTACTCAGAATGGGTTGAAATTGAACACTTAACGAACTGTTTATTTCTATAATTTTTCATTTCATATTTTCAGACCAGGGTTGACCACGGGTAACTGAAACTGAAAATTGGAACCTTGGTTAAGGGGGGGACTGCTGTGTTTTAGCATATTAATAATAGTTACTTAAAATTTTATGTTGGATAACTTGACTATCTTTTGTGCGTTTGTTTCTACTATTTGGGCTTTTTTTCCTTCTCTTTTTTTTGTGTTCAGTGTGTTGTTTTGTCTCATGGAATGCAATGGAGATTTTTACTGAGTGTTCCATACAACTTAAGAAAACATTTAGAGATAATAATGTTGTATTTGTCTAGAAGGCACTTAGTTTTGCTTTTGGTAAGCATTTAAGCTAAGGACAGATTCCCTTAGTCCCATCAAGAATTGATCTGAGTTCAAGGTGGATTTCAGTCTCTGAGAGCTGATTCATTGGTTTACATGTACTCTAGGATATAGTCTTCCATCAGTTCCGATTGAGGGTCTGCGGTGTTTACCAGAGTCCCTTCTTTGTGGGCCATATACTCAAACTTTTGCTTGTTCCCAGTCACTAGTGTTGCCTGAAGCTCTGCTCAGCTTCTCAACCTCTAGTACCTCTTGAAAAATCAACAAATTCCTCAAAAAGAAAAGTGGCGATGAATGTTGGGCTCATCTCTTTGGGTACTTTCTTTCCTTCTGGCATTGTGATCCCTTAAGCCCCTTTTTAGCTCGCTGATGCTTTCAGATGGATTAAAAAAAAAAAATCCAGCCTTTCTAGTTGTTCTCAGAAGGAGAGTCAGTCGTCAAAAAGCCACTCTGCAATTACAGGAAGCAGAAATCCCAAGGACCCATTTTGAGAATTTATTTTATAAGCCTGTAGTCTTCTTTACATGGACTTTTAGCACAATCAGTACAGTTAAACCCTTTGAAATTAGACATTTTTCCCCCACTAGAAGCCCCCATTATATATTTTGGATGTCTGCATCTATTAAAAAGTGAAAAAAAATGTCCTTATAAAAGTTAGGTTAGTGAGTGACCTAAATATTTATTTATCTAAAACATCTTTGATAACAATGAAGAACTAAATGACCTATCTATAGAACTGAGTCTCTAATGGCAAAACATCTGTAGAGTCATGTCCTTCCACAGCCACTCTTTGGCTGATTTAACTCAGTGACCCATAAAATAAGAATAAAATCTTTTAATTACATGCAATAAATATATAGCAGGAAATTGGGTATTTTCTCTTTAAAATCCATGTCAAAATTGTATTCCATAAAAGTAATTGCTCCCATTTAATACCCAAGATGGAGATTCATACTTTGGGAGATAGAAATTGCTTATACTTCTTTCTATCATTAAAAAATAGTGCATCTTATACCTATCTTACAAGATGTGTCTTATAAAAGGCCCAAGAAAATACTTTCATGATGTTTTCAAATCATTTTCTTTGGGGCCTTCAGAGAGATTGACAGCCTGGTAAGAGGAAAAAATGTAGCATTCTTTATTTGAAACTAAATAGAGCACCTTAGAATCTCTGAAATTGTCAGGAGGCTTTGTGAAAAGACATTCTTATGCAGACAACTGCAAGTCCATCTGTTGTTGTAATTTGTCTCTCTAATAATTCCCAGAAGTTCCACTTAGTTTGAATATTGGAATAAACAGAAATGAATCAGGTCATTTTCTTTTAATATTAATCCAAAAATTCAGTGTGGTATATTAACCATCACCTACATCCCTTCAAGGTTGTTTGATTTCATTAACCTTCACAATATTCCAATTAAATACAAGTATATTCATTTTATCATTTGTACTTGATTTCTTTAGATAATGAATTTTCAGTGATTTTAGATAATGAATGCCATTGTAATTTGTAGAATGTATTTTTCTTTTAAAACAGTGTCACATTTTAAAATAATACAGCAGTACAAAATATTTGTTCCTCATCGTAGGAATGGAACCATCTGATTTTCATTATGTGTTTTATAATTTGGAAGAAAATCTTCAATATATCTTAACAATTTGAAGAGGCCACTTAGCTGTGCTTCATCAGTATATCTTGTAATTTGGAAAATGCTATGTATATATCCAAAGTCCCCTATACATAGATGACATAATGCTGTTCTTAGGTTATGGGTGTTATTATTAAGTTACATATATTGTTATTTTTTTCTATAAACATTATTCTATAGAAATTTCTGGGGCACTTCCTCAGCAATGCTTATGAATTTAACACATTAAATACCTTTTCCTATCTGAAGTATGAGCAAACATCTGTAATCAAGTTCTTTGGGGCAGAAGTCAGCCCCTGGTCTGCTGTTATAATTTTAGGAACACTGACAGTAAGCCACAACAGATCCACCTTTGATTAGATCTTCACACCACCGTTCAACTAGAATAATTATTTTCCTGCTACTTCCAGGTGTGAAGACCTAATCCAAATGCCAGATGCTGAGAGGAAAACCTCTCATCAAGTGAAAATGAAGGGGAATAGAAGGTCCTCATTTCTTTTACGACTTCCTTCTCCTTTGCTTATCCCTTCTACCACTCCGCCCCACCCAACCCCACTCTTATGCCACTGCCAAATTCTCTGTGGAAGAAGATATACAGGCAAGGGTAGATGATCAAATTGTATAGCCAATGAGAACAAAGTAAAAAAACATGAGTGTGAGGTTTCAAATCTGGATTATTAGAAAAGAAAACTCAACTTTTGAACTCATCGTTAGCATTTTTCATTGCACCACCATCATTCAAGCACTGAAACTTAAAATGTTATGAGAGGGAGGAGTTAAATTAAGGAAGAGATATATAGAAAATGGCAAGTTGTAAAAGCACCGAAAGGTAAAAAGAAGCTGAGACCAGGGAGACTAGTATACTAGAAGAGTCGGGTTCTAGTCTTTCAGAGTATTGACCAAAACTGACTTTGTGTGTGCTGGTGTATTGCTTTATTTAGTTAAATGAAAAGGTGTACTTTCAGTAAATTACCATATTGACCATATAGACATGTGATGTGATATCTTAGAATACACTGATATGGTCTAAACTGCAGGAGACCCTATTAGTGACACTACACTTTGGGAGTAGGAAGGATGGGAGGGTTCTGAACAGCTTGTACCAGAGGCATCCGGCAGAGGCAGAGTGATAATAACTCTTAATGTGTTGATATTGAAACAGAGGAAGTTCAGTTAGAAAGGAATTAAGTTAACGATGTGTTGACTGAGGGAAATATTTGCATTAATTGGGTGGCGTTCTGAATGAGCTGACTCTGTAATAGAGCTGTTTGTCCAAGGAGGTCTTCAGCTTAGATTACACATGTAAATGTGTTTGGTCTAATTTTCCTCACAGTTCCTTTCAGTATGGCCATGGCAGAAAATACGATAGGTGGATATTTGAGGAGTCTACATAAATTTTATCATATTTTTAAAAGCCTGATCAAGTGTGAAGGAAAAGAAAATAATGCCAATGTGTATAATATTCACTCTAATTCAGACAAACATTCCAAGAGGGTGATATGCTGAAAGTCAAATGAATGGTCAGTGTTGGCTAACAGATTTCTTTTTATAGTTTAAGCACATATATTTAGGAAACTATCATATTTAGGCATGGTAGTACAATTTTAACACCTTTATTGAGGTGTATTTTAGATACCATAAAATTCACCTGTGTTTAATGCATGTTTTCACTAAATTTAGAGTTGTGCAATGAGCACAATAAATTTTAGCTAGATCATTTTCATCATCCAAAATAATATAATAGGTTTATTTATTATAATAAAAACTGATTGACTATGCATTTTATATGTATTTATTTTAAAAGTAGAATATATTGATCTATAAATATATGTTAAATAAGCAATTTACGAAATATCCTACTTTAAATTTCTAATAAATATAATGTATCTGGTTAACATAGATCTATGAGGTGACCAGTTTGTTATCACACAACTTCCAAGGATCTGTGCCTGTTAGCAACTAATAACAGTGCTAATAAATTAAATTTAGGAAAACTTTTAACTAGATTTGTAGAAGTTGAGAGTTAAATTTTTCTCTAACCTGGAAATATACTAGACTAGTCTCAGAGATCATAATGTAATATAGAAGCAAAGATATAAGACATATACATAAAGATAATTCACAACAACAATTAATACATGTGGCATATACATGTGGCATATAGTTAATATTATCAATAATTATTGATTAGTTAAGGGTAATGCATGACACAGCATTGCACATAAGGGACCACTCACTTCAAACCATGTGAGAAAGGGAAAACTTATTGGAAGAAGATACTTTGTTATGAGTTGGGCATTTAGAGGCTGGGAAGAGCTAAATAAATGAAGTAGGGAGACTAAAAGAGCATGATAAGCAGAATTCAATAATATAAGTCAAACCATAACAACAGGAAGCTCGGTATTCCCAGAAGAAAGACTAGTTTAATTGGTTGGGAGGTAGAGTGTAAAAGGAGTGGTGAGACATAAAGCTGGAAAGGTAGTTTACTTCTGGGCAACAATGGACCTTAAGACTCCGGTAACAAGTTTGGACTTTAGCCTATTGGGGATGGGAAGCACAGTTTTGAGCAGAAGCCTATGAGTTAAGGGTGATTTAAACATTAATTTGATGACACATTCTTGGATTGATCTTGGATTGACACATTCTTGGATTTTCTTTTCATCAAAAGAAAAAAGTTTGTAAAGGCAAACTTCCACTTACGAGAATGTCGTGGCAGTCTGAGGGATACAGGCTTAATTAAGGTGACTGCTGTAAAATAGAAAGGATTCAAGAGAGAGACATAAGAAATGAGAACCAACAAGCTTTGGTGACTGAATAGATCTGGATGGGAAGGTTGAAAAGAAAAGTAGAACAAGCTAAAGCAGAAGACAATAAAACACCAGGTGTGGGCACAGAATGTGCCAGGTTTTGTGACTGTTTTGTTGGGGGAGGGTGTGTGTGCTCTCCCTTTCATGAGATGCCCCTTTCTTCCCTTGTCTTGTGTGCATGTATTCCCTGAAGGCCCTGGAGTTGGCATAGCCAGCTCTGAGTTTTCAAGGTTGGGTGATTAGAAGAAGCACCTAGTAATTTTGAACCAGCTGAAGGGAGGGCATAAGAAAGACTCATGTTGTGTTTTCAAATGCTGAAGAAAAATCTTTAAAAACCCCTTTACTTCTCATCACATATGCTCTTGGGTCAGTCCCATTCTTTAATTATCTAGGTCAACAGAAATAGGTGAGTCTGTTTCATTTTGATTTCAAGTCAGTTTCACTTTTGTATTTCAATGTACAAGCTCAAAAAATAGCAGCTTATTGATTTTGGGTCAAATAATCCATACAACATATCATATTTTGTACCACTGCACATAGCACCTCTTGTCTACAGCTTTCAGGGGTCCTCGTGAGTGACTCTCTGCTCAAGCACATGACTCAGGCTACACCCCTAAATGCACTACCAGACTGGTAAAAATCACCATTTCAAATGATATGTACCATAATTTAGAATATTTTGCTTATGTCAAATCCTATGCACTTCCTGGTTGTGTGAGTTCTTTAAAAACGAAACTAAATTTTCAAGTTAGCACTTCAGTTTTTTCATAGTTGTCTCACACTCCAGCTCTGGGCCAGCTCTTTTTACTTGCAGATGAAGTAAATGTATCATGAAAATTCATTCATTGACTTAAAAAGCATCATAAGCTTTTAGGGCTTTGAGAAAACTTTGAAACAACCTAAACGTACCCATGGATGTTCACATGAGTAATCTGATCTGAAATGCAGAAGAAATTCAATGACTTACCCAAGGTACACACAATTAGTAACAGGATCCAGGGCTAAAAGACAGGGCTCTGGACTCTTAGCTCTATGTTCTTTGTATAATGTCAATCAAGTAGATGAATTGTTATGAATAATCTAAATTTCCTTTTTTATATTTTAGGGGTTTCTGATGCAGAGTGATTCTGCTCCCAGAAACCCCAGCCCAACCACACTGCATTTCTGACTCCACAGAAAAGTAAACAACCCGAGTCACTGAAGAAGGAACCTGTCAAGCTTATGAACTGGAGCCACTTCACAGGCTGTGGGAAGGTCTCAGCACATTTAGTTCCAGCCACTGTGCTGGAAACACGTTGAGTCCTTTGATAAATGTCTGCTCCTTGGTCACCTTGATGTGCTCTTCTCCCAGCTTTAGTGGTAAACCCTTAAGGGTTATTATTAAGATGTGAGCAGCGGAAAGAGAGATACTGAGAAAGTTGTGAATTTAGTATAGAATTCAGGCTACTGGAGCAAAAAGAGTGCAAGTTAGCTCAGTAGGGTTGGAAGTCCATGTCATTATAATCATCAACATTTATTGAGCTGCTGTCATTAAGCATCAAGTAATACTATAGATAGTTTTCATCTAGAACTTCATTTAATTATCGCAGCAACCCTAAGGGGCCCTCTTAGTTTGGGTTTCCCTAGAAGATGACACTGAGACAAATGTTCAGCACAAGCAGTTTATTTGGGAGGTGGTCCCAGGGAACACCAGCAGAGGAGTAGGGAAGTGAGGAAAAATGGAAAGAAGCCAACAAAAGGTACCTGACACAGCAAATCATAACTGTGGTCACTGGAGCTTAATCTCTGACACTGCGGGCCTGCTATACACATGGCCAGGGTGGCTTTGGTGGCCAGAGAAAACCCTTATATTTTCTCACAGTTCTGGAGGCTGGAAGTTCAAGATCAAGGTGTAGGTATAGCTAGTTTCTCCTGAGGTGTCTCTCATTGGCTTGTGGATGGCCACCTTCCCACCTGAGTCCACACATCCCTGGCATCTCTTCCTCTTCTTATAAGGACCCCATTCAGATTAGATTAGGGTCCAGCTATATGACCACCTCTAACCTTTACTGCCTCTTTAAAGGCCCTATCTTCCAAATGCAGTCACATTGGGGATTAAGGCTTTAATCTATGAATTTGGGGAGAATGGCAGATCATTCTATAACAACTGCACTGAATCTTTTATTATTCAAATGAACTTATGTAAAAATATGTATTATCCTTACTGATACGCTTCCCTCAGTTGAGCTTTAAGCTTCCCCTCTGAGTTTGTTACACCCAGTTACAATGTGCATATACATTTCTTTTCATTGTTATCCTGTTGTGGTGGCATAGCTGAAATCAGTACTTTTGAAGGTAGGAATTTGAGCCCCTAGGAGAAAATAGAATTGAGTGAAATGCTGAAGTATGTCAGGAAGACAAATGCTATCAAATATTCTTAGATATACATGACTGTTTACCAATGGAGACCGATTTCAAATATGAAAATTAGTTAAGTTCTTGCAGACTAGAGAAGAACAGAAGGAAATTTGGGAGACCTCCTAAATTCTATCACCCATTCTTGCTGATCATTTAAAATCCCCCTGGTTTCATAGAAAATGATACAGCTAAGCAATTACACTAAACAGTAAGCAATATTCCTTGTGATAATAATTAATATGATTATTCGGGTAACTGCTGTCAAATTTTAGAACTACGGAGATTAACAAGGAACTCTGGGCACAAAATAAGAATTATGAAAATACGTCCAAACTGACAGGAGTCGACTTCAGTTTGCTTCACAAAGCTGCGTGAAAGATACATTACAGTAGGCTGAAATTTGTTAATAAGTTTTTCTTGTGCAAGCGTGTTGAAGTAGCTCAAGGTTTTTTGGTTATTATTATGTGAAATAAAAAAGCACTCACATCTAAAAATATTAAGGACCTGAGTCACGATGGTCTGGTGTTTTTGTTTCTAAGATATAGTTTTACTCCACCGCCAAGAAAATTAACTTAGAAAGGAGCTTTCTTATAAAAGAAGATTGAGCCTATTATTGAGTTATGCTTCTAAATATTTACCGTTCATAATAAGGCTGATGTTTAGATCATGTAAACTGGATATGTGAATGGATTTTCCTATAGAACATAATTCTTCTTTCCTGCTGTTATCAGGTAGCATAAGACAATAGCCTATGTAAACCTAAATAGATTTGCTTCAGCCTAGATTTGAAGAATGTAAGGCTTAGAATAAAATATAACATTTTGCAGTTAAAAATAACTTTGAGGTTATGTTGTCTATCCTCCTTTTATAAGGCATTCTGCCATTTTACCTCCACTTCATGATTACGGGACACCATGAATGTGGTAAGAAAGAACTAACACTGGACAATCAGGAGCTCAGAGCTCGCACCCCGGCCTTTCTACTTATCGGCTTAGTGAAATTAAGAGTCAGCTCTGCCATCAGGCAGGCGATCCAAGATCTCTTATTCATCATTTTGGGGCCTTGGGAGGTTATCAAATGAATGATCTTATTCTTTGTATATAGCTAACCTTCCTTAGGATAAAGAAAGATGGAGTAGGTCTCAGCTTATATTTTGTGGATTGTCGACTATAGAGTATTCTTTTTCTTTGTTTTGTTTTTGTTTTCTTTTTTTTTGCGGTACGTGGGCCTCTCACTGTTGTGGCCTCTCCCGTTGTGGAGCACAGGCTCCGGACGTGCAGGCTCAGCGGCCATGGCTCACGGGCCCAGCCGCTCCACGGCATGTGGGATCCTCCCGGACCAGGGCACGAACCCGTGTCCCCTGCATCGGCAGGCGGACTCTCAACCACTGCGCCACCAGGGAAGCCCTAGAGTATTCTCAGGTTTAATGCTCTGTAAAAGAACACAATTTAGAGTTTAAATGGTAAATATTTATATTTTCAAAAATTTACAGTGGTGACAATTTTCCACTGGGTCTATTATAACCTAGTAGACAGACCTACTGATTTCTAATATTTCCAAATAGGGCCTTCTGAAATCAGATAAAGTAGTTTGGACAATAATAGACCACCCTTCTGTGGTAGGTAGTTTTATCAGTCAATTTGACTAGGCTATAAGACCCGCTTATTTAATTAAATACTAATCTGAATGTTATTGTGAAGGCATTTTTTACATGTGGTCAGAGTCTACAGTCAGTTGACTTTAAGGAAAGGAGATAATATGATAATACTTGATAATCTCGGTGGGCTTTATCTGATCAGTTGAAGACCTTAAGAGCAAAATTGAGGTTTCCCTGAGGAAGACATCCTGCCTGTCTGATGCAGTACCAGCTCCTGCCTGGGGCTTCCAGCCTTATGGCCTCTGCCCTGCAAATTTTCCGACTCTCTGGCCCCCATACTTGTATAAGCCAATCCTTGAAATAAATTTCTTTGTATCCTACTTTATTAGCCTACTGGTTCTGTTCCTCTGGTAGAAACTGACTGATACCTCTCCAGGAACTGGGTCTTAGGAGTATGTATAATAAATTAATGAGAAGTAAATCCCAAATTCTGTTGTAACAACATTGGAGGAGAGGATCTTGTGAGAAGCTGTGCATGCTCTCAACAGGAATAGATGGGGAGGGGTGGGAGGCTGAGATTATTGAAAAAGAGCTGAGTGCCAGTAAGAGGGACTGCTGTGGAGAATAACTTCCTTGTTCCTGGGGTACATTAAATGGTGTCTCCCCAAATTCATGTCTACCCAGCATGTGACTCTATTTGGAAATAGGGTATTTATAGGTGTAATTAATGAAGAATCTTGAGATGAAATCATCCTGGATTTAGACTGGGCCCTAAATCAGTGGTCCTTATAAGAGGAAGGACACGGAGATACGGGTCCCTGGGGAAGAAGGCCATGTGAAGACAGAGGCAGACATGGGAGTGATGTTGCCACAAGCCAAGGAATTGCTGGAGCCACCAGAATCCAGAAGAGACAAGGAAGAAATCTTCTCTAGAACCTTCAGAGGGAGGCTGCCCTGATGACACCTTGATTTCAGACTTGTAGCCTCCAGAATTGTGAGAGAATAAATTTCTGTTGTTTTAAGCTGCCCAGTTTCTGGTAAATTGTTACAGCAGCCCTAGGAAAGTAATACAGTTCATGTGATGTTTTCATACGGAACTAGGTCCCTCCCAATTTCCCATTCAGAGGATAGTTGAAGTAATAAAACATGGAAGACCAGCAATGTCAAATTCTAAATCTAAGAACAATGAGTATGAATCACCGTTGCCAAGCACATCCATTCGAAGGAATGCTCTGATCGTGAGCCTCTGCTACCTTGGGACCAGGGATGGGTCAGCAGAGAGAGACAGAGAAATAATTAATGGTTTCTCTCTCTCTCTCTGTTAATATCTGAGACAAAATATAAACAAAAATATAAATATATATTAATACATATGTATATAAATTTATACTTTGTTTATCACACCTGTAAATAGACCTGTTCTTGTCCCTTGATAAGTATTGCTTAATTCCAATGAAATGCATAGTAACTAAATGTCGTGTCCAGTCCTCCTAAAAGCAGACTCTGAGATGAAGATTAGCCTGCAGGAAGTTTGCTAGGAAGGGCTTTTGGGATTCACACCTGTGGGGGAGGAAAGTAAAGGAAGCAGGATTGGCAGACAGAGAAGTTGGACTTCACATTATGACCTCAGCCAACCCTACGATCCCACACAGAGCTCGGAGGCTGACATGGGCCTTGAAAATTGGCCTGTACATTCTTTGGATATGGGCTGGCCCTGGGAAGGGAGCATGACCTTGGAAGCTCTGTTCAGTTTCAACAATTCTCAGAGGGCAACAGCTAGGAGAGTAAGACCTTCAGTCTTCAAGTGGGATCTCAGTGGGCTGTGTGACATTCATTACAGCACATTGTTGAGGAATGGAAAAGCCAGTCTCTGAATTAAACTAGATGGAAAACCTTTCCGTAACATTTAACCGAAATCATTATAGATTTCTCACCTATAAAAGGGATAATAGGGCTTCCCTGGTGGCGCAGTGGTTGAGAGTCCGCCTGCCGATGCAGGGGATGCGGGTTCGTGCCCCAGTCCGGGAAGATCCCACATGCCGCGGAGCAGCTGGGCCCATGACCCATGGCCGCTGAGCCTGCGCGTCCGGAGCCTGTGCTCCGCAATGGGAGAGGCCACAAAATGAGAGGCCCGTGTACCGCAAAAAAAAACAACACACACCATATTGCCTGGTATGTAATAGCTAACATTTATTGAAATTACTTGTATCAGTGCAAAAAAGTTTTCCAATCATATGACAAGGGAACTGTCTCTTTAAGTACTCTGAGATTCAATGCAGGATCAAAGGAAGAAGACTGAAAGCATTTAGGAGACTGGGGAGCAACTTCTAGTTCCATGTACTATTACTTCTTTCATGTGTCAGTTTCATAACTGTTCTTATGATCTTCAGCTGTAAAATGGGGCCTTGGAATACATGATTCTTGGAGTACATTTAAATTCTTATATTCCAGACTTGAGAATTCACAAACGCCATTGAGTTATTAAATTCTGGGCTGATCTCTATTTAGTAGTTACCTGGAAAGGAATGCCAAGTTGGACTAAGGAACATAAATTTGGTGCAGTAGGAGAAACTTCTAGCTTACAGGTTAAGAACAGTCAAGTTGCCTCATTTTTTATTTGTTTCTACAATTTAGTAGTAGTGTGACCTTTGGCAAGTTATTTAACCTGTCTCTGCCCCAGTTTCCTCATGTGTAGAATGGGGATAATATTAGCGATGACCTCATAGGGTTGTAATAAGGTATAAATGAGTTAATACGTGTATGACATTTGGAACAGTGCCTGGCACATTGTAGGCACTCCACAAATATTAGACATTATTATTGCTGTCTAATTTTTGTTAGAACAAGGTAATCCCCGAGACTCAATACCACATTCAGAACAGCCTGGAGAGTGAAAGGAAACAGTTTAATTGTCGCTTTCTGAATATTAGTTTGACAATAAGGTCATTGATAAAACTGGCATTTTTTTTTTAAACTGGCATTTTTTTTAATAATCATTTTCTCAGACCATCCTCCGCTTGGGACTCTAAATTAGGAAGGAAAAGGACAATGTCATCTTAAAGCAGGAAAAATAAATTTACAAGGTATCACTTGCAGTTGCTAAGGAGAAAGAGACCAAAACCTTTTTAGGTGTTAATGCAAATTCCCCACACAATGGATGTTCACTGTAATGGCCTCCTTCCATCTCAATATGATATTCATTAAAATGTTTTAATAGGTTATAGAGAATATTGAAGAAGGCTTTATACAGAAAGTTAAATTTGGAGTGGATTTTTGGAGGGTCCTGTTTAAGTCATTGCTGGCATTCAGCATTCTCTTCATTAGCAAGGTCCTTTACCTGAAAATGGGGTCCTGCACCTTCGTGGTTTGTTTGTCCCTGTTGCTTGTCTCCTGCTCCAAGTCTCCTCCTTCCGGGTTCAAATTCATAATGTGTCATAGAGAGGTTGACGCTGTCTCAAAGGACTGTTCTACTGAAAGGAGGCAGAAAGAAGCACGTGCAGTGAGGAGCAAATGAAGAAAGTGTGGCCTTTAGCCTTTTCTTGTTTCAAGAAAATTTGGGATATCCCATTATTCTTTTTCTACACAGTTTAGAATTCTAAAAGCAGAACAAGACTATAATCTCGCAGAACTGAATACTGCTTTGATTACTCTTACTTGCTCAGGGGTGAAATTCAGTTGAAATAGTAGTGAGCTTAAAGTCAAAAGACTTGAAGCATTGAGAAAATTGAATATTTGGGTTTTTTAAATTTTTTTAATTTGAAAGTTGTGCTGCATAGCTTGTACCTCCTCCATTCCTCTCCTTTGTTTATTCACCAACCTGAAAATACCATCCCCCACTCAACACACACACACACACACACACACACACACACACACACACACACACACACACACACACACACACACACACACACACACAAAGGAAGCATGTCAAGTTGCTTTTGCCATGAGCTAGATTGGTGACTTTAACAAGGCTCTTTACCGTTCTGAGACTTCAGCTACAAAAATATGTTGGTAGAGGTGGAGAGGAAAGTGTTCTTACACAGTCTCTCAAATTGTTTGCTTTAATGTCCTAAGATTCTTACTTAACTTTGGTTTGGGCAAAGAATGAGATACCTCTCCCCCACCAGTTCTCCTTTTTTAAAATTTATTTTGCATATATTACGCATGTTTGATTTTACCTTTCACTACATAAGTTCCTTAAAGATTTCCTCCTCATTCTATTTATTTATATTTTAAATGACCTTTTTATATGTGTAAAAATAAAATGAAAATTCTGTATTTTAATCGAGCTCATCATTTTTTTTCTTCATTATATGTCCATTTAATTCATAAAACCATTTGAATGTTTTAATTGCAATAATTTCCTAAACTAAAATATTTATATATATAAATAAATATATGTATTATTTATTATTAAAATATATATATATAATTTTAGCTTTCTGTTACAAAAAAAGTGGCTTGGACTTTTAGAGACATCTAAGATTTTTGTGGCCACTAATAGCTTAGGATGCAAATTTTGACATAATTTATAAGAAAGTAAGTAAGTTATGCTTCATAAAATGAGTAAATATACCAATACGGTTCAATAACAAAAAGGGCATTTTTGGTAAACGTTACTTTAAAAAAAAATCATTCGGTGCTATAATTGGGATTTCATTAATGTTTTCCCTCATATTTGCCTTTAAAATGCAGTCTTCTGATTAGTTCAAACATTTGTTTTATTTATTCAAACCAGAAGACAAATAATACCAATTTAGTAGTTTCATATTAGTGGAACTTTTAAAAATGTAATTAATATGATAGAAAGGACTTTTCTGACAATGCCTCTCTCTTTGTCACTGCATAGTCACGTAACCCTCATCCACTATAAACACTGTTCTTCAAGCCTCTGCCCCTCCCATCTCTTCCGCTCCTCTCCCCTTCCCTCTCTTCCTTTCACTCTCTTTCACTCCCCTTTTCTCTCTACACCTTTCCCAGAAAATCTTACAATTGGGTCTGTATGTTACCAGTTTTAACTATATACATCCTCAGGCATCACATCTATGCAGTCTGCTCTTGATGTACTACTGTCCTGTGCTCCCAGAATTGGATATCTCACTCTGGATGAACAACAATTGTAAAATTGATGAGAACAGGTCTCAATAATAAATGTGCCAATTCTGACCTAAGATCACCCCAATACCAACAGCCACTAAGGCTTAAAGCTATAATTTTATCATTGCTGCATTGCTGCCCACTCCCCAAATCCTGTAAACTTTAACTCATTCATTCATGTATGAAAGAATTTTCCGTTTCATGGGTGTGTGTTCTTTTATTCAACCAGCCTATATTAATGAAACTTCAATATATAGGACATGGCTTTCCTTGTTCCTTTAGAAAGTGAAACAGTATAAATAAAACATAGTTCTGTTGATTTTCCCTCTGTAATGTGTATTGTATTTGCTCCTATCTTATCAGGCTTATCATCACTTACTTGGCTTAAATACAATACCTAGATATCTAATTACCTAAGAGTTTTACTGCCTTCAGTTTCTCCACATCATCATAGTTATCTTCCCAAAGAATAACCCAGATTATGTCCCTCCTCTGATAAAAACAAACAAATGACAGTAAAAACAAAAACAATAAAAATCTCTTAGGTAAATATTGCTACCTAAATTGGTGAGTAAGGTTTTTCAGTGGTGTTAGTAGCTCCAGGCCAAAGGAATCAATCCATAAACTGCCTTTACCATGAGATACTTAAAGTCATCAAACTCCATAAAAATTGAGTTTTTAACAGTCATTTTAGCTTTCTTTTCGTATTTTTCTCCAAATTAATGAGGTTCATGTACATTTTTGAATCTTGAAATGTGTCTCCCTGTATTAATGAGTAAACCATGTTGGTTTACTATCATGCTGAGAATGGGGAGAATGAAGAAAGTTAAAAAACACAAAGAGGGCATTGTGATAGCAAAGGCTAGTGCAGCTCCATCCTGGGAAACAAGATGAGCTCATTCTTGAACGGAGGAGACATTCTGTTTTCTGTCTTCCTCTTTCCAGAGTGCAATGGCAGTTTGGTCAAAAGACTGCTCCTAGGTATAGCAAAACAAAACAAAATTTGCAGTACATACGTCCGTAAAATAGACAGTGTACTTGAGCCCTGGTTTTTTTTTCCTCTCTCTCTTCAGTGATCCATAATGATGGTTCCCTCTGCCTGAAGAGTCCTTTCACTTTGAGAGCTTCCGTATCTAACGGCTGCCCCACTCCCACTGTTTTTTTCCTTTGGTCTGTAGCACCTACTATGGTAACTAACATTCAGTAAACATTTAGTGACTGTTTCACAAAAATAAAATTTGCACCTTCATTCTTCATCTGTTTAAGTTGATGATGAATAAAAAAGTCAATGATAACACTTAAAACAATGATCAGATATAAACTAACCCAAGACATAGTCCCACATTCCCTGAAAGGCTGGCGGCTGGTGACATTATACAAAAAATTACTTCTCTACAGAAACCCTGCTGCACAATGCTGGAAATCGCCTCTTGTTCAGCATGTCCCCTCTCTTTCCTCTTTGGGTTTTATAGCTGGAGGCAGGTGGCTCATTACGACTTGAAAAGAGCTTCCCCAAATTCAATTTCTGGGTTCTGTGCAGGAGTAGGCTTTGCAGAATCTCATTGAACCTAGATATGTTGGTTTGTTTGTTTTTCTCTATAGTCAATATGGAACTCACTTAAATTGATTAGCAGTTAGAGTTAGGGCCATTGCAAATTGTTCTGTAAACACACTTCCATATCCAGAACCAATAGGTTGCTGTTTAATTGCTGCTAGTGGGTTTTCACTTCTTTTTTCTTTCTTTTAAAAATTTTATTTATTATTGGCTGCATTGAGTCTTTGTTGCTGTGCATGGGCTTTCTCTAGTTGTGGCGAGTGTGGGCTACTCTTTGTTGTGGTGTGCGGACTTCTCATTGCTGTGGCTTCTCTTGTTGTGGAGCACGGGCTCTAGGTGCACGGGCTTCAGTAGTTGCAGCACGCGGGCTCAATAGTTGTGGCACGTGGGCTCTAGAGCGTGAGGGCTTCAGTAGTTGCAGTGTATGGGCTCAGTAGTTGTGGCACGTGGGCTCAGTAGTTGCGGCGCATGGGCTCTAGGGCACGTGGGCTTCAGTAGTTGTGGCACGTGAGATCAGTAGTGGTGGTTCCTGGGCTCTAGAGCGCAGGCTCAGTAGTTGTGGTGCATAGGCTCAGTTGCTCCGCGGCATGTGGGATCTTCCCAGACCAGGGATCGAACCGGTGTCCCCTGCATTGGCAGGCAGATTCTTAATCACTGTGCTACCAGGGAGGTCTGGGTTTTCACTTCTTATTCACAACTTGGATGATGGGAGCTTTGCTGTGTAGAATCAGAAATAGGGTGAGTTTTTCTGATCTTTAGAAGTCCTTTGAAGGAGAATTTATTACAGTTTGGTAATAACATTTTACTACATCTGACAGTAAGATAAGTGTATCTACATATATAGACACACAAGTATATATATAGAACATATATTGAATATAATATATGTTCTATATATATACACATACAACTGAATAAGAAGAAAAGAAGACTGTTTAAAAGTGGTCGAGGAAAAACATTATAAATCAAAGGAAATAGGAGTATTTTTCTCATTTTACAGACAATAAAAAGAAGTGAGATAGAAAGGTTAAGTGTCTTGTTCAAAACCATAAAACAAGTGAGTGATGTATCTGAGAAAAAATCTAGGCTACTCTCAGCCACATTCTCTATCCCCTAATCCTGAAACCGTATTTCCAATTTTACACCCTCTCTCACAGTGTTTTCCTACTAGACACTACCTTTGTCAGTCAAAAAAAGGCAGCTGTATTCCCTAGTCCTGTGAAGTCCCATCTTTCCCTATCAATTGCCAACTACCCGCATAGGGACATCATACAAGTTTTTATCAGGTGAAGTCATCTTACTTGATCTTCCAAGATTATTCTTATTTTCTTACAATTGCCAGTTGATTTCATAATTATCAGAAATTTAAACCTTTAGTTTAGAAATTTAAGCTTTTATATTTTAATTAAAAATTTTCAAAATCCGTACAGTGTTAAAAAGTGAGATAATTCAACAGGATCTCTAATGAAAATAGTTGGTGCCTGCCCCTATCTCAAAACTCGGAGAAAACTACTCTTAATGATCTCCAGATTTAGTTCTTCTTTTGACTACCTTTATATTTCCAAATAAGGTGCTTATGTTGTCATTTCTTTATTTATCTTCTTTTACAAATGCCATATAATAGAGTAACAGATACAGACTTATCATCACTTCCTACACACACACACACACACACACACACACACACACACACACACACACACAGTCAGTATTTCTGGTTCTTCTTTTTGATAACTTTAGATAATAGGTTTAAGGCAGTGCATCTAGTATTATCAAGTTATTCTGGCTTGAATTGTGTCCCCCACCCTCCAAGTGCATATGCTGAAGTCCTAATCTCATAAGGCAATCTTATTGGAGATAGGGTCTTTTCGGAGATAATCAAGTTAAAGTGAGGTCATTAGAGTGAGTCCTAATTCCAAATGGCTGGTGTTCCTTTAAAAGGGGGAAATTTGGACACAGAGACAGGCATAGAGGGAAGACAATGTGAAGAGACACAAAGAAGATGGCCACTCTTAAGCCAAGGAGAGAGACCTAGAACAGATCCTTCCCTCACAGCCCTCAGAAGAAACCAACTCGGCTAACACCTCGATCTCAGACTTCTAGATTTCAGAACCGTGAGGCAATACATGTCTGTTGTTGTCATCCAGTGTGTGGTACTTTGTTACAGCAGCCCTAGGAAACTAGCACACAAGTGTATAATCCAGTGTCTCTTGACCACACACCGCTACACACACCTCTCAGCTAAATGCTGATATTCCCAGTACAGGACGAAAGGGGGCATAGGTCCCATGGCCTTAAGTCTGAGAGCTCCTAGCCTCTGAAAGCAACTGCTGCTGCTTCTCTGAGGTGAAGCATTGCTTTTATTGCTTTTTTTTGAGTCTATAAAAACTCTTTAAAGCAGCAAATTTTATTTAAAACTCTTTCAGAAGTTCAGCACAAATCTAAGACTGAAAAAAATCATAGATGCTCATTAATTTCAAGAGCGTATGCTGTCATGATTTTCCAGCATCCTTTCTCTCCCCACACGTGTCCCCTTCTTCCCTTCGAGTCACAATCATAGAATAATATGGGAGATGATCTATCTCCATTAGCCAATAAGCCAATGAAGTGAATAACATCATTACCAAACCCTCCCAGAGACATTTCCTTGAGGAAGAGAGAGTCGCTTAGGATTCAAAGTACTTATGGGAGCAAGAAGCATGATATGGGTGGATGGATAAGGGACTAAATGAAGAGTGACTGAAGGTCATAGGTTTTTGTCTGTTCTTAAGTAACTATGTGACCTTGATAAAACTATTTAGCCTATATAAGAATATCTTCGGTTAAATATTACAGAAGGATAACAGAATTTTCTTTCTCTAAAATTTCTAATATTTGAATTGTTTAAATCAACTATAAATTGTTTGAAGCACTTCAGAGATGTTTACTATTTTGAAAAATTAGAAGTTTTATTTGTTCATGAAAGTTTTGGAAGAAATGCCACAAATTGAAATTATTTTAAGCAGAAGTATAATTTTACCTTAAACATAAAAACAAGGTTATTCTGTCAAACTGCCACTTGCACGTAAGCTATAGAAACTTTAAGAACTATTACTTGGCAAGTTCAACTTGTTGACAGGCAAGTTTCTACAAGAGTAGAATGTTTCCATTTGACTTTTAGGTTAGTTGAACAGTATGATATTTATTGAAAGATCCTATTCTTAAAAAATGTGTTCTCCAACAATAAGTTAATGTGTTTCTCATTGTATTTTGTTATTTTGATTTAGTCCAGAGTCTCACCTCTCCTACTGAAATTAGACAATAAACGTTAGCTTCTTCCCTTTACTCTCTACCTTCCTTGTCCTTTTTATTGAAAAATTAACCCAAATAAAGTTTTTTGCACTTAAAGTACTGACTCACTCTCTGAAAAAATCATGGAAACGTGAAGGGTTAAGGGAGACTTTAAGATCTAATGTAGTTTATGAAATGTACCAAAGAAGAAAGCAGTGTTATAAATCAGGGGTCCCCAAACCCCGGGCCACGGACCAATATTGGTCCGTGCCTTGTTAGGAACTGGGCTGCACAGCAGGAGGTGAGAGGCAGGCGAGCAAGTGAAGCATCATCCGCGGCTCCCCACCTCTCCCCATCGCTCCCCACCGCTCCCCACCGCTCCCCACCGCTCTCCATCACTCCCCACCGCTCCCCATCGCTCCCCACCACTCCCCATTGCTCCCCATTGCTCCCCACCGCTCCCCGTCACTCCCCGTCGCTCCCTACCGCTCCCCATCGCTCCGAATCGCTCCCACCGCTCCCCATCCTCCCCATCACTCCCCACCGCTCCCCATCGCTCCCCACCGCTTGCATTACCACCTGAACCATCCCCCCAATCCCAGTCCATGGAAGAATTGTCTTCCAGGAAACCAGTCCCTGGTGCCAAAAAGGTTGAGGACCGCTGTTATAAATAATAGTGAAAACAGATCTAGTGTTAATCTAAATAGCTTCCCCTCTAAAGTGTCTCAGATTGCTACTGGGTTAGTTAGACCAGAATTAATCCTTTATTCTAGTCCAGAATTACAAATTCAGTTTCATTATCCCTGCCTCCTACTTTATCAAGAGAATGCAGATTATCACACACATTATCACACACACCTTGTCAACTCACTTGTCTCTAGTCCAGACATTCCCTTATACTTCCCATCTCTATTTCCTTTAAGACTCCTCTGTATTCTGTACATGACCCAATCCACCCCAACCCCTTCCCAGCAGGGGAGAAAGGATTATTCCCCCCAGTCTGAAGAAAGATCACCCTCTCCCTACAGACTGACGCAGGACTCTTTCATCTCCTAGACAACATGGATGTTTCAACCCCTGCTCTTGATATCATTGCACTTTTGTCCCTCCAGGATTTTATAGCTTTAATTATTTGCATTTTTATTTTCATTTCTAGTATCTCCTCCTCTGTGGGGTCTGTCATCTCTCTACCCAAATTCTAACCTTAAATGTAAGGAAACAATAAAAAGAACATCAACACACACACACACACACACACACACACACACACACACACACACACACACACACACACACACACACACACACACACACACACACACGTCTTCCAGCTCTCACAACTTTGTGTCCTGAAAGAGCTAACTAGGTATTGCTTCAGCTTTTTCACAGACTTTGCCTTCTTTAAAATCCTTAAATTTAGCTTCCAATTCTACAATTTTATGTCATCTGTTAATAGTCAAATCTTACATGTGTTTTCTCAGTTCTCCTGCTCCTGGAGTCTGGAGCATTTTACAGTGTTTACCATGTTTTATTTCTTGAAACTTTACCTTCTTGGTGTATGTGGACTTCCTTAGGCCTAGATTTCTTCAGTCAAAACTGAGCACTTGGTCACTGAAAATATATTCTAAAAATGAACTCTTCCAATAGCTGTCATAATCCCTTGAATACAACTCTTTTACTCACATCTCTAACGATGCCCTTGCTCTCAAAGAGTTTTTTAATTTGTTAGGACCAGAAAAGACTGACATTAAGAAAAGTTCTTTAAAATGCTATCTATCCATCTCTGGTGTCTACAGCGGTGTTTAGTAAATATTTATTGAATTCAGCTAAATAGAATGAGTGTAATATGTAAAATTTAATCTGATTCCAAACTCTGAAAACTAGACTCTTATTATATCAGTATCAGTCTATCAACATCAGTTATTTTTTTTATAAAGTTAGAAAATCAGTTTTTGTTTTTTAATGTATTTATTTTATTTTTGGCTGTGTTGGGTCTTTGTTGCTGCGCATGGGCTTTCTCTAGTTGTGGCGAGCGGGGGCCACTCTTCTTTGCGGTGTGCGGGCTTCTCACTGTAGTGGCTTCTCTTGTTGTGGAGCACTGACTCTAGGCACGCGGGCTTCAGGAGTTGTGGCATGTGGGCTCAGTAGTTGTGGCTCGCAGGCTCTAGAGCGCAGGCTCAGTAGTTGTGGCTCGTGGGCTTAGTTGCTCTGCAGCATGTGGGATCATCCTGGACCAGGGCTCAAACGCATGTCCCCTGCACTGGCAGGCAGATTCTTAACCACTGCACCACCAGAGAAGCCTAATATCAATTATTTTTAATTAGGCAAAATATATATTCTAAAATTTTTTTTCTATAGAGGTATTTTTTAAAATACTTCTACCTGTATGTGAGCTTGAGTACCTTTATATCTCAGTATTTTCCTATTTCCTTTACATTTTTTTGTGCCCATGTTCATATTAGTTACAAGACTCCTACACCCTTTAAAACATAAAAACTAATAAAACAAAAGATTACATCATATAGAAGAAACACAAATGTAAGGTCTACACAAGACTTACCATATCACTCTCTCTCTCAGCCAAAGGTCATTCTATAACTCTTTTGAAGTCAATTTCTCTACTTATTTTCATTTACAGGGTGGTTCAGATGAAGACCACTCTAAGTAGAAATTCCTTGAACTCATAACCTTATTCTAAAGCTCACCATTAAAAATTGAAAATCAGGGCTTCCCTGGTGGCGCAGTGATTGAGAATCTGCCTGCCAATGCAGGGGACACGGGTTCGAGCCCCGGTCTGGGAAGATCCCACATGCCGCGGAGCAGCTAGGCCCATGAGCCACAACTACTGAGTCTGCGCGTCTGGAGCCTATGCTCCACAACAAGAGAGGCCACAATAGTGAGAGGCCTGTGCACTGTGATGAAGAGTGGCCCCCGCTTGCCACAACTGGAGAAAGCCCTCGCACAGAAACGAAGACCCAACACAGCCATAAATAAATAATTAAATAATTTTAAAAAAAAAAAATTGAAAATCATATCATCCATGGAAAGTGTTTTTGAGGCCTGGCATTTTCAGTTCCTGTGTTAAACATTTAGACTCTACTTACCCATTTTTAATGACATTCAAGCTCCTAAATATGTTGTGCCCTGCCCTTCCTGTCATCTTGCCAGGAGTTCCAATTCCTTATCCACATCCTTGTACTCTTGACTCCTCCCAGAGTTATTGTTCATAAAGTTAGAAGATGGAGGTTGGGTTGCCCTATCCTAAGCTGACTTTTTGATCTAAAGAGATCTGAATTCTCCCTGTTTCTCCCTTGAATACATTACCTTCCTTGCCACCCTCCACTAAGTTGCTAGCTCCAGATACAGAGCTTCATACTAAGTTTGAAAGTGAATATAGGTCACTAACACAGCAGGGCCATGCACTGCAATTTGTCCACCAGCCTGAGTCATTTTATATGTTCTAATTTCGGTAAGAGGGTGCTGATTCTTTCCTAAGTGGTAATTGCACCTGCAATACTAAAACCCTCTACATGCCTGGAAAAGCACACTCACCATCAACTTGCAATCATTTCCTAGTGTGCACCACAATAGCTCCTATAAACTTGCTGGCCTTGACCCTCAGAATGAATCCCTGGTTCCTTCTATCACAGGTAACTCTGCACCTCCCAGAAGGCATTCTGTTACTGTCAGCAGGAGACCAGGCATAGGATGTACCCAGACTTTAGATCAGTGTCCTGTGTTGTACTCTAGGGCTCTAGGGAGAGGTTTCCCATGCTGCCTTGGGCCTTAGGAATTCTTTTTCATCCAGGGTTCAATCTGAGTCATAAAAATATCAATGGTAGAGACTTTTGTTTGGAATTCTAAACTTAAATACACTAACCTAACTGTAAATAGTACGTTAGTGAAAAGATACTGGATCTTTTCTTTATGAGACAGAAAATTCAGAGTGGTTGCCTTTTCTTCCTCTTCTGTATATATTAGTACTGAGAAAAAAAAAATACCAAATAAACCACAAAAAAACACTTCTCTTTGTAATACAAACAGGATCAGGCAGCAATTCACTGGTATGACTCAACTCGACTTTCCAAATGCTCAGATGTCTATGATACCTCTTTTAAGTTTTAATACATATTCTGACTTCATGGTTGGATTTAAACAAATCACACACCAGGTTAATGTTTGCTTTCTCTTCTTTTTATACAGTGTTTTTTGGGTACGCCTTCACTTACAAGAGTGAGGGGTGAGGATTTTGACATCCCTAGGACCAACTCTAGTTTCTGGCACACTGATATCCAATAAATGTTTATTGAATAAATAAGTGAATGAATGGAGATGTTTCACCATATTAACAAAGTTCAAACTGGAAAGTCTAGGTGGGGTCAGCAATTGAATAAGACGAGATTTGATAAGGTTAACTAGAATGTAAATGGAAATGAGAGAGATAAGCATTGAATAGATCAAAACAAGAAAATAATTATCAGATTAAAAAATTTAATAAAAAATTACAGTTTTCTAACTTATTTTAGGGGAAAAATGTTACACTGCTACTGTGGTGCACATGAAACAAATGGGGGAAGGAAAATAAAGTTATTAATATTAGTAGTAAATAAAAGAAACTATGGAATAGGTGAGCAAAAGAAAGATTTGTCATTAAGAATCTCTGTTTCTCCCCCTCCTCCCTTAGGATAGGGGCTCTTAACAGAGAGCACTGGTTGACTGATTTGTCACCTATTGTCCTTTAACAGAATGGAGAATCCTGAGATAAAAGATGGTGGAGAAAAGAGGGAGGATGTATCTTTAGGGTGTGCAAGGTACAATAATTAGGTTTTTGATAAACAACAGTATCAGGGCCCTGGGAACCTGAGTGAGGCAATGGTAGAGGGAAGGTTGCAAAAGGAGACATAGAGAAGGATGTGCATAAAAAGAAAATCTTCATCATTCTCACAACTCCCTGCTTGAGGTACTAAATGTGCTTGGCATGAAGAGAACCAAGTGTTCTGTTGGCATTTTACACAGTTGAAATGTTATCCTTCACTTCAAGGAACCTGTCTTAGGAAAGTGAGAGTCTTCATACAACTCCCATTCTAACTCTTTAACAGGGATGCATACCCTTTGGGAGAGGATTTCCTAGCACCATTTTAATCAATGGTGGTAATAATACTACTGCTTAATTTTTTATTGTATATGCCAGAAACATTCTAGACTTTTTCTTAGTGTCATAGACTCAAAAATTCACAGAGAAAGTCTGGAGGCATCTGTATCATGCAAATCACTAACAAAGAGAACAAGGTCCTTGTATCATACAGAGGTACATTTCTTATCCTTCTTTCACCATGACCCCACTAAAGTCACCTCTGAAGGTAATGTCTGGTATATAATATGCTCTCAGTTAAAAAAAAAGTTTAAATGAAAGTAGGAGAGAATATATAACTTATGCTTGGAAATTCTCTGCCATACCCTTGGAATGAGAAAATTGTGTTCAAGACATGGACAGCAACACTGTATAGGTATTAAGGTTGATACTTTTAGCCTCTGTGAACCATGGTTGAACAGTAAATCACTGAAGGTGAAAAGAAAACTAAATATTTTGGGGAAAAGCCAGAAATATTAAAACAAGCTGAGCTTAGCCAGAGATTGCAGCCAATTTCACTAGGCAGGATTGCTTCCATCAAAATGTGGAATTAGATATAAGTTACTTAGAACTGAATAGGCAATTACAGCTACCCAGCCACTTCAAGAGAACTGTTAACTAATTTATTAATTAATCAGTATTTATCAAGCATCTGCTTTGTTCAATGCCTCATCTTAGACACCATTTAAGATTTGCTTCCATGAGCTTATCACTTGAAACAGAAAGCATTTCTAGATCTAACAAAGATGAATTTAATCTTACACACATGGACTTCATGCTACATAAAAATGTAATAAGTATTATGTGAACTTGAATTATCCCTTGATTACTACAAAAATAATCATGTCTACATATAGAATGTTTCACATCCTGTAATGCCTTCACAGGAAGCACTGCCTTGTCTATCTGCTCTTATCTACACCACTTTCCACCTGCTGTTCCTCATCTTCTTTTATACAGGCCTTCTCCCCAACTGGAAAAGTTGGAACCCAGTACAAGAAGTACTTACATTCATTAATTTATCTGTTCACTCAATACATATTTATTGACAACCTAATATGTGCCAGGACTGAGGAGGGTCCTAGGTGAACAAAGCCTGCATGGTAACAAACACTGAAGTCTATATAGTTCAGTAAGACAGAAAAGCACTAAATGAGTGGGTGTGCGTATGTGTTTCAGAACAATTCCAAATTGTTGTACGTGCCATGAAGGAAAAGAATAGGGCATCATTAAAAATTAAAGATGACATTTTAGATAAGGTAGTAGAAAAGCCACTCCAAAGGGAAGAATGAAAAGAAACCAGTCACGGAGATTGGTGGAATAAACATTGCAGGTGGGAGAAAGCATATGGAAAGTATCAAGGTGGGGACAGCGGAAATAAATCAACTTGACTCAAGGAGCAGAGAGAAATCCAGTGTGGTGGGAAGATACTTTAAAAGTATGAAAGCATGAAAATGCAATAATAAAGGCATGGCTCTAACCTCTTCTTATGCATTATCTTATTTGATCTTCACAACAGATCTATAATACGGGTATTTTGATGCTCTCTATTTTACAAATAAAGGAAACTGAGGCAGAGAGGACTCCTTGAAACATGATGGGAAATAGCATACATAGACAATTTCTCTCTTTGCTGAGGTTTGGCTCAGAGAAGAGCAGAGATATTGAGTGGCAGCTACTGTGAAGATATGGAATCAAAGGAAGTGTTTTGTAGTTTGTTTTGTTTTTCAAATGATGGAGGCCATATTTGTATGCTAATAGGAATAAGCTATTACATAACACTCCCTTTGATTTCTAGTTAAGCTTGATTCTGTCCTGGCTGCTAATGTTGTATGATATTAAGATCAATACAAGGCAATTAAAATCAACAAATGTTTGCTTCATGCCTGCTCCGCACCTCACTTACACCCTGCTACCCTGATTCAAAATCTGAAGGCTTTTATGTGGGTTCCCATTATTTTCGACCTCTCCCCTTCTACTCAGATAGGGGCCCTTCAGTGTTTATATCTTCAACTTGCTGCTTCCTAGTATGAGAAAACTTCTATTAATTAGGACAGTGCTAACCACTATAACATACAAACTAAAAATTTTAGTGGATGGACACACTAAAAGTTTATTTTGTTTTCATGAAAAACCCGAAGTTTGTACTTAGGAGAAACTGGTAGAAATCTCTTGTCTCTGCAATGATCAGAGCCCGAGCTAATCACCATGGAAGTCTGTAACCAAGCCAGTGAAAGGGAGAGTGAAGGATCACTCATGGGAGGGTTTCACACGCCAGTACATCACTTTGGAATGTAGATCCCTTCTCTTTATATGTCACAGACTAGCCCTCAGTCCCAAGAGCAAAACTAACTGCAAGGAAGCCTAGGAAACATGTCCTAGCTGTGTATCGAGGAAGAAGAGGAACAGCGTCAGGTGAATAGACAGACTGACCCTTGTTGCAGCAAGGGTCCATCTGACCACTGGCTCCTTGGATGAATTAGAACACATTGCCACCCACTCCACTTATTGATTTTTCTGTACTTAACCTGTACTAATGCCTTACTGAATAGATGCGGAATTCCTCCTCTAGGGCAAAAGTTCTGCCTCTGTTGTTCTCTTTAATGTTGCCAAAATCACAGATTGACATTGTTGTTTTATGCTGTCTTCCAAGGGAAATGGGCAACACTCCCTATTAAAGAGAGCCTCATTTAGCAGTTTAACTCCAATTATAGCTACAAGAACAATTGCTGTGCCTCAGCCACAAACCAAGCCAATCTAATCCCAGTAAAAGTCAGCTCCCTCCCCACTCATACAAAAAATATCCTTCTTATAGAGATGCATTGCTTCAGAGCATTTTATTAAGTAATATTCATAATAATTCTAGGAAGCAGAAATGTTAACCCTTTTATTTTATGGATGAGGGAATTGATAGAGAGGTTAAATTTCATTTAACTAACAGTGGGTTGGTGTTAGACTGTTTGAAAAACTCTTATTTCTGAAACATGGTAGGTGATCTTCTTTAATTTGGGACAATGTCTTTTTTCTCTAGGAAATGTGGAAAAATTAATGGAAAATATAAAATGGGGTGGGTTGGGGAAGAACCATGTTATCAGCACCTAAAAGTGATAGATTTAGTAGTTTTCTTACAGTCTGTTCCCTATGACCACTTTTTTTTTAATTAGTTCTGAAAAACTACATATAGTGACGTAAAAGAAAAACAAAAACAGTTATTTACCCACTACTCAATATTTTCAAAAAGTTAATATCTAATATTTACTTCAGATCTCTTTTTAAAGATATAAAAATGTTACAGATAAAAGTTACATGTGCATTTTTCATTACATTGTTAATTCATGGATTTATCATTTCATACTCTGCTCTTTACTAAAAATTTCATCATAAAATGAACCCATATCATTAAAATTCATCACAAACTTAACTTGTTGCATGGTGTTCTATTGTTGAATATTTAGGAATTTTTCACAGTTATGCTATAATTGTACTATAATGTGTTTCTTTATGCTTAAATCTTTTCTGTATTTCAGGTAAGTTCTTCTTGGCATATTTCCTAGAAGGGGAAAATAAATGCAAATTTGTCTCTACCGTGTCTATCACTACTTCTGCTTTTTCAGATTCTTAATTCTATCTCACCTGAAATATAGTCTTATGTCTTTTGTTTTCAAGATAGGTAAGTGATTAGCATACTTTGAAAATTTTGCTTATAGGGGAATATTTTTGTTGGCCTCACAAATGAAAGACAATTTCTTAAAAATACTTTAGTTACAATCTTTAACTTTAAAAACATTATAGATGTTATGCCAGATTTTTCAGGCACTTAGTAAATGCAGAGGAAAAATATAAAGGCAAGCCAGTTTTTCTGGGTGCTCTTTCAGTATTTTCTTTAACCATTTAATTCAAAATTTTTGCCAATGGTATCTTGGGATAGGACTCTTCAGTCATTCTATGGATAGAGTGGGATGATTCAGTTCACTTACTCAGACCCTTGTTTGCTTGTTTCTTTTAGATTTTACTGATGTATGATCGGTTTTCTTCCTTAAAATATCTAAAATTATTATTCGTCCATAATTTGTCCTTGAATTTGTCTATCATCTTTTTTTCCTCTGCCCCCTTCTTTTAAATCTCTTGGTCATTTTTCATTTTTTTCTTTTTCTATTCCTAGGTATTTTATTCTTTTTGTTGCAATGGTAAATGGGAGTGTTTCCTTAATTTCTCTTTCAGATTTTTCATCATTAGTGTATAGGAATGCAAGAGATTTCTGTGCATTAATTTTGTATCCTGCTACTTTACCAAATTCATTGATTAGCTCTAGTAGTTTTCTGGTGGCATTTTTAGGATTCTCTATGTATAGTATCATGTCATCTGCAAACAGTGACAGTTTTACTTCTTCTTTTCCAATGTGTATTCCTTTTATTTCTTTTTCTTCTCTGATTGCCATGGCTAGGACTTCCAAAACTATGTTGAATAATAGTGGTGAGAGTGGACATCCTTGGCTTTTTCCTGATCTTAGAGGAAATGCTTTCAGTTTTTCACCATTGAGAATGATGTTTGCTGTGGGTTTCTCATATATGCCCTTTATTATGTTGAGGTAGGTTCCCTCTATGCCCACTTTCTGGAGAGTTTTTATCATAATTCGGTGTTGAATTTTGTCAGACGCTATTTCTGCATCTATTGAGATGATCATATGGTTTTTATTCTTCAGTTTGTTAATATGGTATATCACATTGATTGATTTGTGTGTATTGAAGAATCCTTGCATCCCTGGGATAAATCCCACTTGATCATAGTGTATGATCCTTTTAATATGTTATTGGATTCTGTTCCCTAATATTTTGTTGAGGATTTTTGCATCTATATTCATCAATGATATTGGTCTGTAATTTTCTTTTTCTCTAGTATCTTTGTCTGGTTTTGGTATCAGGGTGATGGGGGCCTCATAGAATGAGTTTGGGAGTGTTCCTCCCTCTGCAATTTTTTGGAAGAGTTTGAGAAGCATGGGTGTTAGCTCTTCTCTAAATGTTTGATAGAATTCACCTGTGAAGCCATCTGGTCCTGGACTTTCGTTTGTTGGAAGATTTTTATTCACAGTTTCAATTTCATTACTTGTGATTGGTCTGTTCATATTTTCTGTTTCTTCCTGGTTCAGTCTTAGAAGTTTATACCTTTCTAAGAATTTGTCCATTTTTTCCAGGTTGTCCATTTCATTGGCATAGTTGCTTATAGTAGTCTCTTAGGATGCTTTGTATTTCTGCGGTGTCTGTTGTAACTTCTCCTTTTTCATTTCTAATTTTATTTGAGTCCTCTCCTTCTTTTTCTTGATGAGTCTGGCTAATGGTTTACCAATTTTGTTTATCTTCTCAAAGCACCAGATTTTAGTTTTATTGATCTTTGCTATTGTTTTCTTTGTTTCTATTTCATTTATTCCTGCTCTGATCTTCATGATTTCTTTCCTTCTACTCACTTTGGGTATTGATTGTTCTTCTTTCTCTAGTTCCTTTAGGTGTAAGGTTAGATTGTTTATTTGAGATTTTTCTTGTTTCTTGAGGTAGGCTTGTATAGCTATAAACTTCCCTCTTAGAACTGCATTTGCTGCATCCCATAGGTTTTGGATCATCGTGTTTTCATTGTCATTTGTCTCTAGGTATTTTTTGATTTCTATTTTGATTTCTTCAGTGATTTCTTGGTTATTTAGTAATGTATTGTTTAGCCTCCATGTGTTTGTGTTTTTTACGTTTTTTTCCCTGTAATTCATTTTTAATCTCATTAGCGTTGTGGTCAGAAAAGATGCTTGATATGATTTCAATTTTCTTAAATTTACTGAAGCTTGATTTGTGACCCAAGATGTGATCTATCCTGGAGAGTGTTCCGTGTGCACTTGCGAAGAAAGTGTAAACTGTTGTTTCCGGATAGAATGTCCTATAAATATCAATTAAATCTGTCTGGTCTATTGTGTCATTTAAAGTTTCTGTTTCCTTATTTATTTTCATTTTGGATGATCTGTCCATTGGTGTAAGTGAGGTGTTAAAGTCCCCCACTATTATTGTGTTACTGTCAATTTCCTCTTTTATAGCTGTTAACATTTGCCTTATGTATTGAGGTGCTCCTATGTTGGGTTCATATATATTTATAATTGTTATATCTTCTTCTTGGATTGATCCCTTGATCATTATGTAGTGTCCTTCCTTGTCTCTTGTAACATTCTTTAAAGTCTATTTTATCTGATATGAGTATTGCTACTCCAGCTTACTTATGATTTCCATTTGCATGGAATATCTTTTTCCATCGCCTCACTTTCAGTCTGTATGTGTCCCTAGGTCTGACGTGGGTCTCTTGTAGACAGCTTATAGATGGGTCTTGTTTTTGTATACATGTAGCAAGCCTGTGTCTTTTGGTTTGAGCATTTAATCCATTCACATTTAAGGTAATTATCGATATGTATGTTCCTATGACCATTTTCTTAATTGTTTTGGGTTTTTTTTGTAGGTACTTTTCTTCTCTTGTGTTTCCCACTTGGAGAAGTTCCTTTAACATTTGTTGTAGAGCTGGTTTGGTGGTGCTGAATTCTCTTAGCTTTTGCTTGTCTGTAAAGCTTTTGATTTCTCCATCAAATCTGAATGAGATCCTTGCCTGGTAGAGTAATCTTGGTTGTAGGTTTTTCCCTTTCATCACTTTAAGTATATCATGCCACTCCCTTCGGGCTTGTAGAGTTTCTGCTGAGAAATCAGCTGTTAATCTTATGGGAGTTCCCTTGTATGTTATTTGTCGTTTTTCCCTTGCTGCTTCCAATAATTTTTCTTTGTCTTTAATTTTTGCCAATTTGATTACTATGTGTCTCGGCATGTTTCTCCTTGGGTTTATCCTGTATGGGACTCGCTACGCTTCCTGGACTTGGGTGGCTATTTCCTTTCCCATGTTAGGGAAGTTTTAGACTATAATCTCTTCAAATATTTTCTCAGGTGCTCTTTCTCTCTCTTCTCCTTCTGGGACCCCAGTAATGCGAATGTTGTTGCATTTAATGTTGTCCCAGATGTCTCTTAGGCTGTCTTAATTTCTTTTCATTCTTTTTTCCTTATTCTGTTCCACAGCCGTGAATTCCACCATTCTGTCTTCCAGGTCACTTATCCATTCTTCTGCGTCAGTTATTCTGCTATTGATTCCTTCTAGTGTAGTTTTCATTTCAGTTATTGTATTGCTCGTTTCTGTTTCTTTGTTCTTTAATTCTTCTAGGTCTCTGTTAAACATTTCTTGCATCTTCTCGATCTTTGCCTCCATTCTTCTTCCAAGGTCCTGGATCATCTTCACTATCATTATTCTGAATTCTTTTTCTGGAAGGTTGCCTATCTCCACTTCATTTAGTTGTTTTTCTGGGGTTTTATCTTGTTCCTTCATCTGGTACATAGTGCTCTGCCTTTTCATCTTGTCTGTCTTTCTGTGAACGTGGTTTTTGTTCCACAGGCTGCAGGATTGTAGTTCTTCTTGCTTCTGCTGTTTGTCCTCTCTTGGTCATTTTTCTTGCATTGTGGAAAAATAATTGAGATTTTCATTTTATCACTGATTTTATTTTTTAATCAATTTTAATGTCTAATGTGATTTTAATTATTTCATTGCATTTGAGTTTTTCCACTATGCTTCCTTTTCTCAGCCACCTCCCATTTCATTTTATCCTGTTTTATATCTATTTAGCCTGTTCTTTATGTGTATCTTTTACATCCACATCATAGACTTTATGTATTGTTTTGTGTCCTATAATGAGTCTAAAATGTTATTGCAGTTTCCTTTTATTATTATTATTTCTGGTTCTTCGTGTCATTTTCTCAGCTTTTAGAATGATGATTTCCTTTTTTTTGTTTTCTGCTGTGTCTTTACATTGGTCCGTTTATTATTATTTTGTTGTTGTTATTGTTTTGCTTTGTCATGCTCAGATGGATGCCTTTTGTCAAGCCTCACCATTTGCCAGTGGACAAAGGATGTGTTTGTCTTTGGTACCATTCTCTAGACTTTCAGTGTTGGATGAAAATCCCCTTGCAGAGTTTTGGCCAGACATCCAGTTAATATGCACAGCTCCTAGACTAACTTTTAATGTCTATTTTATCAAGTATAACTCTACTGGACTGTGATGAGATTGTCAGTTCCCACTTTGTAAACCTCTTTCATTCTGAATAGGCAAAGAAAAAAAAAATTAAACCCCAGGAGACCGTCTCCTCAGGGATTTTCCAATTCCCATCACCACCAGATTCTTGGGATGCAATAATGTACCGCATTACTTCCTATGCCTGCTTCATAAAAATTTATTCTGTGGAAGTTATACTCTTCAACTGAGAGTGAGAAGAAAAGTGCTGTTGGGTGGGGAGCAATAGCTGTACCCACATAGAATAAAGACAGATTCTTGGTTTTCTGCTCTCCAGAGAACGTATGTTTCTGAAGGGAGGTAGGTCTGATGACGATGATGTGACAGTAGAGCACAGATGTTCCTTTAATTTGGTTTAACTGAAGGCCAACCACCAGGAGAAAATGGGACAAAGCTCCAAGGTCCTGGCAACAGTGGAAATGTTAGTAATTGCCTTCCATGCTTTTCCAGTTCTCTTATCTTAGCAGTCAATTGCAAAATGCTGAGCTGGGAACATTAGATGCAATTTCAACTTGGAGCTACTAAATGATTATCAAATAATATGTTTTGGAAATGACATTTCTAGTTAATATAAAACACACGTAACCCTATGGTGCTCTAAATTAAAGTCTTTCCATGATAAACCCGACTGTTTCTTTATACTCTCAGCAAATGATGTATTTAAGAACACAATTAGAAGAGAAAAAATCATGAGGAAAACACAGATAGTTTCTCTGGGTGTTCTTTGGGTATTTTCATTATCTTTTAATGTAAAAACTTTGCCATACCAAAAATGGTTTATTTCTCCCAGTACTTGAAGAAGGTCCTCTCTAAAATCCTAGGAGAAAGCTCACAACGTATCCAGGCATCCTCCCAATGATTTTTCTCACTTGACAGCTTTATCTGTCAGAGAGTCAGTCAACATTTTTGTTCACAAGCTGGATTATTTTTATGAATCAACTGATATCTTAGAAATACGGTTGTAGATAGTTGTGTTTCCCTATGTTCTATAGTTTGTAAGGACATGTGTGTCCTTTCTTCCCTGGCCTTGAAATATGTAGAAGCAAATGCCTCCAGTTTTTCTTAGAATAATAAAATGTCACTTTCCAGTGAAAGTGAGATGGCTATAAATTTAGAGAGAACATTGTTTTAAATATGTTTTGAATTATCCTTGGAATAATTAGAAATGGTAGACTTTCATTCCCAAATAAGAAAATTCACAAAACATTTATGGGAAACATTAATGTCAAATTCTCCCCAATTTTATAAAAAAAAAAAATAGATCATTTTAACTTGGGATGGAATGTTCTGGAAATGTACTGCTGATGATGCCAAAACAATTAGGAATTAAAGACTGACAATGGGACACTACCTTTAATGTGTATTAAAAACACAATCATTTAAGTATCTTTATTAATTAAGCACATTATCTCTAATTGGGCACTGCTAGGATATATCCTTTTACTTTCCTGCAATGATAATTATATTAACTGGAAGATCATTATCAATTTTAAAATTTAGTATTTGCTTTTGCTAACTGAAAGGAATACCCTTCAGATTATAATTACTGAGTGAAGTGACTAAACAAATTCTAACAGTAAAGTTAGTTCTATGCATGCATATTTATTTCAGTTCTGTGTGGGGTGGTGAAATAAAGCAGCATATACATTGGGCCATCTAGCATACTTAAAGTGTGATTAAAGGCAGTGGAAGAATTATGAAAACCTCTTTGTTCTGTCTTCTTATGTCTTCCATCTTCATTTTCAAAGCAATAGGAGGTATGTGGTCTTTTAACTCTGGAGAGGGAACATCTGTCCAGTAGACCCAAGGTTCTCAGCTACATCCACTCCAAAGACAGCCAGCTCAGCCAGATACAAATGTTCTATTAACAAACTAGACCCTGGTCTCCTGCCCGTAATCTCCACATTTTCTTTTGTCCCCTTGGCTTTGACAGGTCTTTTGTAAGAGCCAAAGGACCTTCCTGGAACCAGTAAAATGCAACACGAACAAAAAGGAATAAAAATGAATTTGTGTTGCTGATAAAGAGCCATTAGCACTAATTACATCCCTAATATTCTATTGAAAGAGAACAAGGAAAAGGCTCTGATAAGGATACGAGAAAAAAAATATTGAAAATGAACCTTTGAATTGTCATCTACTCATTTGATGTCCTTGCGTATACACAACTCAGTATTTTACCTGTCTTCTTAACTCTAGATAAACAAAAATAAATTCAAACCTTTGAAAAATTTTTAAATTCAGAATTGTACATAGGATTTGTTAAACCTATTTGCTATTTTTTCTCATTCTGTCCTAAACAGTTTTTTCTTGAATCTTTATTTAGTCTTTAAAGTTCTCAAAGTTTTATATAATATGAAAAAATGGCACATTAGAATAGATTTATTGCCAAGATCATTATCCTACACCTGATTTTGATAAGGTATTTGCAAGGCCTGCAGATAAATAATAAATCTCTTCAAGGGCAACTAGATTTATCATAGAGGATGTGTTTACATTGTGATAGTAAAAGTCAAACTTCTAAATGAGAAAAACATCTCTACATAAAATTGTTAGAACTTATACTTTTATAGCCTTGGAGCTCATCAGTGGGCATTGCAGGATGATGTAACACTGAGAATTTCTTGTTCTAAAGCCACTAGCAAAGTGAAATATTCCTGATATACACTCAGAGGTTGTATACACCTTCCTGCTGTAGTAGATCTTAAATGCCCTCTCTGAACTGTGGCTTATAACAATGGTTTGAAACAATAGAAGCTATTTTATTTATGAAGAGATAAACGTGATAAAGCTAAGACCTAAAAATATACTGGGATACAAGTGTCTAAGTCAGGAATAATGAGAATGCTGATGAAAAGTTAAATATATGATTGTTTGAACAAGGCTGGTTTGTGACCTCAGCAAATTGAAAAGTTCTTGAGGTTGGTTTTACATTAAGGTACTAGTGTCATCTGTTTGAATATCTGTTTTGATAAAAACTAATCCACACAATTACTTTCTCTTTTAAGCACAACTATAGAATCATTGAGTGTGTAATGAGTTAGCATTCTTGGAAGTTAGTATACATCGGAGCAGCATATTCATGACTGTTTGCTTAACCCTTACTGAAACACTGATAGCTAATATAATAGTTGTGATGGGTTTTTTTTATTTGCATTACGCGGGCCTCTCACTGCTGTGGCCTCTCCCGTTGTGGAGCACAGGCTCCGGACGCATAGGCTCAGTGGCCATGGCTCACGGGCCTAGCTGCTCTGTGGCATGTGGGATCCTCCGGGACCAGGGCACGAACCCATGTCCCCTGCATCGGCAGGTGGACTCTCAACCACTGTGCCACTAGGGAAGCCCAGTTGTGATGGTTTTAAATTTTATAATAATTTTATTATTTGATATATATTTTAAAGCATATAACATAAAAACCAAAATCAAAGGAATACCTATATTGAAATACCAATTAAAGTGCCTGAAATAAAAAGTCTGCAAAATTTCCTTAAGATATGATCATCAACAGATTCATAAGTAACATCCATCATATAAAAATTACTCTAGAGCTTCCCTGGTGGCACAGTGGTTAAGAGTCTGCCTGCCGATGCAGGGGACATGGGTTCGTGCCCCAGTCTGGGAAGATCCCACATGCTGCGGAGTGGCTGGGCCCGTGAGCCGTGGCCGCTGAGCCTGCGCGTCCAGAGCCTGTGCTCTGCAATGGGAGAGGCCACAGCAGTGAGAGGCCCGCGTACCGCAAAAAAAAAAATTACTCTGTAGCACAAGAGCACTCTTATATGTCAAAAACTAGTAACATAAAACAAAATATGGTAAAATGTTCATTGAATTAGGTTTTTCATTTATTGGAACTAAAAAAAAAAAATAGCAGCCAGAAGCTCTCTCTCATATCTTGTTGTCATTTAGATAAATAATATGAAAATCATGAAAATAAACCTGTGGAAAAAATAAACTAATGAATTTTTAAATACAAAAATTCCAAACTTGAAATTTAAAAAGTATTTCTATCATGAATATTAAAATTTCTATTTTAATAATAAGGAGCTCCAAAATTCAAAATAAAAATACCAGCAATAGTCGTGGGGCATCTTTGTGGAATAAAGAAAATTATGCCCATTTGAGATTCAGTTTCCTGGGAAACAAACTGATCTATGTCTTCAGCTGCTTACAGAAAACTTCTCTCCCTTTACCTTGACTGAAATCTTACTCTTCTTTGATATGCAATTCTTGCTGAGACCTCTCAAATGGAGGCTGCTCATTCTCCCTTACCCCATGTCTTAGTCAGCTCAGGCTGCCGTAACAAAATACCATAGACTATGTAGCTTAAACAACAGAAACTTATTTTCTCACAGTTATGGATACTGAAGTCCAAGACCAAGGTCCCAGTAGGATCAGTGTCTAGAGAGGGTTCTCTCTTTGGATTGCAAATGGTCACGTTCTCACTGTGTCCTCATATGGTGGAGAGAGGGCTCTCTGGTGTCTCTTCTTATAAGCACACTAACCCTATTGTTTCAAGACCCCACCCTTATGACATCATTTAGCCTTAATTACCTCCTTGGAGGTCCTGTCTCCAAATATAGTCACATAGGGTGTTAGGACTTCAACATATGAGTTTTGGGGGACGTGATTCAGTCCACAGCACCCCATGTACCTCAGAATAGGTAGATAGGGCCACAGTATCCTCAGTTCCTCATACAACTTCCAGACCATCTCATCTCCACCTTCATATAAACCTCCTTGTTCTTTGGGAGCCTCTGTTATTCAGATATTCCTAGAAAACTGCAATGCTAGGAGGATTGCAGCGTGTGCTCTCCCTCTGCCTTCACTTGGGAAGCTGAATCTAGCTCAAGAAAATCAAACAGATGCATAGACAAGAGCTACTGTAAAGTCATATTCTATCACCTCAACTGCATTCTCAACGTTGTCCAGAATTTTCTTAGTTCCCTATGTATCAACAGTTGCTTTCCTCTCTCTACAAGAGAACCCTACCAACTAGCCTTCTACTTTCAAAATATGGCTGGTTGGCTTACTTTTGGGTGGATTAATTAATTGGTCATTTGTGTTGATTAATTGATTCATTATTTGAAATAATAGTTTATCAGGTGGACAACTCACTCTACTCTTTGTCATCAAACTTAAAACTTTATCTGTTAGTCTTCCATCTTCTCTTTCTAAAACTAATTCCTCCCACCTATGCATATACATACATTAAAGGTTTTGTTTTGTTTTGCTTTTTAATGTACAACTAAAGATACATGAACAAAGTAAAAGATAAGTCATATACTGGAAGAAGCATTGATTTGCAATGTGTTTAACCAGTGAAGGGTTAGTATCCAGTTTATATAAGGAGTGCCTGAAAATTAATAAGGATGAAAAACAACCCAGTTGAAAATAGGCAAAGGTTATGAATAGGTATTTCACATAAGATGCTTTTTATTACAACTGTCAGGCAAATGCCAGTTAAAACGACAGGTTACCAATTCACATCCATCCATCAAAAATAAATTGAACAGCACCATGTGTGAGCAAGAATGTAAGCTCTCAGCTACTACCGATGAGATATTCATTGGCACAATCACTTTCAAAAGCAATTTGGCAATATCTAGAAAAGCTGAGGTTGCATGTTCTACCACCCAACATTTCTTTATATAGGAATATCCTAAAGCAGTTAGCATTCATGAACAGAGATGGTCATTGCTATAGTACTGATAAAAGTGAAATGTCATAAATAACCAAAATATCTATCATAACAGAAATGCATAAATAAAAATGGTTACATTCCTATCATAGAAAACTATACAGGAAGTAAATGAATGACCTTATTCTGCGGATAATAATATTGATGTATTTGATCCATTTGATGACCCCTTTGAAGCATTTTCTTCATTTAACATCCAGGCTGTAACATCTGGTTTCCCCCCTAAATTTTTGGCCAATCTCTTTGTCTCCTTTGCTTGTGGCTAGTATCTTCATAACCTCTCCTTGGATTTCTCTTTTCTATCAACATTTATTCTTTAAGTGATGCCAATGACTTTAAAATTGTTATCTCCAGCCTAGATCTCTCCCCTGAACTTCAGACCCTCATATCTCACAGCCCATTTATTCAACATCCCATCTTAACATCTTGGACTCAGAATCCTATGACCTCAAAGCTGCCCCTGATGCAGTCTTCCTTAACTCTGTTACTGGCAAGACAATTATTACAATTGTCCAGAGCCTTCAGAATGTATCTCCAATCTGATTGCTTCTCATCACCCACGCTGCCACATACCTGGATGAAATAACCATCATCTTTTGCTTTTGCTACTGAAATAACTTTTACAAGAGGTTTCCCTGCTTCTTCCCCTGGCCTCTTTTCGTCTTTTTTCCACAGGACTGTTCAGAGCAATTTGTTAAAATGAGTGTCAGATCCCGTCATTCCTCTGCTTAGACACTCTCCCAGGGTGTCTATGTGATCTGGCCTCTGTTACCCTCTGACCTCATCTCCTCTCGCCCTTCCACTCTTTCCCTCCATTCTGGCTATCCAGACCTCCTACTCCTCCCGGAACATGCCAGGCACTCTTCTGTTCAGAGTCTATACTTGTAATTCCTGATTCCTCAGACAGTTAAATGATCAGCTCCTTCACTTTCTTTAGGTCTTTTCTCAAGAGTAACTTCTCAGTTAAGACCTTTCAGGACACACTACTTCAAATTCCAGTCTGACCCCCATCACTTCATCTCCCGTTTTCCTACTTTATTTCTCTTGTTAGCACTTAATTCCTAGTGACTGTATTAGTCTGCTTGGGCTACTATAACAAAATGTCATACAGTGGGTGACTTAAACAACAAACGCTTATTTTCTCACAGTTCTGGAGGCTGCAAGTTTCTGATTGAGATGTCATTAGATGTCAGTTGGTTTTGCCAGTAGATTTGGTATCTGGTGTGGGCTGTCTTCACGGCTTGTAGATGGTACCTTCTCACTGAGTCCTCACATTGCCTTTCATCTGTGCAGGCACTGAGAGAAAGACAACTTTCTGTTTACGAGAACACCGGTCCTATCAGATTAAGATCCCTCCTTTATTTTATTTTATTATTTTAGGTTTTTGTAATGCCTGTCTCTTTTTTTTTTTTTTTTTTTTTTTTTTTTTTTGCGGTACACGGGCCTCTCACTGTTGTGGCCTCTCCCGTTGCGGAGCATAGACTCCAGACGCGCAGGCTCAGCGGCCATGGCTCACGGGCCCAGCCGCTCCGCGGCATGTGGGATCTTCCCGGACCGGGGCACAAACCCGCGTCCCCTGCATCGGCAGGCGGACTCTCAACCACTGCGTCACCAGGGAAGCCCTGTCTCTTTTTTTTTAATGTCCTTATTGGAGTATAATTGTTTTACAGTGTTATGTTAGTTTCTGCTGTATAACAAAGTAAATCAGCTATACATATACATATATCCCCGTATCCACTCCCTCTTGCGTCTCCCTCCCACCCCCCCGATCCCACCCCTCTAGGTGGTCACAAAGCACCTAGCTGAGCTGATCTCCCTGTGCTATGCGGCTGCTTCCCACTAGCTATCTGTTTTACATTTGGTAGTGTACATATGTCCATGCCACTCTCTCAGTTCATCCCAGCTTACCCTTCCCCCTCCCCGTGTCCTCAAGTCCATTCTCTATGTCTGCATCTTTATTCCTGTCCTGCCCCTAGGTTCTTCAGAACCATTTTTTTTTTTTTAGATTCCATATATATGTGTTAGCATACAAAGACCCCTCCTTTCTGACCTCTCTTAACATTTATTTCCTCTGTATACGCCCTATCTCCAAATTGAGTCACATCGTAGGTTTGGGCTCCAACATAGGATTTTGCTTTTTGAGGGGGTGGATACAATTCAGTCCATAACAGCAGCCTACATAGAATATTTCATACTTTATTGTGTATTGTCTGTTCACCCTACTAGAATATAAGCTACATAAGGTCATGGATTTTAAGGGTTTTTTTTTTTTCACTGCTTTATTCTAACACTTAGAACAATGCCTGAGACATAGTATGTATTTAATAAATATTAAGTGAATTATCTCAAAAATCTGATATGAAGTATGAAAAGCAGGGTATCATTTTATACTAAAAACATCATTTCAAAATTAGCAAAATACAAAATTACACTACATAGTTTTCATGAACAGGTATGTATGTGGTAATATATTTTTTAAAAAATTGGAAGATTGCCAACTTTAAGACAATTAATAACTTCCCTGAAGAGAAAAAGGGAAATTAGAGAGATGTCAAAGCAGCTCTCACTGTAGCTATATGATTTTATTTCTTTAAAGTTTTGAAACAAATATGCAAAATGTTAACATCTGTTAAATCTCAAGAGGATACAGGAATATGTGTTATGTTTTTCTCTGTGTTTTATTTCAAATATTTCAAGAGAAAGAGATAAAAAGAGTTTCTGTAAGGGCAGGGACCATATCTGGATTGTTCCTGCATGTATTTCAAACTCCTAAAATGGGCAATGGCCTACCTCAGTGAATATTTGGTGGATAGATATAGTTTCAGACCATTTGGACTTACTTGTCTTTGATTCTGACCATAGCACTTGGTACATTGACCCAGACAACAAATACACAAGCAAGTAAGCAAAGAAACAAACAAAAACATTTTTTGAAAGCTAGGCAGAGCTCCCTAACCATACTAATCTTGTCCTTCCCTCTTTCGACCCCTTCTGGTCAGTAACTTGGGAAGGGTATACCTGCCTTGGCCGCCTAGCTCTACCAAGTCCTTCTCTGCTCTTACTCATAATTTAATTTTCTACCTAAAGATAAAAGTAAGTGCAGCTGGGCTTCCCTGGTGGCGCAGTGGTTGGGAGTCCGCCTGCCGATGCCGGGGACACGGGTTCGTGCCCCGGTCCGGGAAGATCCCACATGCCGCGGAGCGGCTGGGCCCGTGAGCCATGGCCGCTGGGCCTGCGCATCCGGAGCCTGTGCTCCGCAATGGGAGAGGCCACGACAGTGAGAGGCCCGCGTACCGCAAAAAAAAAAAAAAAAAAAAGTAAGTGCAACTAGAGAAAGTCTTGGGGGACTAACAGGGCTCACAGTTAAGACACTGGTCTTCTGCATTTTCTCCATAAGCTCTTTAGCCATTTGGGACCCCTGTTTGTATTTGCACTTTTACATGTTCTCCCTCATTGGTTCTGATGGATTATTCTGCCTAAAGCAACCAGATTGACCCTCCAAAAAGTAGCAACCAAACTGTTTTTCCCAGCTCTGTTTAACTCACATTGATATCCTTTGCTAACATCATTTCCTGCTCCATCTCACAGCTCTCTCCTATTATTCCATACATAATTTTCCTGAAAAACATTTTTGCTCGCAGTTTGTCCAATAATCTAGAAGTCATAAGTTCATATTTACCTTCCATAGATGAAAGACTCTAGTAAAAGTTGAGAGTTTCCTTGTTCCTTTATTTTTTTCTATTTCTCCTAATTATTAGTATTTTATGTATGTTTTAGTCAATCTATCTAAGTCTTTTCTACAAACAAGAAAAAGTCAAGTTATTAACCAGAATGTGAAGATATTCAGAAAAGTCATTCCCTGGCATAGATACTCACTCCATGTTAATTAGGGAAACAACAATACAGTATTTCACACTTTCTTGCAATCTTTTATCTCTCTTCTTGGCCATGGGGGAAGTGAAGACTCTAAGGATGAAAAGAAAATAATTCGGAATTGTAAATGAAGATCCTTTATCTGATAAATGCCAAGCCGGAAATTAGAAACCTCACCTCACACCACACTAAGAAATAGGTTTCTGATGCATTGAGTTAAAAAAAATCAAACCATAGGAAAATTAAATAATGCATCATTAACTATTTGTCAAATCACCGGAGGGAAGGCTTCCTTCGTTTAAAAGAAAGCATAAGCATACGAAACAAAAGTGGACAATTGACCCTATAAACATTTAAATTCTAGGTGTGATTTTTACTTCAAAAGGCAAAAATACATAATTACAAACAAAAGATGAAAGATAGATTAGAGAAACTGATTGCAACAAATATAGTATTTTTCACTATTAAAAGAACCCATTCAAAGTGGAACTAAAACACTGAGACCTTATAATCTGAAAAAGGGTTGAATGGACAGTCCATTCATAAGTGAGAAACTACATTTAGTACCAAAGTAAATAAAACTATTCATCCATTTAATGATAATGAAGGAAATCAAATTAACAATAACTGTTTGAAGTAATATTAAGCAATCTAACCCAAATTTAGTTAAAGGGGCAATATTTTATGCTACTAATGGGAATGTAAATTGTACAACTATTTTGGTAAACAATCCTGATTTTAAATTTTCAAAGTCTTATTAATTATTCTAAATACAGAAGAAAAAAGTACCTTTATATGCAAAGTTAGGCACTGGAATATTATTTAAGACATGAAAAAATTGAAAATAGTCTCCTGGGTTTTAGATTATTTAAAACATATTCATTTGTTACCTGTACAAAGCCAAAAATAGAGTAAAAATGAAGCAAGAATACTTAAAAATATTAACATGACAAATATGAAACGCAGTCATGCACATATGGGTCAGTTTATTGTTAGGTAAACAGAATCTTGGGTCAATGGCATTTGGATCGTTTGGCTGTGGTTGATCTTGTAGCTGTGCTCATAACCACCGTGCTTTCCATGTGCTGTACTGCTGTGGATTCTGGCCTAGTTGGACATCTCAGTACCAAACCCTTCTGGAGTTGGCCCAGGACCCTTGTTTTCCAGCCAGGACTACCCATCTACTCTTTTAGGGGCAACGTCTTGTCTTCCTAGGTGATTGAAACTCTGCTTTGTGGTAACTTCCTCCTCCAGTTTCCATAGGCCTTGACCTTTAGAAAGTCTAGATGCCTGGGCTTCCCTGGTGGCGCCGTGGTTGACAGTCCACCTGCTGATGCAGGGGACACGGGTTCGTGCCCCGGTCCGGGAAGATCCCACATGCCGCGGAGCAGCCTTGCCCGTGAGCCATGGCCATTGGGCCTGCGCGTCCGGAGCCTGTGCTCTGTAACGGGAGAGGCCACAACAGTGAGAAGCCTGCGTACCACCAAAAAAAAAAAAAAAAAGAAAAAGAAAATCTAGATGCCTAATGCTCATACCTTCTTGAGTTATGACAGAGACACAGAATGGCTGGCCTTCATCTTTATCTTGTTACACTTGCCAGTTGGTCTTAAAAAGATAATTTTTTGATTTCTACCTTTATGGAGTTCTAGGAACTATGTCAAGTGCTTGATGTATATTATCCCTACCTAATCTTTTCAACCCAGGGCCTGTGCTAAATATTTAATGTATAGTGTCAACATAATCTTCTCCATAGCACTATGACAGAAATAGTATTTTCCCCAATTTATAGATTAGAAAGTTTAAGTAACTTTCCTAAAGCACTTTGAGGAAGGTACAAAGGTGGAATTCAAACCCAGGTCTGTATTGACTTCAAAGAGGAGTCTTTATTTCCTAAGTTCTACTCTAGGTAAAAAGAGGGTTTCACATTAGGGTAATTGCAGAGAGAAAAGACATTTTTAAACAGTAAGTGAATTTTTGAAAACTTTAAGGTTTATAGATATTCTTTGTCTTGTTTGCCTCTTGTTCACCCTGTTGGTGGAAGAGGGATTCCCTACCCTAAAATAGTACAGATGGTGGAACACACAACACACAGCACTGCACACATGAGATTGGCAGCCAGTTATTCATCACGTATACTCACAGACATCGAACACCACATGGGGCCACGTGGAGGTTTGCACTCCGGAGCAGAGGGAACCAACAGGGGCTGTGAGAGGCAGGTTTTATAGTAACCAGAGGTAGGGTTCCCACAGGAGAATGTGACAGGCTTGTTTGAATAATTTTGTGAGCTGGCAAGGAAGGGAAAGCCCTTAAACTGAGAAGAGGGCAGTGTAGCTGGTCGAGCTGATATGGGAAATAGCTGTCGGGGAGTCTTTCCTGCTGAATTTGGGGGCATTTCTGGCAAGAACAGTGATTTCGTGGTTAGGCCTTTGGGGCCTTGTGAGGTTCAAAGATGTTAAGGCGGCACTTGAAAATTTAAGCCTTACAATTCATTCCACCTGAAAATTAAGGAAGAAGATAGTGACCTAATCGTACTTCTCTTTGTATCAATAGTTTCCACCCTGCATCCTGGTGACAGTAATTTCCAATTGTGTCTGCTGTTTGCTGTGATGAATCCTCTCAGATTTTTCACCAGGAAAGATACAATGAAACCGGTAGTGGGTGCAGGAGAGACTCCCATTTCAGATAGAAATACAGTGGAAATTAGGAATGTTTAAATGTGAATGGCTTGTGTGTAAGGTGTAATTAAGAAGGGTTCTAAATATTAATATTTTAATATTCAGTTAAACAGACTTATTATATTCTATACTTGAGTAAGGAAACTATCTAAAATATTTCTGACAATGCATAGAAAGAACAAAACATGATCCAGATCTTCTTCTTATAATTTAATTATTTTAGTTACTTCCCACTCTATCAAGTCTTGTGATTCCTATGCATCCAAGTCTGCTAAAACCACTGGTATGGATTGTTTCATTTCAGTGGCTCAAGGAAGTTATATAGTAGCTCTACACCTGTTCTAGCTGGGGTGAGAGTGGCTGTGGGGTAGAGGGTTAAACACGAGAAGGGGTTGTGAAAAGTTTGCATATAAGCATCTCTCTTACTCTCACTCTTACTCCTGTGTGACCTTAACAAGGTACAGAACTTCTTTGCACCTTCTCTTCCTTATCTGTAAAATGGAGGTAGCCTACAATACTAAGGTGGTTGTAACAGCAATATGACTCAAGAACCTGGTACGTAGCTGGCACTCACTGTACGCTGAATAATTTTACTGTTTTCCCCTCCCTTTCTTCTACTTCCCCAGTCTCTTCCCTTTCTAACCACCTTATGACTACTTCACAATATAGCTAAGGTGAAGTAAATCATTCTGAGCGCTTCAGTGCCAAACCACAAATTGTCCATGTAACAACGAGAATTTTACTTTTATTGAGTGTCTGTGATTATATAGATTGATTCTTTTAATTCTTAGAATAATGTGACAAAGTTAGTTATTATATATCCAAGTCGATAGATTTACAGATGAGAACACTGAGGATGAAAGGCATATTATCTGGTCCATTATAATTTTAGTGTTGAAAATAAAATTCTAATTCAATTGGTCCAGATACCGAAACTTGTCCCACAGAAGCAGCCTAAAAGTGCAATGATTCTAATTTTATTTTTCCAAAAAACAATTATGGACCATGCTGTTGACTTTTTAAAACCCTAGTTCAAGTGTCGCAAACTCATATGCCTAATAGGACCAGCAAGAAAATATAAATGAGAGGAAAAACTGGATTGTATTCAACTGACATAAAGACTGGTTTACGTATTTTTCTACCATTTTTCTTGAAACATATAACCCTCAAAACCTAGCTTTTCTTTTCCAACGTTTGATGGAAACATAGTTATGGAGAAAACCAATGGCAGGGGCATGATGGGACATGGCAGCTGAACTTTGGCTCCAGCACTGGGGCAAAAGAACAGTGACAAGAGATGAGCAAATGTGATGCAAAACCTCACACCTCATCTAAAGAGTAAAGCTGCCACCACTACAGCTGATGACTGTTGTGCTGCAATTCAGGTCCCAAAACTCCAGACCTTCTGGTTTCTAATGAAAAGTCAGAAATCTGGATTTTAATTTGAAACTTCTCAACTTTTGGCTGCTGGCCTAAAACAATAAAACAAATAAAGCACCAACTGAACATTATGTTGGCCAAACAAAACAGCTTTGCAGCGCACGTCTAGCCTACTGGCCACCAGTTTGGAACCTCTTCTTTTTTTTTTGCGGTACGCGGCCTCTCACTGTTGTGGCCGCCCCCGCTGCGGAGCACAGGCTCCGGACGTGCAGGCTCAGCGGCCATGGCTCACGGGCCCAGCCGCTCCGCGGCATGTGGGATCTTCCCGGACCGGGGCACGGACCCGCGTCCCCTGCATCGGCAGGCGGACTCTCAACCACTGCGCCACCAGGGAAGCCCGGAACCTCTTTTCTTGATGAACAATAAGAAACACCTGAGGTTATAAGAATCCATACTTAGGGAAAATATTAATATTAAAAATGGCCTGGGAGCATGGGACTTCTGCATCAGCAACTTTTGCTTAAAATACCCTTCCTCTCAATTTCTGTTTGGCTAAATCTTCTGGCTGGCCACTTTTCAGCTCCAAGTGGTCTTCCTTGATTCTTCTATCAAATGTTGCCCACACTTGTTAGTTCTATCCCACTACCTTTCTTCAGGCAATTGCAGCTGTCTGAAGGGGTCCTATTTGTTTCTTATTTATGGTCTCTTTCCTACTGGAGGATTTCCATGAGAGTAGGAACCTTGTCCATTTTGTTCACCAAGACCTACAGCAGTATCTTGTACCTGGTACATGTTCCACAGTGTTTCATCAGGGAGAGTAGCCGTTATTTATTGAGTACCTCCTCTGTGTCCCTGTGCTAGACGTCTGGAGGTAAAATGCTCTATGGCTGCAAAGACCAGAATGAGCAAGAGAGGTGACTGTATCCTTTCCAGTGCTGAGCACTTAGTAAATCATCAGTGAACATTTGTGAAGTAAGTGAATGCTGAGTAAATCACAAATAGCTCAGATTCATTTAATTTATACTTAGTCCCTGAAAATAAGGCTTTGTTGGGTTTAATAGCCATATGATTTGAATGTAATAGCACATTATGTGCCACATTATTCCAGAAATTGCATATTTGATCTGACCACTGTTACTAAAAAAAAAATGACCTTTTACAAAATGATTTGCATAGCATGCTCATGGGACTCACTTACTTCGTTAGGCAATTAATCCAGCATGCTACTTGAAATTATACATTTTATATATAGTAATAAAAGTAATTTAGATGTTTCAGATATACTGTAAAACTTTTTCAGATTGAATAAAATACGGCTTTTCATCTATACGCAGTCACATAGTTTCTTAATAACACAATTATCTTTGGCTGATTGCTTCTGAGAATTTTGCTAGTTTTTTCTCAGCATTACTATGATATTTTACATCTCATGTTACTTTAATTTTTAAGGAACAAAGTGCTTCTTGCTTTTTCTGTGTGACATTTTGTCTTTTGCCAATGCCAGCTATGAACTGCACATGGCTAATCTTGGATTCCTAGAATTGATAGAAAATTAGCTAGGCCTCATAAACTCCATGCATGGTCTCCCATTACCTGTGCATATTTTAAGAAAAACAATAAGAGTGATCAAGTTTCCGAAGAGAAACGTCTTTAAAGTACTCTTACATGAAATCAGGAGCTCACACTAATGAAATCATCGATAATATCAGCTACCATTTGGCATAAATCCCACCTTTTAAGAGTTTCACTTTTATTATTTTGGGAGGGGAAAGAGCTTGTGTTTGTTACCTCTCCCGGTGTCTCTACAGCCTGGATGTTTCTGAGTGGAGGAAGGCAGTACGCCTCGATAGACAGTCTTGTGCAGATAGGCTTTGGGGTCTTTTCTCTGGAAGTGGCTTCTGAAAACTTCAAAGTAATTCTGCCCTATATGTACAAAAGTTCCATGTACTACCACGAATCATTGGTTTAGACGAATATGTCTGGTTGTCAGAAGGGTCTCACATAAAAATATTCTGGCAACCGTACAGAATTTCCATAAGAATGCAGAAAGAACTCACCATAATTTGATAAGTGAAGTTCAAAATAACATGGTCATATAAGATTCGTGGACAGGTTATTGTGAAATTATAGTATTTTTCAGTCAGTCTGTACTGAAACAAAAGCACATAAATAAAGATAGTGAAAATTGACGGTACTGACCATACACAAAATTAACAAAATTATGTATGAGCACAGAACAGTCTTTCTCTAAACCTCCTTCTCAGCAACAAATATAAAATCTTGAGCACTCTCCTGCTTGAAGAGATTGGACAGAAGACCAGAGCCAACGACCCATCACATCAATGCTGAGTTTTCTTTCCCATAGTACCTTATTGCCGAGTAACTGTATGAGTATGAGAACTTCTGGCTGCTCCCACATTTAACCCAGTAGAAAAGCTCTTGAAGCCACGCAAGCCCCATTTGCTCTGCAGGTGACCTTCTGCCTTACTTATCCTTGTATCCGAATCTGTGCAAAGCCAGTCATCCCCATCTCTATCTTTCTTGCTGTTTCACCGACAAGGATGCTTATCGATGTACTTACAGTAAAGGAAATGAAGGCATGGTTTTTTCTATCGTTTCTGACATTATTTTCTTTTTTCTCCAACTTTATTGAGGTATAATTGACAAATTAAAATTGTTTATATGTAAGGCGTAATAATGATTTTATATACATGTACTTTGTGAAAGGATTACCACAATCAAGTTAATGAACAAATCCATCACCTCACATAGTTAGCCTTTTTCTGTGGTGAGAAAAGTTAAGATCTAGTCTCTTAGTAAACTGCAAGTGCACGATGCAGTGTTATTAACTATAGTCACCATGTTGTACATAAGCGCCTCAGAATTTATTCATCTTATAACTAAAAGTTTGTACCCTTTGACCATTGTTTCCCAGTGCCCCCCGCCCCACCCACCCGAGCCCCTCCCTGGCAACCACCGATTCACTCTGCTTCTGTGAGTTCGAATTTTTTAAATTCTAATATAAGTGAGATCATATAGTATTTATTTTTCTGTGTCTGGCTTATTTCACTTAGCATAATGTCCTCTAGGTTTATCTGTGTTGTCGCAAATGGCAGAATTTCCTTCTTTTTATGACTGACTAATATTCCTGTGTGTGTGTGTATCACATTTTCTTCATCCGTTCATCTGTTGACGCATGCTTAGGTTGTTTACATATTTTAGCTGTTGTTAATAATGCTGTAATGAACATGGGAGTGCACATACCTCTTTGAGATACTGACTTCATTTCCTTTACATATACGCCCAGAAGTGAGATTGCCGGATTATCTAGTAGTTCTAGTTTTAATTTTTTAAGGAACCTTCATACTATTTTCCATAATGTTTGTATCCCACATTTTTTTCTTTTGACATTTACCCTTTGAGCCTAATACAATATTTAAATTTTATTATGTTAATAGAGAGGCAGTTACTTATACTGAATAAGTTTTGCAAAAATAAAGGAGAAATTATATCTTGACCCTAATGAAAATATGGTATGGCTCTAAGCCTTTCAGTGGATGAGAATGTGCCTAACTCAGAAATGGTGTGTTCTACTTTGGACTTCCAGTCCAATATGATGGATCTATAATTTTATTTCAGTCAACAATCCATACCAGCTTGACCATTTAGTTCATATTTGGGGTCAGGGAACTTCTTAAAAATAACTTATTTTAAGTTTTTATATTAGTGCTTTTATTGTACTGTGCAGTTGACCCTTGAACAACGTTAGGGGCGCCAACGCTCCTCACAGCCCCAAATTCGCATATAATTTATAGTTGGCCCCCCATATTCATTGTTCTTCCATATCCCTGGTTCCGCATCCATGGATTTCAACCAGTCCTGCAGATGGTGCAGTGCTGTAATATTTATTATTGGAAAAAATATGCATGTAAGTGGACCCACGCGGTTCAAACCCATGTTGTTCAAGGGTCAACTGTATTTGGTGCTTAGGATCTCTTTAGTAAGAAGTAAAGGAAGGAGTGAATGATTAAAGAAATAGCAACTACTTAATTGATGTTTGAGGAAAGAGTCCTCAAGGAGGCAATAGGAGAAAGGACAGGTGGAGGGGAGCCTAAGCAGTTGCTATGGGAACCAGGAGCCTGCAGTGATTGAAATGTTGGCTGTTACCCTGTGTCCTGTGACCCCTGTTGGAGGGACTGCCAGCACAGAGAGGGCTGTGGGCCTTTAATGGAAGGACTACACCCCTATGCTGGCTGTTGTCAGATTCCAAAGACCTTTGTCCCAGTTTATGAAAGACGTTACTATTTTTATTGCCATTTTAAAGATTAAAAACAATATGCCTAAAGAGTTGAAAATCTCACTCGTTGGCCATACTCAAAACACTATATAGCTTCATCTCTCCTAATTAGAACACATCTTGGTTATTATTATTTTAATTATTATATGATGATTTTAGAAGTTTGAAACAATTGGAGGTAGCTTACCAGGTAATGTGGCCAAAATGTACAGGTTTGATTATTAGAAAGGTTAAGAAACGCCTTCCCTATGTTGACCATTAATGGAAGAATCCACAATAAACGTAGACAACTTGTTTTCAAATAGGTAACATAAAGGCATAGGTTTGGTGATTCTGAAGTTCCCTCAAAATGTCTTGAGAAAGACGTTGGATTAAGGTCATCAATCAGTGAAGAAGAAAAGTGGAGCTCTAGAAAGCATATATGCGAAAATTTAAATATCCAGAAACACTGAGTTAAAGCAGAGGAAAGAAAGCCAAAAGAGGTCACACTCTATAGTCCTGGAGGATTTATTCTGAACATTAACTAAGATTAAAAAACAAATAAACTCAAGTCACTACAATAAGCGTGCTGCCAACATCCCAACAGGTCCAGACCTTAGCACAGAGCGCCCCTGAGCATCTCCCGATGACTTCAACTTTCTGGGTATAATGAAGTGAAAAGACATTTGCCAGGATCACATCTCAGAGGAAGAACAAAGGTCCATATAGATAGGAGGCAGCTGGACTGGCTAGCTCCTGAGGTGACAGAATTTCTGGTGTGAGCTCTCTGAAGGATGCCTGTGATTCTGGTGATGGTAAAATCCCAGCAAGCCATGATTTTTATCACCATCTTAATTGCTTAAAATTGAAGTTCTGCCTTATAAGACTTTACTTAGAAGCCTTTCTTATATATAATTTTGTTAACATACTTACACAAGCATATGCATAATTGTAACATAAATAATCTTTAATCATGGGTTTCTTTTAGTTTTTTTTATTTCGTACTCCCGAGGCCTAAAGAGAAATGTATCCGGCTATGGGAATGTCTCTGAACAACTCTATTAACTATAGCTTTTATAACCATTTTTAAGAGGGTAAGATAACATCACAGGTTTAAATTCAAGGTCTCTAATCTGTCTGAAAGATTTATTGTACTGGGGAGAAATTCTGCTTGTTGCTGCATTTTAATGAAATTAATCTCTATCATTTGTATTTGGGCTCTTATACATGACCTCATATTCTGGATGCTGACAGAATATGAAAATTTTAGTGGACAGTAAACTACCTTTACTTTGACTTTATCCTTATATAAGGTGGCCATTACCTGGGAGAAATGTAATATTGGAAGTGTTGCTCTGCCAAAGAAATTTTAAAGCCCAAATAATTAGAGGTAAACTGTTTACCTAAACTGAAAAAAGATATTTAACTCTTTTCTCTTTAGAAATACTTTTCTTTTTAAAGAATCAAAAATGTTTGGGTGCTTCTTCCTTAATTGAAATTTTCTTGGGACTTCCCTGATGGCGCAGTATTTAAGAATCCACCTGCCAATGCAGGGGACACGGGTTTGAGCCCTGATCCAGGAAGATCCCACATGCCACGGAGTAACTAGGCCCGTGCGCCACAACTACTGAGCCCACGTGCCACAACTACTGAAGCCCCCAAGCCTAGAGCCCATGCTCCGCAATAAGAGAAGCCACCGCAATGAGAAGCCTGCACACCACAACGAAGAGTAGCCCCCGCTTGCCACAACTAGAGAAAGCCCGCACGCAGCAACGAAGACCCAACACAGCCAAAAATAAATAAAATTTAAAAAAAAGAAATTTTCTTGTCCTTAATATACTCAGTGCTGCCAGAAGGCACTGTAACATAAGTCTCTCATCCAGAAAAATTTGAGAAATGTCATTTTCAGCTACAGTTTGTGTCTTCTTTTGTAACAAATAAAACTCAATTATATATTGAAGTATATAAAGTATGAAGATGTTATGCAGTACCTGAAATAGGGATGCATTTTGATCCAAACTAAAAATATCATACAGTAACCTTACTTCATTCAACACAAACATTCTGACCCATTTACTTTATTTCTTTGATGGCTTTTAATGCCAGTCTTAAGAATGATAACTGGAATTGACAATGGGACTGATAATCACTTTAACTTTTACATGTGTCAAATGTTCCTACACACATTTCACTCTTAGGAATAGTTTTTTTTTTTTTATCCTGGAACACTATGTATAAATTTAGCTTATAGGCATTTCCACTGGTCAGCCTCTGCTCCCCATGTTCTTTATTTCTTTATTTTTTATTGAAGTATAGTTGATTTACAATGTTATGTTAATTTCTGCTGTACAGCAAAATGACACCATTATACACATATATGCATTCTTTTTTTATATTCTTTTCCATTATGGCTTATCCCAGGGTATTGTATACAGTAGGAGCTTGTTGTTTATCCATTTCTATTTGTAATAGTCTCCATGTACTAAGCCCAAACTCCCAGTCTATCCCTTCCCCATGCCCCCTCCCCACTGGTAACCACAAGTCTGTTCTCTATGTCTGTGAGTCTGTTTCTGTTTCATAGAAAGGTTCATTTGTGCCATATTTTAGATTCCACATACAAGTGGTATCACGTGCTATTCGTCTTTCTCTGTCTGACTTACTTCAGTTAGTATGATAATCTCTAGTTGCATCCATGTTGCTGCAAATGGCATTATTTCACTCTTTTATGGCTGAGTAATAGTCCACTGTATATATGTAACACATCTTCTTTATCCATTCATCTGTCAATGGACATTTATGTTGTTTCCGTGTCTTGGCCATTGTAAAGAGTGCTGCTCTCAGGGCTTCCTTGGTGGCGCAGTGGTTGAGAGTCCGCCTGCTGATGCAGGGGACGTGGGTTCGTGCCCCAGTCCGGGAGGATCCCACGTGCTGCGGAGTGGCTGGGTCCGTGAACCATGGCCGCTGAGCCTGCGCGTCCGGAGCCTGTGCTCCGCAACGGGAGAGGCCACAACAGTGAGAGGCCCACGTACTGCCCAAAAAAAAAAAAAAAAAAAAAAGAGTGCTGCTCTGAACATAGGGGTGCATGTATCTTTTTGAATTATAGTTTTGTCTGGATATATGCCCAAGAGTGGGATTGCTGGATCATATGGTAATTCCATTTTTAGTTTTCTGAGGAATCTCCATAATGTTTTCCATAGTAGCTGCACCAATTTACATTCCCACCAATGGTACAAGAGGGTTCCCTTTTCTGCACAGCCTCCCCAGCATTTGTTATTTGTAGACTTTTTAATGATGGCCATTCTGACCGGTATGAGGAGGTACCTCAGTGTAATTTTGATTTGCATTTCTCTAATAATTAGTGATGTTGAGCATCTTTTCATGTGCCTATTGGCCATCTGTATGTCTCTTTAGAGAAATGTCTATTTAGGTCTTCTGCCCATTTGTTGATTGGGTTGTTTGTTTTTTTGTTGTTGAGTTGTATGAGCTGTTTGCATATTTTGGAAATTAAGCCCTGGTCGATCACATCGTTTGCAAATATTTTCTCCCATTCCGTAGGTTATCTTTTCTTTCTTTCTTTCTTTTTTTTAATGGTTTCCTTTGCTATGCAAAAGCTTGTAAGTTTGATTAGGTCCCATTTGTTTATTTTTGTTTTTATTTCTATTGCCTTGCTGACCCATTTACTTTAAAAAGTATATAGTATATAGAGAATTTGACTATTCTTTAGTAGTAGTATCTTCCCACTATGGACTGGATTTTCCTACCAGAAAACCACCCAACATTCTAGTATTTCTCTTCTGTACAATAATTTCTGTTCCCAAATCTCTATGCTTCAGCGACTGACTGTCTGGTTTGTAAATAACCTCATAGAAATTCCAGGGGATTTACTCATTCTTAAATCTGGCACTGAAAGTCTCAAGCACATGAAACTTACATTGCAAGGGAAGTATCAACCAAATGGGTACTGTTTATTCCAAGACTGTTTTTCTTGAATGTCTGTTTTCTATCAAATTCTAGTGCTCTGTATTAGAAGAACTAGAAGGAATCTTAAACACATAGATTCCCAAGTCTACGTCTGCCAGAAACCACTAGTTCCTTACTTCTACCCACTGATTACATCCCTGTTCCTCTTTTTCTTTAAACTCAATGCTGTGCCCTATGTGAATAGCCCTCCCAGGCAAAGGATAAAAGAAAGCAGTGGCCAGGGATGGCTACGTAAACACTCTAAGGGAATACAAAAGACCCTTCACATTCAAGGTTGCCCCATCTCTGGCCAACGTGGCACAGAGCTGCCAATGCACAATCAATACCTGTTCATGTTTCAGTCTCTTCCTTCTTCCTTCAGAGAATCCCTCAGCCACACGTGCAACTATCTTCTGCCCCTAAAGTGGATGAGTACAGGTATAGTATAGTATAGTAAGGATATAGTAAGGATATAAGTAAGGATATAGTAAGGATAAAAGTAAAGATAAGGATAAAAGTAAGGATAAAAGTAAAAGTTTGGTTTTCATCTTTCCTCCTGCCCCACACCCCTTGTACTAATTTGCTGTGGCTGCTATGGCAAAGTACCACAGACTGAGTGTCTTGAACAACAGAAATTTATTTTCTCACTGTTCTGGAGGCTTGTAGTTCAAGATCAAGGTGTCTATAGGCTTGATTTCTTCTGAGACCTCTCTCCTTCTGAGGCCGCCTTCTCCCTGTGTCTTCACGTGGTTGTCCCTCCATGTATGTGGTGCCTGTGTGCAAACCTCTTCTTCTGACGCCAGTCATACTGGATTAGGGCCCATCCACATAACTTTTCTTTACCTTAATAACTTCTTTAAAAGCCCTGTCTCTAAATATAGTTACAGTTTGAGGTACTGAAGGTTGGAACTTTAACATATGAATTCTGAGGGAACACAGTTAATCCCATAACATCCTGTATTGGTTTCTGAGGGCTGTTATAATGAATTACTACAAGCTAGGTGGCTTACAACGACCGAAATTTATTCTCTTACAGAAGATTCTGGAGGCTACAAGTCTGAAAGTAAGGTACCAGCAGGCCCATGTTTGCTCTGAAGGCTCTTGTGGAGACTCTTTCTGTGCTTCCTTCGAGTTTCTGGTGGTTCCTGGAAATACGTGGTGCCCTTGGTTTGTAGCTGCATCATTCCACTCCCTGCTCTATGTTCACCTGGTCTTCTTCCTGGTGTGTCTTCACAAGGACTTTGTACAATGATACCAGTCATTGGATTTAATCCAATGACTTAATCCAGGATGACTTTATCCTAACTAGTTACATCTGCAAAAATCCTATTTTTAAATAAGGTCACATTCTGAGGTTCTGAGTAAACATGGGTTTTGGAGGGATGCTCTTCAACCCCATGAACCTCTTAATATAAGTTCAACTTTCATCTTCATTTTAGTTGTACTCTCTCACAAGTAAGCTTGTATTTTTATTTCCTGATTCTGAAAATAGAAAGATTGCATGTGAAGAGAAGAAATGTGAATGACCCAGATCACAGAAATCCAGGGGTGAGGTTTCCCATACTCAGTCCTTGGCTCTGTCAAACATTCTTTTTTTTTTTTTTTAATTATTTATTTTTGGCTGCATTGGGTCTTCATTGCTGCACACGGGCTTTCCTCAGTTGCAGCGAGCGGGGCTACTCTTCCTCATGGTGCGCGGGCTTCTCATTGCGGTGGCTTCTCTTGTGGTGGAGCACAGGCTCTAGGCATGTGAGCTTCGGTAGTTGTGGCATGCAGACTTAGTAATTGTGGCTCACAGGCTGTAGAGCCCAGGCTCAGTAGTTGTCACGCACAGGCTTAGTTGCTCCGCAGCATGTGGAATCTTCCCAGACCAGGGCTCAAATCTGTGTCCCCTGCATTGGCAGGCAGATTCTTAACCACTGCATCACCAGGGAAGCCTCAAACATTCTTAGAAAGAGACAAAATACATACTTGGTATACTAAAGTGCTTTAAGTGCTTTTTTCTGTTCTTCCTGCATCTATGGCATTGTTCTGCATTTATGATATGCTGATGGCAGTTTCTTCCCTTTCTCTGTTTCTGTCTGAGTTATGTCAAGATGTACCACTTTATTTCCATAAAGGCTTTAGAATTACAGAAAATTGAGCTCCAATAGACCATTTTTTGAGCCACAGTTTCCCTCACCTCCAAATTAATATAACTTTATTTAATTCTCAAGGTCGCTGTAAGATAATAATAGCTTGGCATGCCGTACACACTTTAGTCATATAAAAGGCATTGCATTTCATTGCCTGTAGCTCTCTCTGGCCACCTGAACCTGCTTTGTGTCCTCAGGGACAACTTCAAACAATGACCAACAGGGGTTAGTATATAAATATCCCAGCTCAGTCACCCCTCGAGTGGAATAACTCTGACGTGTGTTCTCACAGGCCCCTAGAGTTCCCTTGTGGGATTAAACTTCAGTTCCCCACATAATAACTAACTTGATATGGCATTCTTTATCAGCTTGCTTCCTTTCCCTGTCTCATATTCCCATTCCTCTTGTGGTGTTTCTAAATAAGCCACTCTCACTTGAATTCTTTTCTCTGGATCTGCTTGGTAGAACCCAAACCCAAACTAAGAATCTGGATCATGTGGAACTTTTCCCCTGACTATACTACAAAACTACAGCAATCAAAACAGTATGGTACTGGCACTAAAACAGACACATAGAATAGTGGAACAGAATAGAGGGCCCAGAAATAAACCCACACTTATATGGGGAAAAGGCAGTCTCTTCAATAAGTGATGCTGGGAAGACTGGATAGCTACATGTAAAAGAATGAAATTAGAACATTTTCTCACACTCTGTACAAAAGTATACTGAAAATGGATTAAAGACCTAAATGTAAGTCCAGAAACCGTAAATCTCCTAGAAGAAAACATAGGCAGAACACTCTTTGACATGAGTCAGTAGCAATATTTTTTTAGATGTTTCCTCAAGCAATGGAAACAAAGGCAAAAGTAAACAAATGGAACCTACTTAAACATAAAAGCTTTGCAAAGCAAAGGAAACCATCAATAAAATAAAAATACAACCTACCGAATGGGAGAAAATATTTGCAAATAATATGTCTGATAAAGGGTTAATATCCAAAATATATAAACAGATCATGCAACTCAATAAAAAAATAGATTAAAAAATGGGCAGAAGATATGAATAGACATTTTTCCAAAGAAGACATACAGACGGCCAACAGGCACATGAAAAGATGCTCAGCATCACTAATTGTCAGGGAAATGCAAATCAGAACCACAATGAGATCACTTCACACCTGTCAGAATGGCTATCGTCAAAAAGAACACAAATAACAAATGTTGGTGAGGATGTGGAGAAAAAGGAACCCTAGTACATCATTGGTGGGAATGTAAATTGGTGCAGCCACTATGGAAACAGTATGGAAATTCTTCAAAAAGCTAAAAAGAGAACTACTGTATGAACCAGCAATTCTACTAACCGGGTATATACTCTTTAAAAACAAAAACACTAATTTGAAAAGATATATGCATCCCAATGTTCATAGCAGCATGATTTACAATAGCCAAGACCACTTAGCCAAAGCCACTAAGCACCCTTAGTGTCCATTAACAGATGAATGAATAAAGAAGATGTGTGTGGGGGGTGCATATATATATATGTGTGTGTGTGTGTGTGTGTGTGTGTGTGTGTGTGTGTGTGTGTGTGTGTGTGTGTGTATATATATATATTTATATAATGGAATATTACTCACCCATAAAAAGAGAATGAAATTTTGCCATTTGCAACAACATGGATGTACCAGGAGGGTATTATGCTTAATAATAAGCATAATAAGTCAGACAAAGAAAGACAAATACTGTGTGTTATCACTTATATGTGGAATATGAAAAAATAAAACAAACACATGAATATAACAAAACAGACTCACAGATATAGAGAACAAACTAGTGGTTACCAGTGGGGAGATGGAGAGGGGAGGGACAAGATAGGAGCAATAGATTAAGAGGTACAAACTACTATGGACAAAGTAAATAAGATACAAGTTTGTACTGCATGATACAGGCAATATAGCCAAAATTTTATAATAACTTTAACTATACAAATATTGAATCACTGTGTTGCACATCTGAAACTAATATTATAAATCAACTATACTTTAAAAAAAAAAAGTGAAATGTGAAGCTTTTAAAATCCTCAAAGATATTGTCTCCAGACTTTAGAGGAAGCTCCTGTCATCTCTGTGACTACTTCTCAGTGGGTACCTTCTGCTATAATCTGCCTGCCATTTCAGTTTTCATTCATTTCATTTCATACTCTTTTGATGGCCTGCCCAAGTGTTTTTCATTCCATAGAATTTAGCCTCTCCTAGTATTATGCAATTTTGAGGGAAACTGCCCAGCCTGACTCAAGAGCTTAAAGCAGGCCAGCCAAGCATCATGTATTACTTAAAGGAACCTCTGCTTTTCATGGTGTTCACTCTGAACTACTTTCCCTGACCAATTCCTAAACCATGTTCCGTCCTTCACTTGTACTTCTGATCTTATTTTCAGACTCAGCTTGCCCTCTGGACTTGACTTCCTTTTACTTTTTCAATAATTCAATAAATATGTATAGAGTGCCTACTATTTGTCAGGCATGTACCCAGTATATGGAGGTGAACCAGGTGAAGTCTCTGTCCTTACTCTGGGGTTTCCTTGCTTCACTACCTAAGGGAAGTTTCTTATTTACAAGCAGCAGAAACAAAGAGACTACTTTAAGTAGATGAAAAAAAATTATTCAGGGACCTGTAGCATCTAACAGAATTTTTGGGAAGGCCAAAGAATCAGGCTTGAAAACTGCTCAGCCACAAATGATACCCAGAATCACACACCAGGACATAGTTTCTTTGAACAACATTGCCATTATCATTGCTTCTGGAGTTTCTGTACTTTCTGACTTTTAAAGCTGGGGTAGCTGCTGCCTTTGCTGGCACCCTCACTAGAACGGATCCCATACTTTCTGTGGTAGGCAGTTTCTGAAAGATTGCCAATGATCCCCGCCTCCTGGTATTCACATCCTTATATAATACCTTCCCCTTAGTGTGAGCAGAAATGAGTGACTTGCTTCTAATGAATAGAATATGGCCAAAGTGGTGGGATGATGGGATGTAACTTCTGTCATAAAGTCATTGAAGTTGTGACTTCTGTCTTGTTTTCATTCTCTTTCTTCCTCTGGTTCTTGTTTGCTTGCTCTGATGAAGCAAGTCACCATGTTGTGAGCTGCCCCATATGAGGCCCATGTGGCAAGGAAATGAGAGCAGCCTCCAGCAAACAGGCAATGAGGAACAGAGGCCCACAGCCTAACAGCCCATGAAGAACTGAATCCTGCCAATAACTATATGAGGTAGCTTAGGAGAGAACCTCCCCATTTGAGCTTTGAGATGGCTGTGGTCCCATTGATGCCCTGATTTTAACCTCGAGGGAGATCCTAAAGCAGAAGGCCCAGCTAAACTGTGCCTGGATTCTGGACCCACAGAAACTCAGATAATATATGTTTTAAGCCACTAAATTATGGTAAAATTTATGATGCAGCAGTAAATAGCTAAGATATCACCCATAGTTATTTACATTGTCAGCTGCAGGCTTGAAATCTGGTAAGAAAGCATCCAGCTGGTTGGACCAAGATCATACACTTGTATTCCAGCTGCAAGGGCAGCGAGGGCAAGCAACCAGCATTTTATAGTTGGAGGTGGTTTCTTCCTCACAAGATGCATAGGGTGGTTTTTCCAAATGTAGAAAAGACTTTCATATTCTGGTCAGTTAAAAACAATGACTACTGTCCACTACGATGACCACATGGCCAGAGGACCAGACCAAATCATGATCCAATAAGGAACCAATATCTCGCCTCTGCTTGGACACATGAGGTAGCATTTTTCCTTTGTGCCTGTCCTGTGTAGGCAACTCTCTCATCCTATTTAAAATACTCTGAACTCCTGAAATAGGTGAGACCTGGAAAGAGCTGGAGAAGTATGTTATTTGGGTGCTTATGGATTTCTAGGGTATGATTTTATGTTAAACCATGTGAATTATTGGAGAGAATTTAATTTTGATTACAATTTCATGTAGCCCCACAGTTTTGAGTTAGTTGAGGCAGGAACAGGAAAGTTCTGAAATATCAATGGGATTTGCTTTTTCCCATGGAACACTTTCCAGTAGAAACCCTTTCAAATAGGTAACTCCAACAGTAGTGAAAGGTGTTACAAATCCAACGAAAAGCCCCAGAGTCACAGCTTACCCTTCCCCCTCCCCATATCCTCAAGTCCATTCTCTAGTAGGTTTGTGTCTTTATTCCTGTCTTACCCCTAGATGCAAGAGGGAAGAGATATGGGAACATATGTATAACTGATTCACTTTGTTATAAAGCAGAAACTAACACACCATTGTAAGGCAATTATACTCCAATAAAGATGTAAAAAAAAAAAAAAAAAAAAGCCCCAAAGTCACAATAATCCTACCCAACAGCAAAATCACAGGCCTCAGAGCAAAGATAAGCAAAGACACCCCGCATGGGAGGCTCAGCAGGAAACGACTTCAGGTTCGTGACCGCCACAGATCCTGGAGAGAGGATGCTAGCTTGCAGGCTTAAGTCCTTTAGTATGTGAAATACTTTAAGAACGAAAGAGACATACTGGTGTGAAAGGTAGGCTCATTGTAAAACCCCCGTTAACAGAGAACACAGGAATCCCTGTGATCAGAGTAACCAGTATTTCTTCAGTACCTACTCTCAGGGCACTAAACAGGGGCACTAGAGCAACGACAAGGATGACTAAAGCACATCTTGCTTTCAAGAAGTGCACAGGATCTTGTAGAAAACAGAGGAAAACAAGGAAAAGATGGCAGGACATGAAGAGAATAAGACTGTGAGAACACAGAGAGAGGAGGACATTGTGGTGTGCCACCTATCGTTTTATGCATGTCACAGAATGTTGGGAGCCTATTATTTTTTCCCTTTCTTTATAAATCTCTTACTAATTCAAAGTGGTCAATTTGCAACCGAATTGTATTGTCCAGAAAGATGAATCCCCTGATTTTATTTTGAGGGGAGTGTGAAGTATAAGCCGGGCAGTTATGGCAATCCTCCAAAAGATGGCCCTAGAAGATGACTTCGCACTTGGGTGCCTGGGCAAAAAGGGTTCCATAAAATTGCCACACAATAGGAATTATTCATTGTATTTTATTATTATGCCATGATTATTAGCCCTGTGTTGCTTCTCTCTGCCCTTGAAAACCTCAATAAGTTAATTAATAATGACTTTTTCAATGCATTTTCATTAGTACACATCATTATGTGAAGCACTGTCCTTTCTCCCTCACCAAAGTCTATACAATTCTTTCTGGCAAATTTGAATATACTAGTGATAGCAAAGCATCTCAGAGGAATGAATGGATCCACAAATTGCATAGTGCATTGGGGAAAAATCATGATTGATAGAAAATTTATTGTTCACCAATATGTTATTTAAGAGTGGTTTGTGTACTATTTCCTTCATTATCTTGGCAGCCAAGATTGTAATAAGTCTGTAATTAGTGATATTAGTGGGATACGTTTTTTCAAAATGATAGACATATTATATTTGTGCAAAAATAAAGTTAGGTAATTTTAGTGAGGAAGTTGCCCAGTTATAGAATGTAGTATGTTAAGATTTCATGCAAATAAGCAATCATTAAGAGAAATGTTTCTAAATGGTAGACTGTCATTTTTCTCTTGAGGACTATAATAACAGCAAAGAAAAAATTGTGTTGAAAATATATCTGTTTCAGTTTCTATCGTGTCCTGTTTCTGAGGAGATGGATCACTGATTGACTGTGGGTTCTCACTGTCAAAACCTTTACCTGGCATCATTGCTTGTGATTCTATTTCCCTGACCAGAGGCAAGCCTGTTAGGATTTTATTTCTGTATATCAAATATAGTCCCCCACAACCTACAATTACATGAGCAACTGTTCATTTATATCTACTCTTCAAAATGGAACTTTTCCTGTGTACCAAAGTGGCGACCCCAAATAATACCTGAACTTATTTACTTTTGTTTGTACTAACTCACGTGTTTAGTCAGTAAGTACTGCCCAACACTTAAAGGGCACCATTCACACCATATCGTGAAGTGCTGTGGGTCCTGATTTAGTCACAGCAAGACAGTAGGTAGTAAACTCCCTGAAGGGAGGGAATCCATCTTATTTTCTACCACAGTGTTTGATCCATAATTCAATTAACATCTGTAGTTAATTTTTTTGTTTCATGAGTCTGGATTCATGAAGAATATAGGAGAATATTTGTTTCATGATTCTGGATTCATGAAGAATATAGAGTATATTTTCCTTCTAGTTATTATGGCTGTATAGAAAAGTCTAGAGGATTGTTTGAAACAAAATCACAGCCACGTTAACCACGTGATGGCATGGACCTTTTTTGTGGGCTTTTGTATCCATAGTGTCTATCACAATGTCTAATGAATTTATATCATACACGAAATTTGAAAGTAAGATTCCGGCCAAAAGGCATTCCATAAAATAGGAACTAAAATTATAACGCTATATGTGATTAGTCCAAAATATATTTGGTTCAGGAAACAACTACAGTGGGAGGTTAGACAATGCAGAGTCCAGTGTGGGCTGGAGGGAGAGGAGAAAGCTGCTCTGGGGAAGTGGCATTTGATTCTGGGAACAGAAACTGCAGAAACGGAAGTAAGACTTAGGTGGGTAGAAAGGACTTGAGAGGACACTCCAGCTGGGCAAACAGCTGTCAGATGACAGAGGCAGGGGATTTACATGTGGGGGACAGTGAGAGGTTAATGAAGAGGAGTACTTGGAAAATAAGACTGGAAAAATATGTCTGAAGCATAGTTTAGGAATTTAAATAATAACTTAGGAAGCTTACATCTCTCAATGACTGCCTGCTTCTCAAAGATACAGAGGAACAGAAGGATTTGGGGAATGTATCTAGCTGATTCTAAAATCTATATCAAAATCTAAGAGACCTAGTAAAGCCAACGTAATCTGGAAGAAGAAAAACAAGGTTGGAGAATTTACACCACCAAGTATCAAGAGTTACTATAACGATATAGAAATGAAGTGTTGTATTGGCACAAGAATAGGCAAGTAGTCAAATGGATCAGCAAAGACCCTGGAAACAGACTGACACACCTGATATACAGCAAAAGTACCAACACAATTCAATGAACTGTGTGATAGCAAAAGGATATCTGTATAGAAATTTTTAAAAATATGAACCTTGATTCTGACTTCATATCACACACAAGATTTGAGATGAATGATAGATGGTTAATGTGAAAGGTAATAAGTTTTTAAGTAAGCAAATAAATGAGTAAGTAAATAAATAAGCAATGAAATTTTTAAAACATGGGTGTAGTGCTTCAACAGTCACTTCAGAAAGAATATCCAAATGGCCAAGATGACTATAAAGTGATGTTCAATTTCATGAGCCATCATGGAAATGCAAATTAAAATAATAATCACGTATCAGATTAGTTAAAACTCACACAATGGCCAATATCAAGTGTTGGCAAGGGTATGGCATAATTGGGGCTTTGATATTGCTAGGTAGGAGTGTAAATTGTTTCAACCGCTTATGAAATTGTTTGGCAGTATCTAACAAAAGCTAAACATACATTTGCTCTTTAATTCAGTAATTCCACTCCTGGGTATATACCAAACAGCGAGTATTTATGTCTATTAAAAGACACGTATGCAAATGTTTATAATGACTTACAGGTGCTTTATTCATAATAGTCCCCAAATGGAAACAATCTAAAAGTCCATCAATAGAAGGATAAATAAATTTGTAGGATATTCATATACTAGAATACTTGACAGTTATGGAAAAAGACAACAACACGGATAATTCTCATAGACACTATGTTGACTGAAAGAAGCTAGACACAAAAGAGTGAATGTGGTATCATTTCATTTGTATGACGTCCAAGATAGGGGTTAAAGTAGTAATTATTTTTAAAGGGTGGTTGTTGATTTGTATGAACCATGACAGAGCCTTCGGGGAGTTCTGTAAATGTTGATTTGTATGGTAGTTATAGAGGTATATAAATTCATTGAGCTCAATATTTAGGGTTTATGCACTTTATTGTAAGCAAATTATTCTTCAAAGTCAGGGAAATAACCAGATTTTAGGAAGTCTCTTGCTTTTTTAAATTGCTTGTCCACATTTTAAAAATTATTTTTCCACTTTCCTACACAGCATCTATTACCTTGTCCTGTCTTTACTGGTTTCCTCTTCTTACTCATCTCTTGATCTGTTGACCAAGTCTTCGTGACCTTTTGCCTTGGTTCCCAAAGATAAACACACATTATCATCCGTGTCTTTCACTGCTTTCAATTCATAAGGTAACATAATAACAGTTAATACTAATTGTGAGGTATTGGGCTGTTTTGCATACATTATCCCACTTAATTCTCACAAAAAAAGCTCACGAACTAGCTATTATTATCATTGTTTTTACTGATGAAATTCTAAAAGATTAAGTAACTCAGAGGAGAACTGGCATTTGAACCTAGATTTATCACATTCCAGAATTCATGTTCTTAAACAATACTATGAGAAAGATTGAGAACAAGGAAGAGACTGACTTTCCGATTTTCCAGGTCATTTTTTCATATCAGCAGTACAAGTAGTAAATCACTGAGAATCTTACAGATAGGCCAACCCAGGTCAGTCATGGCAGATAGTATATACAGAATACATCATAAGTCAGTGTTTAGAATGATCGCAGGGATTCGGGGTGGAAGTAGATTCTCTATCATTGCTGTTAAATTATTCAAAATTGCATCACTTATTGGTCTCTTTCATTTAAATAGTAGCCCTAAAAATTAAAAATAATAAAAGTAAAAAGAAAAGAAATACACTCAAGTTACCAGTGGAATGTATAAGTAAATTTCATCCAAAATGAAAGAGGAGACCTATTTTAGTGTTGGTCCAGGTTGTTGTATGCTATTTTTTTTTTTTTTTTGCGGCACGCGGGCCTCTCACTGTCGTGGCCTCCCGTTGCAGAGCACAGGCTCCGGACGCGCAGGCTCAGCGGCCATGGCTTCACGGGCCGAGCTGCTCCGCAGCATGTGGGATCTTCCCGGACCGGGACACGAACCCGTGTCCCCTGCATCGGCAGGCGGACTCTCAACCACTGCGCCACCAGGGAAGCCCTATGCTGACTATTTTGATACTAAAATGTCCTAGAGTTAACATAAAGAATCTGTTGTCAGTTTCTCATCTGCAGCCTCAGACACCATTGTAGGAATTAGAAAACATCATCTAATTTGAAGTTAGATGCTCTACATAGTGTGCTTAAAGAGAGGATTTGAATGCTTTATCTATTCATTTTTATTCCTCTTTTGGAATTAATGAGCAGACTTTTACGAAGTGGTTTTGATTTGCATTTCCCTGATGATTAGTGATATTGAGTACTTTGTAATGTATCTGATGGCCATTTGTATGCCATCTTTAGAAAAAAATGTCTATTTAAGTGTTTTGCCCATTTTAAATCAGTTTATTTGTTTTCTTGCTGTTGAGTTGTTTGAGTTCCTTCTGTACTTTGGATCTTAATTCCTTATCAGATGACGGTTTGCAGATATTGTCTCCCATTTCATGGGTTGTATTTTCACTCTATTTTTTCTTTGTTGTGGAAAACTTTTTAGTTTGATGCAAGTCAGTTTGTCTGTTTCTGCTTTTTTTTACCTGTGCTTTTCAGGTTGTACCCAAAAAATTATTGCCCAGACCAATGTCAAGAAGCTTTTTCCCTTAGTGTTTTTTTTTTTCCTATTAGTTTTATAGTTTCAGGTCTTACACTTAAAGCTTTAATCCATTTTGAGTTGATTTTTGTATATGGAGTGAGACAAGGAACCAATAACATTCTTCTGCATGTGATAAACCAGTTTTCCCATTTATTAAAGGGCCTGATATTTACCCATTGTGTGTTCTTGGCAACTCTGTTGAAGATCAATTAATCATAAATGTATGGATTCCTTTCTGGGCTCTCTATTATATTTCATTGGTCTATATGTCTATTTTTATGCCAGTCCCATCCTGCTTTATAGTATATCTTATAACAAGGTAGTGTGAAGCCTCCAACTTTATTCTTTTTTGCTCAAGATTGCTTTGGCTGGGCTTCCCTGGTGGCGCAGTGGTTGAGAGTCCGCCTGCCGATGCAGGGGACGCAGGTTCGTGCCCTGGTTCGGGAGGATCCCACATGCCGCGGAGCGGCTAGGCCCGTGAGCCATGGCCGCTGAGCCTGTGTGTCCGGAGCCTGTGCTCCACAACGGGAGAGGCCACAGCAGTGAGAGGCCCGTGTACCACCAAAAAAAAAAGATTGCTTTGGCTATTCGTGGCCTTTTGTGGTCCATATGAATATTAGGATTGTTTTTTTCTGTTTTTGTGAAAAATGCTATTGGAATTTGATAAGCAAGCATCAGATCTGTAGATCACTTTCAGTAGTATGGATATTTTAAGAGTATTAATTCTGTGGTCCATGAACATGAATTATCTTTCCACTTATTTGTGTCTCCTTAAGTTCTTTCAACAGTGTTTTACAGTTTTTGGTATAGAGATTTTTCACCACATTGGTTAAATTTATTTCTAAGTATTTTACTGTTTTTGATGCTATTGTGAATGAGATTGTTTTCTTTATTTCTCTTTTAGATAGGTCATTTTTAGTGTATAGAAATAACTGATTTTTTTTATTGATTTTGTATCCTGCAACTTTACTGAATTCATTTATTAATTCTAACAGTTTTTTGGTGGACTCCTTAGGGTTTTCTATGTATAAGATCATATCATCTGCAAACAGACACAGTTTTACTTTCTCCTTTCCAATTTGGATATCTTTTAGTTCCTTTTCTTGTATCGTTGTTCTAATGAGGACTTCCAGTACCATATTGAAAAGAAATGGTGAGAGTGGGCCTCCTTGTCTTGTTCAGCTCTTCCTCATTGAGTATGATGTTAGCTCTGAGCTTATCATATATGACCTTTATTATATTGAGGAACACTTCTTCTATACCTAATTTGTTGAGTTTTTATCATGAAAGGATGTTGATTTTTTTCAGATGCTTTTGTTGAATTTATTGAGAGGATCATATGATTTTTATCCTTCATTCTATTAATGTGGTGAATCACATTTATTGATTTGCATATGTTGAATCCCTCTTGCATTTCAGGAGTAAGTCCTACTTGATCATGATATATGATCCTTTTAATGTGCTGTTGAATTTGGTTTTCTAGTATTTTGTTGGGAATTTTGCATCTGTGTTCAGCAGGGATAGTGGCCTGCAATATTTTTATTGTAGAGTCCATGTCTGGCTTTGGAATCACAGTAATGCTGACCTCGTAAAATGAGTTTAGCAGTGTTATCTCTACTTCAGTTTTTGGAAGAGTTTGAGAAGGATTGGTATTAATTCTTTAAATGTTTGGTAGGATTTAACAGTGAAGCCATATTATTCATCTTGAAAATATTCTTGATAACAAAAGAAATATATTTCAAGGTAGAGCTGCTTAGTATACTGATATGAGAGGTAAAGAAGACCCACATGCAGAAGGGAAAAATGAGAGCCCCAACTTGCATAAAAATATGATAATACAGACTGTAACTTTATATGATAGACTTAACTTACATAGAAGGACAAAAACTATCATTCCAGATAGAATAAGTGTGAGAAACAAACCTATAAAAATTTTATAATTTATAGTATAAGTAATTTATAATTTAAAAATACACAAACTCACAAAGCATAAAGGAAAAATTGGTAAATTTTGCCATATTAAATGAGGAGTATCGATGCATCAAAAGATCCCACAGAGAAAGTGTGCAGACATGATGGATAATCCGTAAGCTGGGAGAGAGTACATGCAAAAGTACAACTGATTAAGAATTTGACCTGAAATATACAAAGAACTTTTTCAAGTCAACAATACAAAGACAAATAACTCGATTTAAATTATGCAAAGTCGGGCTTCTCTGGTGGTGCAGTGGTTAAGAATCTGCCTGCCAGTGCAGGGGACACAGGTTCGAGCCCTGGTCCGGGAAGATCCCACATGTCGCGGAGCAACTAAGCCCGTGCACCACAACTACTGAGCCTGGACTCTAGAGCCCGCAAGCCACAACTACTGAGCCCACTTGCCACAACTACTGAAGCCCGTGTGCCTAGAGCCCGTGCTCCACGACAAGAGAAGCCACCACAATGAGAAGCCCACGCACCACAATGAAAAGTAGCCCCCACTCGCTGCAACTAGAGAAAGCCTGTGCACAGCAATGAAGACCCAACACAGCCCAAAATAAAAATAAGTAAATAAATTTATAAAAATAAATAAATAATGCAAAGTTATGAACAAGCACTTCACAGAAAAGAACACAGAAAAGGGCAAACGTCAACTGTAAGCTCATGAAATTGCCAATTGCAACAACTACCAGATATTGTTTTACACCTAACAAAATAATAACAGGTAAAATTTGACAAAGTGTAAGTGATGATGGGTAGCAACCTGAACTTTTATACAAACTTTTGGGATGATAAATTTTTACATTTGGCATTATCTAGCAAGGTTGAAGGTGTCTCAAATCCATGGCTCAGCAATTCTACTCCTGGGTTTAGAGAAATTCTTATATATGTGTTTCCAAAGCTGTGGACAAGATAGTTCATAGCAGTGTTGTTCCTAATAGTTCCTAACTGGAAATATTATTCATTGTAGAATGAATACATTATGGACAACATATATAATATCATAATGTAGAATAGTGAAATTAAATGCAGCCACATTGAATACCACGGCTGGCTCTCTGGAAAATAATACTGAATAAAAATACAAGTTGAAGGATACCTATGACATTACTCCATTTATATAAATTTCAAAACCATACAAAACTAAACAACATTTTGCCCAGGGGGAGAAAACATGATGTTAAACAGTTTTTAAAATCACAGAAATAACTAACACAAAATTCATGGTGGTGGTTACCTCTGAGAGGAAAGGAGGAGATGGATTCTGGGGTACTCGGATGGTATCTAATTAATGGAAGCATTTTCATTCTTAAACTGGGTCAAAGGTACATGAAAATTAGGCACATATTTTATAAATATCATATTTTACTACTCAACATCTAATAAAATGCTTTTAAAGCTGTATTCGTAGAAAATTTATTTAAGAAAGTTGTAAATCTCAGTTTGAAAGAGTTTTTATCCCAAGGGGGAAAAAAAAAGTCATGTAGCAGTTGACACCAAGTTATATCCTAGATAAATTACTTAAATGATGGAAAAAGAAAAATAGTATTTTATGCAGAAAGTGCTAGTCAGCTCCAAGGGCAAAATTCCAATTGACATCATCTTTTTCCACAGGAATATCCAGTGTTGGAATACTTTAGAGTAATATCTACAAAATACTGAGTAAAAGGTAATATACTTCAAGAGTATTAAATAGAAACAAGGCTTAATACAATATAAAGAAAAAAATGCATATATTTTGAAGTATAAAAGAACCTGTAAAATCTAATTATTATGAATATTGCTTAAAAATATCACTTGATGACGACACCCAGCCATCCATGATATGAATCAAAACACTGCAATAACTGACGAGCTTTGGCCAAAAAAAAAAAAAAAAAAAGACAAGTATTTAGTACTAAATCCATTTAAATATGAACGTAAGAGGAAATGTCTGTGAAATGTGTTATATAAATTTGACAAACCTTAATTTAAAAAATAATTTGATAAAGTTAAGAGATTTGGGGAAATTGAGAGTAAAAGTGAAAAAGTAAAATTTCTCATCATTTTTAGGGAGGAATAAATAGTGTCTAAGATTCAAACATGTATTTAAAAATGGTAATTCCAACTTTGCAGTGTTTGTCATAATCATTTTTCATTACCTTAGTGGAATCTTTTAGGAAATAATTTATTTTCTGTGTAAAACATTTGTCAAAAGTTCTAGTTTCTTCTGTTTTATTTCATAATTCTTTTATTATTTTAAATTTGATGAAATAAAGTTCAGGTTTTATAAACTAAGATATCTGGAAAGTATCATTACAATGTTTTTTACAAAATATTTCCTCATTCTTGTTCTATCTGCATACACATAGACCTAATTTTTAAAAGTATATATTATTTAAGGTACTTCTTTCTGAATGGTGGGATTTGTGAGTTTTTCTTTCTCTGTTTTTACCCTAGCTCTATCAAGTAATATTTTTTAAAGTGGATATCATCTTTACATAAGCAATAGTTACACTTTAAAAGGAGCATACATTTTGACCAAATAATTCTTTTAGGAATCTATCTTACAGGTTTTTTCACTGAACACAATTTTAAAAAGAATCCCAAAATGTTTACTTGTTTCTGGTGAGGCCACCCTGCCTGTTCCACCATCACCCCTATAGTCCTGTGCTATCCTAATATGAAACAAAACACATTACAGGAAAAGAAAAGTACAGACCATCATTCCTAAGAAAGGGGGACTATGTGAGAAATAATTATGTGCATTTACTAGTAGAATATTCATACCATGTCCTACCTTTCTGTTTGCATCTGCTCAATAAGAAGTACATGCTTTCTAGATATTCCTCCTCATTCCTATTCTAACCCCCATGCGGTCCTGTACATCCCTTCATCTATTCATATTTCACCCTCTCTCTTATTCACACAAACCTTTCCAGCAACTCATAGTCAAGTCATCAGCAACATCTATTTCCTCAATCATTCTCCTGAAAGTTCTTGCTATAATTGAAATCTCTTTCTTTCCTAGAGATATAGTTAGTCCTGCAGTCTTCTCAAAGAATAACACTTTTCTCTCAAACACATCTTATACCATGCATCCTGGATGGGGGCATCTCATTGTCATTTCTAGATCATTCTATAAACAACAAATTCCCCTGAAGCCAATGGAATCAGATTTCTCCACCTACTCCTCAATCTTAATTCAATGATTGATTTTTTTCCAAGCTAGTCTCCTTCTTCCCTTAAAGATATTAGCACTGGTTCATTGCTTTTCTTCTCACCATTTTTCTAGTCCTCATTCTAAATAACTCAGCAGTCATTTAGATCCAGTGGCTTCACTTGTGAATTATAACAATCATTTAACAAGCTTTCTCAAACTCTTCCAACAAGGTATTCTAAACCTTATCCTACAAATTCAACATTACCCTGATACTAAAGCCAGGCGAAGACACTGCAAGAAAAGGAAACTACAGACCAATATCCCTTATGTATATTGGTGCAAAAACCCTCAACAAAATACTACTAAACCAAATTCAGTAGCACATTAAAGGATCATACACTCTGACCAAATGAGATTTATTCTTGGAATCCAAGGATGGTTCAATATACAAAAATTAATCAATGTAATACACAATATTAACAGAATGAAGAACAAAACCCACATGATCATCTCAATGGATGCATAAAAAGCATTTGACAAAATTTAACACCTTTTCATGATTAAAAAACATCATAAACTAGGAATAGAAGGAAACTACCTCAACATAATAAAGGCTATATATGAAAACCAACAGCTAACGTTATACTCAATGATAAAAGACTGAAAGCTTTTCCTCTGAGATTAGTAATAAGATCAAAAAATCCTCCTTTGCAGCTTTGATTCAACATAATATTAAAATTTCTAGCCACAGCAATTAGGTAAGGAAAAGAAATAAAAGACATTTACATCAGAAAAGAATAAGTTAGATTATCTTTGTTTGCAGATGACATGACCCATAGAAAATCATAAAGATTACATAAGTTAAAAACTTTTAAAACTAATAAACTAATTCCACAAAATTGTAGAATAAAAAAAAATCAATGCACAAAATCTATTTTTTTATACACTAACAATGAACAATGTGAAAAGGAAATTAAGAAAAATAATTCCATTTACAATAGCATCAGAAAGAATAAAATACATAAGAATAAACTTAACTAAGGAAGCGGAAGACTTGTACTCTGAAAACTATAAAATGTTCCTAAGGGAAATTAGGATGACACAAATAAATGGAAACACATCCCATGTTCATAGATTGGAAGACTTAATATTGTTAAGATGCCAATACTACCCCAAAAGATCTACAAATTCAATACAGTCCCTATCAATATCCCAACATTTCTTGCAGACATAGAAAAATTTATCCTAAAATTCACATGGAATATTAAAGGACCCGAGGTAGCCAAAAGTTTCCTAAAAAAAAAAAGATAAATGAATTTGGAGGTCTCACATTTCCTGATTTCAAACCTACTACAAATCTACAGTAATAAAAGCAGTATAGTATTCACATAAAGACAGACCAATAGACCAATAGAATAGAATAAAGAACCCAGAAATACCCTTGAATATACGATGAAATAATTTTCAACAAGAGTACCAAGATCATCCAATGAGTAAATGGCAGTATGTTCAACAATTGTGTTGGGAAAACATATCCACATGCAAAAGAATCTGTTTTTACACCATGTACAAAACTTAACTCAAAGTGTATCTAAAGATCCAAACATGATAGAAAAAACTATAAGACTCTCAGAAGGAAACATAGGAGAAAAGCTTTATGGCATTGAATTTGGCAGCAATTTCTTGGATGTGACACCGAAAGCATAGGCAACAAAAGAAGAAATAGATAAATTGAACCTCATCAAAATTAAAAACTTCATACATCAAAGCATATGATTAACTGAATGAAAAAGCAATCCATGGAATGGAAAAAATACTTGCAAATCATATAACTGTTAAGGCATAATATCAAGAATATATATAAAGAACTCCTACAGCTCAACAATTTAAAAAGCCTGATTAAAAAAATTGGACATGCAAATCAAAATCAAAATGAGATACTACTTCACACCTATTAGAATGGCTATTATTAAAAAGCAAACTGGAATTGAGAAATGTTAGTGAAAATGTGGAGAAATTGGAACTCTTGTGCCCTGGTGATGGGAACGTAAAATGGCACAGCCTTTGTGAAAAACACTATGATGGCTCAAAAATTAAACTTAGAATTACCATATGATCTAGCAATTTCACTTCTGACTATACACCCAAAAAAGTGAAAGCAGAGACTCAAAACAGATATTTGTACATCCATGTTAATAACAGCACTACTCAAAATAGCCAAAAGGTAAAAACAAGCCAAATGTCCATCAAGGGGTGAGTGGATAAACAAAGTGTAGTGTATACATACAGTAGAATATTACCCCTAAAAAGGAATGAAATACTGACACATGCCACAACATAGATGAACCTTGAAGACGTTATGCTAAGTGAACTAAGCCAGACACAGAAGGAAAAATACTTTGTATAATTTTGCTGTTATGAGTAATCAGATTTTTTTAGAGTAATCAAATTGATACAGACAGAAACTAGAAAGGTGATTACCGGGATCTGGAGGGAGGGGGAAATGATGGGTTATAGTTTAATGGGTACAGAGTTTCAGTTTGGGAGTCTAGAATCTAGCCTGGAAGAGAAATTAATTACAAAGGTGTATCCTGACATTCTCCTGACATTTTTATGCTTCATATATGAACTCCTTTCTTTTCTGAAGACGGATCTTTGTTGTCCCATAATGGACTATTCTTTAGCCTGTTTTATTAGCAAAGCATGTCTTTATAAGGTTGTAATTATATAGCATAAACCATGACAGTCGGTTCCTATGTACATTGACAATCTTGACCCAAGTATTGCTGAATGTGCAGAATATAGAGATACACCAAATAGCCTTGGAGCCTTGGAATAGCCTTGGGACCTTCTCTCTTTTGAACTAGTGAATTTTTGTACAAGCTAAAACTAATTCTAGAAAATACCTCTATTTTTTTTCTAGGATGAGGGCATCTTCTCTAAGTAGTTCATGTTTTCCTGTTTTAAAATTGTGTTTATTATGATCCTATTCACTGCTGATTTGTGGGCTTTTTTAGGAGAGTAATACAAAAGAAAGATGTTTTTTAAAGAAAACAATGATTATTTAAGGAAGGTGCTTTAATATGGGGTCAAAATACTATTTTGATTAGAAATAACTAATAAATATTAGTTATTTCTTTATGAGAGGTTCTTTATATGGGCTCCATTCATATATAGCTAGGTATATACAACTATATATATAATCATATATGTCTAAAATTATAGTGCCCTGAAAAGTCTTGCCGTGTTTCTTTATGTGATCTCTATTTATGGTTTTCTAAGAAAAAAAACTTTTAATCAAATCAGTCAGTTCTTTTTCTGTTTAACCATGTGCTTATCCCTGCTGGAAATAATATATGCAGTGGAAAGCCACCGATACTCATCAACCAAAAATATTTTAGTCAATTTTCTCTTTGTGACCAGATGAAGTTGAAAGTCACTGTAGATGGCTTGGAGCGTGTTATTAGGTATTTTAGTGCTGTCTGACTTTCTGAAACTCCAAACACTTGTAATGATTAAAACCATTTTACATAATAAGAGGCTTTGTGGTGAAAATGATTGATTAGTTGCTATCTGCAAACAGCAATTTATAACCAGAAGGGGCTCTAAGATTCTGAAAATAATTGGTAGCTCATTATTTGGATTAAATTGCTGAATTTAGCTTTTCATTTAAGTTTTAGCAAAACCACATTTACCAACTCTTGGGACAGGCTTGGTAAATGAGTACTCTCCCTCAGATCACTCTTCCAAAATGACAGAATGACAGTGGAGCTATAAATGGGTAAAGGTGACAAGGCTTAATAATGCACTTAACTAAAACAGTACTCAGTAGTAAGGAGGTGTGCTCCCATCTTCAAAGAGATATCTTTGCCTTAAAACGTCCTTACAAGTGGCTCAAGTACTAGTTCGATATAAAGGTGTTATTTGCAACTTGATACTGAACTAGCACAAAGTATGACTCCAGTAAAACCCGCTTTGCTCTCTGCAGTCCCATGGCCAGAATCATCCTATATTGCACCCAGCCTTTAATAATCACAACCCATAAATTAAATGTGGGCGGAGACATCTAACAGAAGTGCTACTGCTACTGCAGTAGAGCTACTGCTCAGAGCGTGGGGTTACACTGCTCGTGGGGTTCCCTGTCATCCTACATGAAGGACAACATCTGTGGTTGTGCGTAAAAGGTCCCGTGATTCCAACACAGAAAGAAATGTTCAATATGTCCAGCCCTATGCAATATGTCCAGGCCTAACGCAATTATAATCTTTGTACTAACCCTATGAGGAGAGCTTTATTATTCCCAGTTTAGACATGAGGACCCTGATCTTCACAGCTAAATCGGCCAAACTATTGGGATTTTAAATTGGGATTATTTGCCTGCAGTGTCCCCTGTCTTCCCACTTAACCATTCTGTCCTTCTTAAAATATTTAGGTTTCCAAACAAAACAGATCTATCCTCTCTGTGCTTCAAAGACAACGTGTTAGCGGGTGATTTGGTGGTCTGGTTTTGCTCCAGTAGTTCCTAAGGGCTGAGATTGTCACGTGAATGAGCAGGTTGGCTTGTAGGCTCAGTAGGAAGGTCTCTCTGAGCGGCGTACAGCTTGTGAGGAGAGCAGAGACAAGCTCCTTGCTGTTATGATGTGATGTATTATTTCAGGGCAAATTTATGCCTCTTCTGTTATGCCTAGACTCCCCAAAAAGCTCCACCTGAATTTATTTTGCGTGTAAATTATAGTGCTCCTGTTAAAGAAGAATCCCGTAGATGATGTTGCTTCATTCCTACTTATTAAGGGTAGAAAGAAAAAAATGTCATGATTTGTTAAGAACATCTTCCAATTATTCTGCACTTTCCCCCAAGTATTAATTTTCTTGCAAGTGGATTTTAGGATCCTGGGCTCCCCTTCCATAAAAAAATGGGTATCGTTGTGAAAGTTTATGTGACCAGGTCGTGCGAATAACCAGAGACAAATGTGAGTGGGCAAGCATAGCACATCAAAATGATACATTTCCATTTCTTACATTTTTAAACCTTAGTAGCAACTTTATTTTTCTTTAATTTGGAGGGGTGGATAAATTTAGTTGCTGTGATTTATGTATAATTATTAATAACTTGGCTTGTACTTTTACATCCTCCATGGTCCTCATTCATGATCTCTGTTTTCTCTGTAACTAGAATCTCCCCTAGTTGATTCAGACTTTCAGTACTAAATCCAAGTTTGGTGTTCTTTCCTCTACCACTAACTGAAATGTCTCTGTGAAAATGATCATTTTGTGCTCTCTTTTTTTTTTTAAATTAAAGACAAACTAAAATAGGGAATTAAGAAAATATAAATTAGAATAAAGCTCTTTTCACCTTTTCTCTGAATTGTTCCTTGAATAGCTCATCGGAGGCGAGGTCATTAAAAGTCTCATTAGTTGGGCAACACACATTTATCTCCCTGCATTCCCAAATAATTCTATATCACATACTCCTTCTATAGTTAGAATAATACCAGTAGTTTATAAATGGTTACTTACTGGTCTTGACTTGTTAAAAATCTAAACGAGTACCTGTATAAGAAAGCCTTTTACAGAGAGAGCATCTCCGTTTTTCTTGCAGTGTATCAGGAGATCTGAGTGTTGTCGAGCATATGCCACCATGTCACTCCTTATTCTTGGAAAGACTCATTGTTTGTCCTGGCAAAACTCAGATTTTCTTTCTATGCTAGTTTTCTGGTTTTTGAAGGGACTGGGGTTATTCTTGGCATTTATTTAAAAGCTTAATTATTTATAAAATCGAATAGGATTTTGTTCTTATGAAAGTAGTTGGTATTTAGTGTTACTGAAGAATTCATAGAGAAGGATTCTGCTTTGTTGGCCACATTGCATTTGTTCTTTCAGAAATGCAAAGAAAGCACCTAATTAACTTTTTTAAACGATAGTCTATGTATATAGTGTATTTCTATCTTTCTCATAGGTCTTCATTGTTAGTGGAGGATTCCTTGCCCCTAGGCAGAAACACCAACATAAATTCAAAGGGAGATAGATAGATAGATAGATAGACAGACAGCTATTAATGTTCTATAGTACTGAAAGAATGAATACTACCCTCTGGAGGCCACAAATAGAAACCGCAAACCAAGTGATTCTCCCATCTAACTGCGTATTTAATGCTACAAGTTTGAAAATAAACTGTCATCTCTTACCTTTACAGTCAAGAATACCAAGGTAGTACGACCAGTACAGCAGGGTTAGGTTGAATCTGAATTTCACCCCATTACACAGATTTTTGTGAGGTGATGAATTCTTTCCTTATCATTTATTCACTATGCCTTTCCCAGTTACCAAGGATACAGAAAGGAATAAGTGACAAAGGAAATGGGGAGGATGGGGTTGACAAAAAGCAAACTAATCTTCTTGTCTACTCACCCTCTATTTGAAATATATATGACTTTGTACGTCAAATAATACTTTGTTTTCTTGCGTAAGATATGTGTGAAGTTTGTGAAGTGAAAAATGTGGTTAAAAATAGATGAAAATGGACTTCCCTGGTGGCGCAGTGGTTAAGAATCCGCATGCCAGTGCAGGGGACACAGGTTCAAGCCCTGGTCTGGGGAGATCCCACGTGCCGCGGAGCAACTAAGCCCGTGTGCCACAACTACTGAGCCTGCACTCTAGAGCCCGGTGCTCCGCAACAAGAGAAGCCACCGCAATGAGAAGCCTGCGCACTGCCATGAAGAGTAGCCCCCGCTCTCCGCAACTAGAGAAAGCCCGCAGGCAGCAACAAAGACCCAACATAGCCATAAATTTAAAAAAAAAAAAAAAAAGATGAAAATGGAAGAAAAGCTGTGAATATAAAATTAGAAATATATTCTTTCTATATAAAGCCAACTCTTCTTCTATGAACGTTAAAATGCCGTAATGAAAATAGAGTAACCGTTGCTGCTACTTACTTAAGAGTATGTATACATATGATATCAGTCTTGGAATATGAGACGTAGAGTAATCACAAAAATGCAAAAGTTTCCATTTTAAATATGCAGAAGACTACAGAAATAACCATTAGGAACCCAGATTGGAAAGTCTCTTCCTAGAAGAGCTCTCCTTTCTTAAAACTATCAATTTTTATAACCCTTCAAGGGTCATTTAAAATTTCAAGTCCTAGAAAAGCCTTTCTCTACTTCAGTTCATTTTGGGAACTTACTATTCGTTTTACTCCCTAGACATGCTCACACAATTCTACAGTGTATAAAGCACCACCCATGTTACAAAGGGTTTTTTTTTTTTTTAATGTACACAATTAATGTTATTCTCATACCACTCTTCTAAAATAGGGTTTTTCACCTCATTTTGTAGGTAAGGTAGCGAGAATCATCTAGGTTACTTGACACATTTCTTTGTGAGAACATGGTGCAGTCTGGATTAAATACAAAATGGATGACTTCAAAATTGCTTCTCTTTCTACTATACAACATTTAAGAAAAAAAATATTTTTATGGATTCAAAACATGAAACATTTAAAAGAGTTGGGAGTTCAAGAATAAATTGGATATAAAGCTATACTGGTAAACAGTATATCAAGTAATTTAGTATTCTGATAAATGAAAGATGAAGGATGGGGGGAATAATGGAGGAAAAGAGGAAAGGTAGCAGGAAAAAAGAAAAAACTGAGCATTTTGCTCAGTCCCATGTATTGCATCTTATACTTTTCATTTGTCAGAAAAAATAGCATAAATGTAGGATTTCAAATATGAGGATTGCACAGGTATTTCTGGAATAGCAAACTCAGGTATAGAAAAAGAATATTATGGGAGAGCAAAAGAACCCAAGGTGATAATGAGCCACCAGGGCATAGCTGTGGTTGGTTAGAAGCAATAGTTGACTATACAAAGACATTTAATGAGAAAAAAAATAGAACACTCTATTAAAGGGCACATTTTAAAAACCATTTTCCATCTACATTCCTGGAAATGTGAGTTCAATCAATGAATAATTCATCCAAGGCAGATAAAGGAAAAATGCAGAATGTGTTCACTTGGCCAAGATATGGAGGACAGTCAACTGGTTACAGCTTCAGATGCCCTGGCATCAAGGTTTAATTGCACCAAAAAGCAATTCTGAAATTTCAAAAGAAAATTATTTCTTTTATGAAATCTGTAAAATTGGACAGAAGCTTTTGAAGACATAAAGCTAAATTGAGGGTAAAATGGGCTTATGAATTCAAACCGTAAAGGTTATCAGTTTTATCCCTGCCTAGTTTAGTTGAGTCATTGTTTTCTTTCCACCCTGCTTCATTTTCTTGGCTTTTATATTCATATGTCACAAATTCAGTATGCAGATACTATTGCAGAAGGTAGAGCATGAACAATAGAAATACCTTGTTTCCAACTGGAAGCCACGATATTCTGGAACCATCTTTCTAGGAAAACTTCTTTATCAGTTGGCTTTTATAGCTTTAAAAAATCATCATAAGCACTGTGACTTAAAATAATAGCCGTACGTTTGTCATTGGATATGCACTTTGTTCCGAGTCAGCTAGGAAAGTCCTTCAACGGATCTCAGCTGGACTCTCTCATTCACCTATGGCAAGCTCCCTGGTTGACGGAGGCTAGTTGGTCAAAGGGGATGTTAACTAGAATGACTTGACTTTATTCCATTTGCTCTTTTAGCCTCCAACAGGTTAGCCCAGGTTTGTACACATGATGGTCTCAGGGCCCCAAGAGTGAGACGCATATAAAAGCTTCTTGAGGTCAGGCTCAGAATTTGCAGTTTCCTTTCCATTGCTTTTTTAAGTCAAATCAAGTTGCATGGGCTGCCCAGATTGAAGGGGTGTATAGAAAGAGATTTTTACCTCATCAAGGAAGGAAAGGTTATGTGGCCATTTTTGCCATCTTCTCTACCTCCTTTGAGGAACTCTCATTCATGAAGATACAACCATGAGATTAAAGGTTATTCATAATTTAGAACATAAATTTAGTCCCCAAACACTTCTGAGTTCAAGGTTTCTCCCATGCTACTCTTTCTGTCTTTCAGTTGTTAGTCACTTAGTGAGAGACTCCCTGAGAAACTTTTGGAAGTTCCCATGGGATACCAAGCCATGTAATTGATGCTATTTGCTAGCTTAATTTCCTTCTACATATGTGCTGGTTCTTCTTTTCTTTCATTTCTCATTGTGTCTCTATCCATTCCTTGACTATTAGAACAACCAATCTCTATTCTTTTTACTCTTTTCTTTCTTTGCATTTGCTCCGTGGCTTCAGGTACACCACATCCTCCTCACTTGTTGCTTGAATTACTGCAAGTAGCCTCTTACTGCAGGCTGTAATCTTTGACCCTCCCTTATTTGTCTCTCTGACGGCCACAAAGAGCTTCTGAAATGCTTGGAATAACCACATCAACTGTAATTTTTAATAATCTTCATTTTGTTCTATAATTTTCAAGATAGCCATCAAACTTTTGGAACACAAGAATATTTATGCTCCAATCTGTTCTTTACTTAAATTCCCCAAATCATCTCTGCTAAACCCACATATGTCATTATTTTTAAGTAATTAACATCTTTGCAGTACCCTTTGCTCTCTAATGATTTAGAAAATAATTTGCTGCTTCCTAGAATGTTTTTCTATCACATCTTTTTAACCAACCTAGCTCCTATTCACCCTAATTCAAGATTCCACACATGTCAGTCACTGCCAGGAAGACCATCTGATGCATGTTTGAGTTAAATACCATTATGGGGGCTCCATGAACCCTGTGCTCATCGGATATAACACATCACACACTATTATAAAGTGTTGACTGTTTTTTTCCTTCTGTCTCTCACATGAGCATGTCAACTGAGAGGAGGGTTCTTGATATTTGTTTCTTGACTTTAGTACTGGCCGCTGTACCTTGGTATATAGTGTGGCAGTCAACAGATGTTTGAAACAATTAAGTGGGAGAGAGTGTATGCCATCTGGGAAAAAGAAAGTTGATGGGAAAAAGAAAGTTGATGCATCAGTTACTTAATACTCTAACAATGCTGTGTAACAAGCAACCACAAAATCCTAGTGGTGGGAAACATTTACATTTATTTTTGTTCTCAGTCTATGTATCAATCTGTGGTTTGCCTGATATGGACAGCTGTGGCTGATCTTGAGTCGTCTTGTTCAGGTACTTGCTAGTTTGTGGGTTGGCCAGGTGCTGGCTGAGAATACTCATCTCTCTTCAATGTGATCTCTAATCCTGACATTGGCTAGTCCAGGTTTAATACTCCTGGGAGATGCAGGCATCCACTAAAGTTCCTAGGCTTAGAACTGGCAAATAGCTCTTCTGCTGCATTCTATCGGTCAAAGTAAGTCCCAAGACCAGCACAGAGTCAAGGTGTGGAGAAATACACTCTACCTCTTGGTGAGGAGAGCAGCAAAATCACACTACAAAGAGCATGGATAGAGTGAGGCCATTAACTGGGGCTATCAAGGCAATCAATTTAGCTTACCCTACCTACAGGGTATTATGCTAATTTACATAATTATCCACATCATTCAATAGAATGCTACCAACTCTCTCACAAATGTATGAAGAAATATAATTCCAAAGTAGACATCAGATTTGTTCAAACTGCTTTAGTTTGAAATAAAAGTTTCTGATGCAAAAAGGAATTTGGAAACAAAACGGTCATTTAAACACTGAGCACCACAGCTCCAACACTAAAGAAATTATAAAATAAAGATGCTAGTGAAACAAAGAGAAGTAAGGAAAAAGGGGGAGGAAGAGATAATGACTCAACAGAGCCGAACAGCTAAACTGCAGCAATCAAAGCAAATAGCAAGAAAACAAAAGGCACTGATTAAATTCAACCTCTCTGCTCCCCAAATAATACGTATGCTGCAATATCTTCGACAAACAGTATGGTAAAGATCTAAGTTAGAGCACAGCAAGCATTATCAATTCTATTTTCATTACTATTGAAAGAGAGTTGAATTTTCTTGATCAATTAAGAAAACTTTTCCCTGTTAAAGTACAATGTGTACAACTGTATAGGCCACTTGAATCTGTCTTGTCCTTGCTCTGGCCTTGAAGTATTGGAAGAAAGCTATTATGCTCCACGTTCAGCTCGGCAGAGAGCAAAATGACATATCCTTGGAGCCTCAGTTTCCTGGATTAAAGAACCAGTTCTCTGCTTAAGGACACTTGCCATGGTGTTATGGCAAAGCTAAGGCTGAATGTCAGAAACATGAAATCAGTAGCTAAAGAATTGATGGTCAGGATGGCCTTAACAGTTCCTTCTACTTAACTACACTTTAGACAGGCTTCCTCCTGCCTCTAAGCCCCTGACTGCCCTTTCACCCAGGCCCTTATAGAATCCAGATGGCCTAACCACAGAGGGGTCCCTCTGCTCCCTTTTCTTAGAGCATTTACTTTAGAAAATAATGTAATTGTAAAATCTTTCTTTGCCCCTTTGAAATGCAAATATTTTAAAAAGCCTCTTCCAGTTCTACAACCCAGGACTGTCTTTCTCAAGGACCTGGAGCCATCTCTTTGAAATGACATTATGGAAGAAGATAGTGTTCCTACCTTCCAGTCTCTGTGGGAGGATAGGAGCCTAACTTCCCTTCTGGAGCACCTTGCTCCAAGTGTAATACTTCCTTTCATCATGAAGGCACATGAAAGTTTACTTTTCCCTTGGGTAAGACCAATTAGCAAACACAGATGGCCTATGATCCCCACAGCCCAGATCTCAGAATAAGTTCTGATCTTTCTCCCCTATTGTAATAGACTGGAATAAAGTCTTCCTTCCATGTTTAACTTTCATGCAGTTTGGTTTTGAAAGTGACATCTACACATCTGCAAAAAATGTTTGAAAGGTACTTCTGAAATTTCAAAAATTCTTCACAGAAATTCTAAGAAGCCTGAATGTCTCTGTGTAGTATTTAAAAAGCAAATAGTTCATCTTTTGGAAAGCCCCATTTATTCAGAAATGATTAACATTGTTAGGCCAAAGCTAATAAACTTAATTGAGGGAGGAAAAAACATCCTATGTTTTTCACAGTTAACTTGAACTTGAAATTTCTTTCTGGAGACTCCTTCTTTATGAATGTTTTTCTTTAACCTTAACAGCATACACTGCTGTCCTTTTTTTTTTTTCTACAAGGCTTATAATAGGAAAGTATACTCCATTTTAAAATTAAATTTGAACCTAAGTTTAACTACAATTTAATGTACATTTAATAGCTGTCCCTTAGGTCTTAGGCCTGTTTCAGAACCCAGCGCACTTAGTCAGGTGCTGATAAACTTCGAGTCTAGTGAGGAAGGTTGACATTCACACAACTACCTCTGCATAACGCAAAGAAAAATGTAAATTCTATGAGAGGACATGCAAAAAACTAAGAGATTTACAGGCAGGAGCTGTTAACATCCAAGAAGTACAAAGGAAAAACTTAAAAGGAGAATGCTTGATAGCCAGGTTTTAAACAATGAGTGGGAATCCTAAAGGGTGCACAGAGGAAGGAAGATGATTCCAGGTGAAGGCAATAGCTTGATAAAAGGTTAAAGAAGCACGCATGCTTATATCATGTTCTATGGCGCTGAAAACAAATTAAGACGGCAAAGTAGATAAAGGCAAATCCTGCCTAATTAGTCCTCTTTTTACGAATTAACTCTACCAATAGTTACTGAAATGTGAGATTTGCACTTTTATTCATTAACTTATGAAGTTGTTTTAGGTTTACATGTATACTATATCTTTAGTAACTTTTTTGAGGGGTAATTTATGTAAAATAAACCACATCCATTAAAAACAAGCAATTTGGTAAGCTCTGACAAATGAGCACAGCATGAGATCACTGCCCCAATCAAGATAGTGAATATATCCATCATTTTCAGAAGTACACCCCATTCTTTGCTCCTAGTCTCACACAACAATTGATTCACATTTTGTCATTATACATTAGTGTTTTTTTTTTCTAGAATTTTGTGTAAGTAGGATTGTAAAGCATGTGCTTTTCATGTGTCTCACTTTTTTCATTCTGCATAATGAATTGGGGAATGGCATATGGTAAGTATAAGTTTAACTTTTTAAGAATCTACCCAATGATTTTACAAAGTGGTAGGACCGTTTTACATTTCTACATGCAGTGTAGGAGAGTTTCAGTTTCTCTACACGCTTGCCAGCAATTGACCATTTCAATGTTTCAAAAAAAAAAAAGGCCATTCTAGGGAGTAGGTAGTGCTATTTCATTATGGTTTTTTATTTGCCTTTTCCTGTTAACTAATAATCTTGAGCATTTTGTCATGTGCTTATTGGCTATTTTTATACCTTGTGAAACATTTGTTTGAATATTTTCCCTATTATCTATTGTGGTTCGCCTTCTTAATATTGAGTTGTAAGAGTTATTTGTTTATTCTGGATATGAGTTCTTTGTTTACTATTTATAATTATTTATATATTATTTATATATGTGATATTTATTGTGCTCTATCGTGAGCTCCAATAATGGAGAAGCCTGGCAGTGGTGATGAAATGTGTGGCCAAAAATCTGAGGAAAAAAATCATTCTGGACATAGGAACCAGGAAAAGGAACCCCTTTGGGCCACAGCATGTGTGACAATGCCAGAGCAGAAGGAGCCAGGGAGAGGGAACCTGTATTTTGTATATGAATCTACCAAAGGCTCAGGCTCACACAAGATCTACTCATGAATGCGACAGTTCTAAACTGGTAGAAAAAAGGTTTGGTAAAATGAAATTGGCTTTAAACCACTGCACAAAAGGAAAAAAAAAAAAAACTTGTAGTATGAACCTACCTGAGTTGATTGCCTGGTAAAGCAGAAACCTCAACATTCTCCAGAAGAATATAACAGGACTCGGAATCTACACAACATAGTTTACATGGTAGACATACAAAGAACCAGGAAATTGCTAGTAATTCTCAAGGTAAAAAACAATCAATGAACAAATGCCGACATTGAAATGACCCATATGTTTTAATTACCAGACAAGGCTTTAAAACAGCAATTATTACAATGCTCCATGATATAAAGGGAAACACAGGCGATCATGACAGAAAAAAATTATATATAAAAAAGAAAAACTATAAAAATAGTGAAGTGGAAGTTAGAACTTAAATGTACAATATCTGAGTTAAAATATTCAACAAATGGACTCATGAGCAGAATGAGCATGACAGAAGAAACACTGAGTAAATCTGAAGATAGTCTTAAAATTTATTCAATCTGAACTAAAGAGAGAAAGAGACTTTTAAAAATCAGAGTCATGGAAAAAAGAGTTCAAGATCCGTGGAGCAACATCAAACATTTCATCTGTGTATAATTAGAGCTCTAGAAAAGAAATGTGGGAAAAAATATAAAGATTAGATAGATAGACAGATACAAATAGATAAATATTTATACAGAAATAGGTATAGATATGTAAATGTAGATAAAGCATTGTGACAGACTTACATTTACAAATTGAAGACGCTCAGCAAAACTAAAACACAGTCAACTCGAAGAAAATCATGCTGAGATCCATGTCAATAAAACAGCAAAACAAACAAATAATAACAACAAAAGCATTGAGACTACCTGGAAAAATAACACATTAGACACAGAGAAAAATGATTTGTATCATTGTAATTCTCACCAAAAACCATGGAAGCCAGAAATTGAAATGACATTCTTCAAGTGCAGAAAGACAAGACTTCCAACCTAAAGCCTAACCCAGTAAAAATATCATTCAGGAATGCAACTAAAATATATACAGTTTCAGATGAAGGAAAATTATGGGAGATTTTTGCCAGCAAATCTGATCTACAAGAAATGCTAAGTAAAGTTGTTTAGGCTAAAGGGAAATAATACCAGAGGAAACGATGCATCAACAGGAATGAGGGAGGAGCAATAGAAATGGCAAATATCTGGATAATTTTCTTGAAAAGTTCTTAAAATATGTATGACTGCTTTTAAAGTATGTATGATGGAATATAAATGTATGGGGTTTTCAGCGTCTGTAGACATAATATCAATACATATCACAGCTATTACATAGAGTTCACTGGAGGGTTTTAAAAGTGATCTGTATGGTTCCAAGATTTTTATATTTTATGTGAAGTGGAACAATATTAACTCTAAGTAGATGTGGAATGTTTGCCTATCTTAATCCCTAGAGCAACTACTAAAAAACAATACAAATTGATATAGCTTAAAGGCAATAGATAAATTAAAAGGGAAAATAAACAAATGAAAAGAATCCAAGTAGCTAGGTAATCAGAAGCAGAGGAACAGAAAAACAGGATACAAACAGAAAACAGAAAATAAAATGATGGACCTAAATCCATCCATATCAATAATCACATAAAATATTAATAGTCTAAACACTCCAGTTAAAAGACAAAGATTGAGTGAATTAAAAAGCAAGCCTTTCAATATACTTTCCACAAAAGACTAATAAAGACATAGAGTTTTAGGTGGGCTAGGGAGGGTGGGAGGAAGATGCAAGAGGGAGGAGATATGGGGATATATGTATATGTATAGCTGATTCACGTTGTTATACAGCAGAAACTAACACACCATTGTAAAGCAATTATACTCCAATAAAGATGTTAAAAAAAAAAAGAAATAGAACTAAAAGGAGAAATAGAAAATCCCACAATGGTAGTAGATTTTATCACTGTTCTCACAGCAAATGATAAAACAATGAAAAGAAAATTAGTAAAAACATAACTCTAAATATCTTGATCTAATAAGAATTTATAGAATATTACATCCAACAATTTCAGAATAAACACTTTCTAAGCACACAAAATACATCAATTAAAAAGAAATATGTGCTGGGTAATAGAAATAAGTCTCAATAGATTTAAAATAGTTAAAATCATACAAATTATGTTTTTAATAATAGTAAAATATCCAGGAAACCCCAGAGTACTGGAAAATAAAACAGCATATTTTAAAATTAAACGAGAAAAAGACAAAATCTTAAGGGACATTAAGATAAATAACAAAAAATATAACATATCAAAATTGGTGAGATACAGCTAAAGCATTGCTTAAATGGAAAATTATTTTCGAAATTTCTTACGTTAGAAAAGATAAAAGATTTAACACCAATGCCTTCAAGTTCCACCTTAGGAATCTTTAAAAGATAAGCAAAGTAAACTGAAAGTATATAGAAATAAGAAAATAGTAACAAGAATAAATTAATAAATAGAACAGGGATGGACAGTAGAGAATGGCAATCAAACCCAAAGCTAGTTCTTTGAAAATATAAATAAAATTAACAAACCCTGTAACTGTACTGATCAAGAAAAAGAGAGAGTACAAATCACCAAATCAGCAGTGAAAAAGGAGTTATCACCATAGATTATACAGATAGGATGTTTTATATATATATTATATACTATATGATAAGATAATGAGATAACAGTATAAAAAACTTTATGACAAAATTTTTTTAATTTTATGAAATAGACAAATTTTCTTGAAAAATCCAACCTTTCAAAATTGACATAAGAAGAAACAAAGAATCTACAAGCCCACTGTATATTAAAGAAATTGAATTGCTTATAAAAAATCTTTCCAATAAGAAAACTCAAGAATCGTATGGTAAGATCTATCAAACAGTCAAGGAAGAAATAGCATAAACCTTTTCAGAGAATAGAATAGGGATTAATGGCTAAGACTAACTTGTTTTATGAGGCCAACCAATCTCTAATACCAAAAGCTAATAAAAAATTATATGACAAAAGAAAAAATTACCAACCAATATCCTCATAAATATAGATACAAAATACCTTAACACAACATTAGTAAACTATAACTAACATATTTTAGAAGTATACTACATTATGACCAAATCTAATTTATTCCAGGTAATTTACATTTAAAATTCACTCAGAGGTACACCAGTATTCGTAGTAGCGTTATTTGCAGTGTTCAAAAGACAATCAGCAAAATGCAAATTGAAAAACAATGCACCATTTCATACATTTAAGGTAGGCAAGATTTTAAAAGTGTGACATTACTTAAGTATGTGAAGCCAAGAGATTATTGTTCACTTCTGGTGGGACTGTAAACTGGAACAAACATTTTAGACACTTGATGTGTTCCAAGAAAGTTAAAAATGATTAAAAAATTTTACGCTAAGTACATACATTAGTGAAACTGTTACATGTGTTCTACAGGAGAAATATATCAGAATATGTATAGCATCTTTTGTAGTAGTAAGAAAACTAGAGGGCTTCCCTGGTGGCGCAGTGGTTGAGAGTCCGCCTGCCGATCCAGGGGACGTGGGTTTGTGCCCCCATCCGGGAAGATCCCACATGCAGCGGAGCAGCTGGGCCCATGAGCCATGACCGCTGAGCCTGCGTGTCCGGAGCCTGTACTCCGCAACAGGAGAGGCCACAACAGTGAGAGGCCCGCGTACTGCAAAAGAAAAAAAAAAGAAAAAAAAAAGAAAACTAGAAACAACTCAAATGTCCACCGAAGAAGGAGGGATAAATAAATTATCATAGTTCCATGTGATGGTATAGTATGCAACAGTAACAACAAATCAAATATAGCCACAGGTTCAAAAGTAAATCTCAGAAAACCTTTTAAAAAATGTGCAGAAGAACTATTCACAGGAAGACTAATATTTACATAAAGTTCAAAAACACTTCAGAATTGAACAATGCATTTTTATGGAATAGATAAATAAGTTATAGCAAGAGAAGGATGATCCTGAAATTCAGGGGAAGAGGCAAGTAATGGAATCACAAAGAGCTCAGAGGAATCTCATAAATTATTAGTAATAGTCTGTTGCTTAAGATGGGCAGTGTGTAGATGAGTGTTCATTCTGTTTATTAGTCTTCATAACTTAGATAAACCTCATCTCTCAAATATAAGAAAAAAATGTTAGGGGCAGACTCCATGTCTCTTGTTCATCAGCCCAGCTATTAATCATTTTTCCATTTATCATACATCTGCTGTTTATTTCATATACCAGGTACTACAAAAAGTGTTTCTCCTAAGGAAAATTCGAAAACAATTTACTGTCTCTTTGTTTGCTTTACCATTATTGGTGATGCTAATTATATTAAAAATAATGTGCAGAATTCCTGTCTTATTTTACTTCCTCTAGAACTGGAATAATTTTTTTTCTTATTTCTAGAAATTAATTGCTAACATATCTCTCTACATCAGGTGGACAGCAGGTATTGTGCACGTCATTCATAATTTAACATAGGAAAATTTGCATCTTTGGATGTATCTCTCCCTTGTGCTGCAAATTAAGAATAGATGAAAGTAATATCACCAAGAAACAAGTAAAATTCAGAGCATTCTGAAATGTTTGAAATGTCGTCTTTGTTTTCTTTTCTGGAGCCTAAATCCCCAAAGCTACATCAATGTAATCTTTTCAAGTGACAGTAAGATTAATAGTGAACATCACATACACTTTTTGCTAGGCCATTGGTCACAGAGGACACATTGCGACTAGGCTTCCTTGGTAATCAAGACAGAACTTAACACCAGCAAGATTTATCTGGAGATGTGCTTCATAAGAGGAACATCTTGACCTGAGTGATCACAGGGACTGTGCATTTCTTTGACTTGGAGATTTGACAACTGGAATTTATGACAAGCTGAAAGCAGTTCTCATCAACATCATTCAATGGCTTGCAAGAAGGAAATTTTATAGTCCTCACAGGACCAATTTTCTGTTTCCAAATATTTATCTGAATTGGCAAGTAATTCCTCTAGTAGCTCTTGACAATTTCCAATCAGATGCTCTGCTCCTGTCACTGCAAAAAGCTCTGTTGAAATTACTAACAACCAAAATCACACATAGTGTATGCCACAACATTCTGTCAACATCTGCAGGTATATTTTTGGGTAGTTCTTTTGCTTGTTATACCGGTGCTTGGCAAGTCCTTATCACGTTTTTCTTGGCTGGTAATGAAATAATATTTTTATGTATTTCTTTGGGCATAAAATAAAAAATACAAAAGATTAAAATACCATCAAAGCAATGGGGTGAGAGTTGACCTACATTTAAAGAGCACTAAGCCAATGAAATCTTATTTTATTCTGTATTTAAAATCTGACAGTCTCTGTGTAGTGCTGTGAAGGAGAAACACGTCTGGAAAAGTATTATGTTCCACATTCCTTAGTTTCTTCATGATCATTAATCAATAATGTGATTCTTCCATTCTTTGCTCACTTACATTAATAACATCTGAGGACAATGGAAAATGAGTATGGCATGATTGCTTATTTTGGAAAATTCTAAGCAATGTACAAAAACAAAACAATACTCCACTAGAACTAATAAGTGAATTTAGTAAGATTATAGTACACTAGCCCAATATACAAAAATTAATTATAGTTCTAAACATAAGGAACAATTAATATAAAAATACAATAAAAATGATTATTTATAAATAGTAACAAAAACCATTAACTATTTAAGAATGAAGTTAATGAAGTATATGTAAGACCCATATGCTGAAACTTAAAAAACATTGCTGAAATAAATAAAAGAAGACCTAAGTAAATTGATATACCATGCTCATGGATTGAAAGATTCAATGTTTGTAGTCAGACATCAATTCTACCTAAATTTGTCTGTATGTATTCACTACAACCCCCCCAAAATTCTCATAGGCTATAGAAATTAATAAGCTGATTCTATAATTTATGTGGACATGCAAAGGACCTAAGACAGCCAAAAATTATTGATAAAGAAGGTAAAAATTTGAGAAATTGATCAACCTGATTTCAAGGATCAATATAAAATAATAGCAACCAAGACAGTGTATGTGGGGACAGATAGATCAAATGCAACAGAATTGAGGGTTCAGAAATAGATCCACATGTATACAGTCAATTGATTTTCACAATGACAAGTTAATTCAGTGGGAGAAAGGATAGTTTTTCAACCAGTGCTTCTGGGGAAGCTGGATATCCATTTGAAAAAGGAAGAGACCTTTGACTCCAATCTCACACCATAATTTGAGATAGATCACAGATCTAAATGTAAAAGCTGAAATTATGAAAATGTGAGAATATTTTTGTAATAGAGAGTAGGCAATACTTTTTAAAAACATGAATAATAGCACTAATAAAATGATAAATTGGACTTATCAAAGTTTAGTACATTTACTCTTAAAAAAATTTAAGAAAATGAATCAGCAAGCCACATACTGGGTGACGATTTTTGTAATACAGATATCTTGCAAAGGACTTGTATCAAGTATGCATGAACAACTTCTGCAACATAGTAATCAGAAGACAAAAATAATACAAACAGATGAAAGAATCAGACAGTTTAGAAAACAAGAATGATCAATAAGCACATACAAAAGCACTTAACATCATTAGTCACTGTAGAAGTAAAAATTTAAAACAGAGTATGATACCATTAGACTCCCATTAGAATGGCCAAAATTTTTAAAAGACTGAAACATCAAATTTAGTGAGAGTGTGAAGCAGCAAGAACTCTCATACATTGCTGATGGAAGTTTAAAAGACTACATGCACTTCATGAAACAGTTTTATGATTTTTTAAATAAAGTTACAACATACACTTACTGTATGATCAAGAAATGCCTCTCCTGGATCTTAGCCAAGAGAAATTTTTTTAAAAATATGATCACAAGTCCACAAAAATGCCTGTACAAGAATATTCAGGGCAGCTTTATCACAAAAAGTGGAAACCACTCAAGAAGTGAATAGATAAACAATAAATGGCATGTTTATTCAATGGAATATTGTTCCTCGATAGTAATACTGATAAAAGCAGCAACATGGATAAATCTCAGTACACTATGTTGAGAGAAAAAAGCCAGTCACAAAAGAGTACCCATCTTGTGATCCTATTTGTATGAAGCTCTAAAACAGTCAAACTAAGCTAAATTGTTAGAAATCTTGTCAATGGTTGTCTCCATTGTGGTGGGGTGGAAGGTTGATTGGCTGCAAAGGAATAGTAGGCAAGCTTCTGGCATGATGAAAATATTCCACATATTGATTGGAGTGGTTATATTAATGTACTGTATACATTTATCAGAACTCATAGTAAAATCTGTGCCTTTTACTATACTTTAATTATATCTCACTAAAGTTTTTTTTTAATGTGGAAGAGGAACTACAATAAATCATGAGATATTTAGGAGGCTTAACAACCAGATATAAGTTAGAGCCATTTTTGGATCTTTATTCAAATGAATTAACTATAAAAAGACTTTTTTGAGACAAGTGGAGAATTTAATAAGGACTGGACACTAGATTATGTTAAGATATTAATATTAAATTTTGTTAGGCATGATAATACCTTGTGGTTATTTGCAGAGATTCGTGCTGAACTATTTATGGGTTAAATGATATGATATCTTAGGGGTGCTTTAAAATACTCAAGAAAAAATTAAGGAGACAGATAAAATAAGAGAAGCAAAATTTTGACAATTGTTGAAGCTGGGCTATGGTTACATGGGAATTTCATTATATTATTCTGTATATTTTATGTATTGGGGAAATTTTTTGTAATTAAGGTTTAAAAACTCTGGTACTAATGGTGTAGGTGTCAGCAAATTACATTTTTTTCCATCGTGAAATATAAAATTCATCCTTGAATCCATATATTAATAAAACTGTAAAGAGCATCTTCAACTAAGATTCTCTTCTTCATTGTAATCTGTTGTATTTCTTAAGAGTTCATTACCTTTATGTACATAAGACCAAGCAAAATGAATGTGAGATACTAAATAACTGAGTTACATATTTTTTCTTTCAAAATCTTTTCTTCCTGACCATCTTTCACCTCTTCTTACTGTATATCTATCTTCCATCTGTATGAAAGATCTTGTGAAAAGTGATACCTGCTGTTTTATTCAAATTATAATATCAAAGTTAGAGTTGTGTGCCTTTTGAATGTGTCCAGGTCTAAATTACAACTGATATTCATCCCATTTTTGAAAAGTGGCTTAGTTTGGACACCCCTGAAAACAGCCTGAAACAGGAAGTTTCTTTGGTAGACATATGCCAGGGAGTTCAAAAAGGGGAGTGGGGAGAGAAGAGAAAAGAATGAAAGCCAATCACTCATTATAGAGATCCCTGCTGCAGGCAACAGGGGCTCAATGCGGAAGAGACCTACACAAAGCATAAGGAATGCCTTCTAGAATTTTCCTTCCAAAGGACAGGAGTCTGGGGGATTTATCCACTGGCTCCTATTCCCATTGGTTGAAAGTTGCCTGAGAGATTGATGGCACCCTCCCCATCCCTCTCCTCTTGCACTTATAGGCTGTGCTTTTATAGTCTGAGAGAGCTGGGTGGCTCCTGAGAAAGCTCTGAGGTGAAAAAACAGAGATGTACAGAGTGCCTTTGGAGTGGGACAACGTGAGCAGGAGTCAGCACAGCCCACCAGAGCTGTGGCTGAAATAAAAATGAGTGGATGGAATGAAATGTGGGAGTATGCCAATGTTTTCAGTTTGTTCCATTTTGAAAGAAGTATATTCCAGTGTCAGGGTTAATTGAAGGTGCAGATGGAAAAGATACGGGGTAACAGAAATCATCGCTGGTCTTCAGAATCAAAGATGACTCTATTGACTGTATTGTTTTCCACATGTTAGATACTAGCTTGAGTATTCTCTCCATTAATGATGTGCTGCTTGTCTGCTAATGGGTGTTTATTATTATTCAAATGTTTTGCCCTAGCTGCCAAGCAGTGAGTGCCTTCTATATATAGGAAACTGTACTGGGAAAAACACATTTTTCCCTGATCACAACAGCCCTAAAAGGTAGATGTTATTACAAACTTTACATATGTGCAATCTACACATTTTTAGAGGAAAAAACTTCTCGTTAGAGGTCACTTGGTAGTAAATGGCTAATCGTTTCTGACTCCGAAAGCTCCTGTTCTTTCCAGCTCCTTACCTCTGCTGCTTTGACTTGGGGGCCAGATGTTTTTGATGGCTCTGTGTACCAGAGACCGGGTGACAAAGAACAAAATAGACTCTTCGAAGAGGGCTTGTCACATGTTTCTCAAGATTTGCTTTGGGTGTAATTTACCTTTTCCCACTGCTGTAATAGACACTACTGTGAACATAATCAGACGTGGGTACTCTCTGTATTCCTAATTTTTCTTAGAGGGATAAAAATACCAAAGATGAAGCACCTATAATAAACACCTGCCTAAGTGCAGAGGACTGGTAACCAGGTCACTCCAACGTGAATGCTAATAAGCCTCCTGAAATGTTATCTGTGGCTTCAGGAAGAAAGAAAAGCATTTAATGTTTCCCTTTTCACTCCTTCTCAGCATGTGATTATTGCTAAACCTTTACTGCTTGATATTTTTTTCCTCCAATAGGCTAAAAATATGCAAATAATCTTTTTAATTGTTCATGAGAACTCATTAAATTTCCCTATTATGATGGAATTTCATTCTTTTAAAAAGGGGTTGTTTGGCACCTAGTAGATAAAAAAGTATCAGTATTAGCACACTCCATAAGGGTTTTTTTAATTATTATTATTTAACAGAAGGGAAATTTTAAACTGAAGTGATTGCAGAATTTAATTTAAAAAATCATATTCCTTTGTCATCTAATTAGAATTTTAAAATGGTTTCTTGTATCAAAGCTAAACTATCTGACCTCCCTTTGTAATATTCACTGAGAATTCTGATTCTGTAAAGTAGCAGAAATGAATATATGAAATTGTACCATTTATTTCTCTCTGGTACCTTCCTTTTCTAATAAGAAATGTGAATGCTTACTTTAAGACCTCTCTTAAAAAATTTCACAGAATCTGCTGTATTTTGAATTAAAGATTTATTTGTTAGAGTCTGATTATTAGAGTCCTGTGGATGATGGAGGTTGAAACAATAAAGGGCTAGTTTCATCTGGTAGAAGTCCCCCCACCCTCTCACAGTGTGAAGGATTCTCTAAATTTTGAATCCAGGACATTTTTCTACTCCTCCCTAGGATAGAGCGTTCTTTCCCTTTCATTCTCACAGCTGCCATGGGTCTTCAGGTGAACCTTGAGGACCACAGAGTTTGCCCTCCTTCCCCAGTGGCATAAGTCTTCTGTTCCACTGGGAAGAAGGATGCGGGCTTTCCAGTCGCAGTATCTGACCTCCTCCCCAGATCCTGCACCTGTAGAAGGCATTCTCCAGCCTCCTCATTTCGCCATCTTTCTCTTGAGCACCTGGTGCAGTCCGTGCAGAAGGATTTGCTAGTGGGTGCAGACTCCCCTGGGTCTGTGGCTCCCAGGGCTTCTATATTCTCATCTTAGCCCACACTTGGCCACTAGCAACTTATTAAAATTTTTGGCTGAATTCTTCTTACCATTTTGTACGGCAGTCCTGTGCTCCGCTCTAGATAATCCAGAGCTCCCTTCCATCTCTCCTTCGAGGTCCTTGCCTTTCTTTAAATTTAAGGCTAGTTGTTACCGTAAGACCTCCACCTTTCAAGGGTTTCAAGAGAAGTTTGATTTTATGGAATGTCTGGCTTTCACTTGCTGTTAAGGTAGAAACAATCATTTCACAGATTTCTACATCCTAAGTCAAAGTTTCTGTTCCCTCAGCCCTGTTTGTTTCATTTGAATCCATTTATTGTTGATCACTTTTATTTAGGTAAGGTGTTTCTTGTTTTCTAAAAATTTTATGGTTGTTTTATCTTTCAAAGTATTGTATATGTCAGAATATTTGAATGACATGCAGCTGAGTATGAAACTTTTAAGTTAAACTTTTGTTTCTTTGGAAATGTGATTCAGTATCAAAATATGCCATTTGGAATGTTGGTATCACGCTTACATTTCCCCTTTGATAAGTGACATGAGTTTTCTTTTTAGGTGTTTCTTGGATTCTTCTTTTATCTTCAAAGATTTTTTAAAATTTTACTACAATATATATCGGTAATAATTATTCCATATCATTTTCTCCCTCAAACTCACTATGCTTTTTACTGAAAATTCTAGTTTTTCTATACTTGGAGAAGTATATATATATTTAAATTTCATATTTATAGTCTCTTCTTTAGCAGTATAAATTATGCATGCAGTATGTCCTATTTCTTCATCCATCTTTCATATATTTCATTTTTCCTATTCATCATTTCACTGTTATCTTTTTGTTAATTTCCACTTAATTTTTTGTGATTGTTTTCAAGTCTAGCCTTCTTGCATCATCTATTACTGTTATCAACTGTACTTTTTGTTGCTTCTAAGGTAGCATTAATTTTAGTAACGCTGTAACACTTTTCCGTTTATTTTCTAAGTTCAGCACTCATATTCTATTCCCTTTCGGGGTTTTTTTTTTTTTTTGACTGTGCTATTTGTTAATATTTTAGTATTGGTTTGACCTTATGATCACAGTTTTAAGAGACCTACTGTAATCAATAGGTAAGTTAGAGAGCCAACCAGAGTAGAATTTAGAAACTAACATAAGAAATAATAACTCTGATGAATTAAAGTAGAACCTGCCATTTGAAAGTTTTTCTCTCATCTTTAATTATTTGACTTAAATGCACTAGTTTCTTCTCCATATAAATAGAAAAGCATATTGTATATTAGACCTTAGTCATAGCTTTCAAACATTTTTAAAAACAGAGGACGTAATAACTTTTTAACTGTTACAAAATATGTATTCAAGAATGTTTTTGGTCTATCTTCTTAAAATATGAAAAACTTTAAGATGGCTTTAGAAAGATCCAAATTTACTGTACGTAGAAATATGGAACAAATTAGAATGAGCCCTAGAGTGGCTGGTATTAATTTTCCAGAGTACCATTGCTGTTCATGAAGACTTAAAACCCACAACTCTTTGGTATCTCTCAACACTATCCATGGGCAACATGATTTAACAGCCCCATGATGATGACTACCATTACTTGGTTGACTTAAGAGTCCCTATAAATCTAGAGTCAGTGTAAATCTTTTCTGCTGTGTACCCGAGGTGCTGAATAAGTTGCATTTGATATATACTGTACATGCAAGATAAGAAGGAATACGTTTCTTTTGGCACCCATTTAACTGATGAAACAAGTGAATTTGCCAAGATTGAAAACCATAGTGACAGACTGAGGTCAGAAGTATGCTCTTGTTATCATCAGGACTGTAAATCACATCATCTTGTGCTTATGGTCTTCTGTTTCCTCACATTTATCCTGTGTACTCTTCCAGTGACGTTGCAGAGTCCTGCTTTGTTTTTTTCCCTCACATGATATTTTAATTGCAGAAATCCAATGCTTCCACACAATCCAGGTCTCAGTGCTAAAATCATTTCTATTATTGATATTGGGCTTTTCAATATTAATGACACCTTAGTGCCAGCAGTGGAGATAAGTGACCTTTTGCTTTTTATTATTTTGAACATCTAAGTTATTCAGCATAGGAGTGTCATTTACCTCTAAGCCTCTAAGCCACAAGTAACTTTTTTATGTTTAAATAACTAATCATGATTTATTTTCTTTGTAATTCTCAACTAGCATCTTCAATAACGGAAGCTCAAAGAAGCACAGGGAAAATAATTCTGAACTTTCAGGAATGTACTGACCTGCATTACTTTAGAGTAAGATTCAAAGAGTTGTTGGGGAATAGAGTTTAGAAGGATCCTTTGGTGCATTTCGTCTGTTTTCTAGGTTTCTCCGTTCTTCCCTAGATAATAATGAGGATCTTAAAAAAGTGGGCTAAACAATGTGCTTCTAATTTATTGTATTTATCATTTGGTTAACCAGAAATATCTATTATTTAGCATTTCATTTACTTTTAAATTGACAGATAAAGATTCTTATTAAAGTCTTGAAGTGCTGACAGATTCTTTACCATCTTCTGAATCTGTCAAGGATCAATTATAAGCCATCTAACTTTAGTGTTTGAAATTCGTTCTTGTGGATAAATACAAGATGGAAGATTAAGGAAGCGGCAGGCCTGAATGGAGGCCATGTGATTTGGGAGGTAGTACAACCTCTAATGCCCAATTTTTCATTTATTCATTCAGTCATTTTAAGAAACACCACGATGCACCCGTTATTATGCTCAAAGCATCACGGCTATTACTCATATGATATCTAGTAGAGCAGAGTGCATAAATAATATAATATTTAGTAGATAAAACAAATATTACTGACAAATGGGGGAATTGAATTAGTTGATTTCTACGATTCTTTGGGATTGAACCATGGCTTACTGTATGTATGTATGTACATATGTATATACTTCTTTGTTCATTCTCTATTTTTACTAATTGATAGAATCCACTCACATTCAGGACTTAGTATCTTTTTATTCTAAACCTCAGAGTCCCCAGAACAGCCAACATTAGGCACCAAACTTTTCTTGTTTTGAAGAGGAAGTCGGGAGGTCATGATCTGTGGTTTCATATTTGAGGAGGTTCCTGCTTTGCATGATACGTATCTCCCAACTCAGCAACAGGGAATCGAATTGCTCATGCTGCCATCAAGATGCAATCATTATCATCCAGATGACAAAGGAAACACTTAAAGTTTTGTACAAAACCTTCTCCTTCTTTGTACTTCAATGTATCCCAGTTGTCATGTAGATACAGTAGTTACTTATGAGATCCAGGTACTTAACCCATTCTGCTCCCTGTGACACATGCTTGACCCCTAGAGAAAGATGATGTAACCATAATTTATGTTACTATGATTAGAGTTTTTAAAAATCTATTTCACCGGGAGACCTTCAAGATGGCAGAGGAGTAAGACGCAGAGATCACCTTGCTCCCCACAAATACATCAGAAATACATCTACATGTGGAACAACAACTACAGAACACCTACTGTACGCTGCTAGAAGACCTCAGACCTCCCAAAAGGCAAGAAATTCCCCCATGTACCTGGATAGGGCAAAAGAAAAAAGGGAAAACAGAGACAAAAGAATAGGGACAGGACCTGCACCAGTGGGAGGGAGCTGTGAAGGAGGAAAGGTTTCTACACACTAGGAAGCCCCTTCCCGAGTGGAGACGGCGGTGGTGGAGGGGCGATGCTTCGGAGCCACGGAGGAGAGCGCAGCCACAGGGGTGCAGAGGGCAAAGCAGAGCGATTCCCGCACAGAGGATCAGTGCCGACCAGCACTCACCAGCCTGAGAGGCTTGTCTGCTCACACGCCGGGGCGGGCGGGGGCTGGAGCTGAAGCTCGGGCTTCGGTCAGATCCCAGGGAGAGGACTGGGGTTGGCTGCGTGAACACAGCCTGAAGGGGCTAGTGTGCCACAGCTAGCCGGGAGGGAGTCTGGGAAAAAGTCTGGACCTGCCTAAGAGGCAAGAGACCATTGTTTTGGGGTGTGTGAGGAGAAGGGATTCAGAGCACCGCCTAAACGAGCTCCAGAGTTGGGCACAAGCCGCGGCTATCAGCGCGGACACCAGAGACGGGCATGGGATGCTAAGGCTGCTGCTGCCGCCACCAAGAAGCCTGTGAGCAAGCACAGGTCACTATCCACACCTCCCTCCCCTACTTTCTTCTCAAGTGCTCATGGAACATTCTCCAGGAGAGATCATATCTTGGGTCACAAATCAAGCCTTGGTAAATTTAAGAAAATTTAAATTGTATCAAGTATCTTTTCTGACCACAATGTTTTGAGACTAGATATCAATTACAGGAAAAAAAATCTGTAAAAAATACAAACACATGGAGGCTAAACAATACACTAGCAAATAACCAAGAGATCACTGAAGAAATCAAAGAGGAAATCAAAAAATACCTAGAAACAAATGACCATGAAAAAATGATGACCCAAAAACTATGGGATTCAGCAAAAGCACTTCTAAGAGGAAAGTTTATAGCAATACAATCCTACCACAAGGAACAAGAAACATCTCAAATAAACAATCTAACCTCAAACCTAAAGAAATTAGAGAAAGAAGAACAAAAAAACCTCCAAAGTTAGCAGAAGGAAAGAAATCATAAAGATCAGATCAGAAATAAATGAAAAAGAAATGAAGGAGACAGTAGCAAAGATCAGTAAAACTAAAAGCTGGTTCCTTGAGAAGATAAACAAAATTGATAAACAATTAGCCAGACTCATCAAGAAAAAAGAGAGAAGACTCAAATCAATAGAATTAGAAATGAAAAAGGAGAAGTAACAACTGACACTGAAGAAATACAAAGGATCATGAGAGATCACTACACACAACTGTATGCCAATAAAATGCACAACCAGGAAAAAATGGATAAATTCTTAGAAATACACAACCTGCCAAGACTGAATCAGGAAGAAATAGAAAATATGAACAGACGTGTCACAAGCACTGAAATTGAAACAGTGATTAAAAATCTTCCAACAAACAAAAGCCCAGGACCAGATGGCTTCACAGGCGAATTCTATCAAACATTTAGAGAAGAGCTATCACCTATCCTTCTCAAATTCTTGCAAAATATAGCAGAGGGAGGAACACTCCCAAACTCATTCTACGAGGCCACCATCACCCTGATACCAAAACCAGACAAAGATGTCACAAAGAAAGAAAACTACAGGCCAATATCACTGATGAACATCAATGCAAAAATCCTCAACAAAATACTAGCAAACAGAATCCAACAGCACATTAAAAGGATCATACACCATGATCAAGTGGGGTTTATCCCAGGAATGCAAGGATTCTTCAATATGTGCAAATCAATCAATGTGATAAACCATATTAACAAATTGAAGAACAACCATATGATCATCTCAATAGATGCAGAAAAAGCTTTCGACAAAATTCAACACCCATTTATGATAAAAAAAAAAAAACCTCCAGAAAGTAGGCATACAGGGAACTTACTTCAACATGATAAAGGCCATATATGACAAACCCACAGCCAACATCGTTCTCAATGGAACGATGAAAAAACTGAAACCATTTCCTCTAAGATCAGGAACAAGACAAGGTTGCCCACTCTCACCACTATTATTCAGCATAGTTTTGGAAGTTTTAGCCACAGCAATCAGAGAAGAAAAAGAAATAAGAATCCAAATCAGAAAAGAAGAGGTAAAGCTGTCACTGTTTGCAGATGACATGATACTATACATAGAGAATCCTAAAGATGCTACCAGAAAACTACTAGAGCTAATCAATGAATTTGGTAAAGTAGCAGGATACAAAATTAATGCACAGAAATCTCTTGCCTTCCTATACACTAATGATGAAAACTCTGAAAGAGAAAATAAGGAAACACTCCCATTTACCATTGCAACAAAAAGAATGACATACCTAGGAATAAATCTACCTAAGGAGACAAAAGACCTGTATGCAGAAAACTATAAGACACTGGTGAAAGAAATTAAAGACGATACAAACAGATGGAGAAATATACCATGTTCTTGGATTGGAAGAATCAACATTGGGAAAATGACTCTACTACCCAAAGCAATCTACAGATTCAGTGCAATCCCTATCCGACTACCACTGGCATTTTTCACAGAACTAGAACAAAAAATTTCACAATTTGTGTGGAAACACAAAAGACCCCGAATAGCCAAAGCAATCTTGAGAAAGAAAAATGGAGCTGGAGCAATCAGGCTCCTGGACTTCAGACTATACTACAGTAATCAAGACAGTATGGTACTGGCACAAAACCAGAAATGTAGATCAATGGAACAGGATAGAAAGCCCAGAGATAAACCCACGCACATATGGTCACCTTACTTCTGATGAAGGAGGCAAGAATATATAATGGAGAAAAGACAGCCTCTTCAATAAGTGGTGCTGGGAAAACTGGACAGCTACATGTAAAAGAATGAAATTAGAACACTCCCTAACACCATACACAAAAATGAACTCCAAATGGATTAAAGACCTAAATGTAAGGACAGACACTGTAAAACTCTCAGAGGAAAACATAGGCAGAACACTCTATGACATAAATCACAGCAAGATCCTTTTTGACCCACCTCCTAGAGAAATGGAAATTTAAAACATAAACAAATGGGACCTAATGAAACTTAAAAGCTTTTGCACAGCAAGGGAGACCATTAACAAGAAAAATAGACAACCCTCAGAATGGGAGAAAATATTTGCAAATGAAGCAACTGACAAAGGATTAATCTCCAAAATTTACAAGCAGCTCATGCAGCTTAATATCAAAAAAAGAAACAACCCAATCCAAAAATGGGCAGAAGACCTAAATAGACATTTCTCCAGAGAAGATATACAGATTGCCAACAAACACATGAAAGGATGCTCAACATCATTAATCACTAGAGAAATTCAAATCAAAACTACCATGAGATATTACCTCACAGCAGTCAGAATGGCCATCATCAAAAAATCTAGAAACAATAAATGCTGGAGAGGGTGTGGAGAAAAAGGAACCCTCTTGCACTGTTGCTGGGAATGTAAATTGATACAGCCACTATGGAGAACAGTATGAAGGTTCCTTAAAAAACTACAAATAGAACTACCATACAACCCAGTAATCCCACTACTGCACATATAGCCTGAGAGAAACCATAATTCAAAAAGAGTCATGTACGACAATGTTCATTGCAGCTCTGTTTACAATAGCCAGGACATGGAAGCAAACTAAGTGTCCATCGACAGATGAATGGATAAAGAAGATGTGGCACATATATACAGTGGAATATTACTCAGCCATAAAAAAATCGAAATTGAGTTATTTGTAGTGAGGTGGATGGACCTAGAGTCTGTAATAGAGATTGAAGTAAGTCAGAAAGAGAAAAACAAATACTGTATGCTAACACATATATATGGAATCTAAAAAAAAAATGGTTCTGAAGAACCTAGGGGCAGGACAAGAATAAAGACACAGACGTAGAGAATGGACTTTAGGGCACGAGGAGGGGGAAGGGTAAGCTGGGACAAAGTGAGAGAGTGGCATGGACATGTATACACTACCAGCTGTAAAATAGCTAGTGGGAAGCAGCCGCATATCACAGGGAGATCAGCTCGGTGCTTTGTGACCACCTAGAGGGGTGGGATAGGGAGGGTGGGAGGGAAACACAAGAGGGAAGAGATATGGGGATATATGTATATGTATAGCTGATTCACTTTGCTATAAAGCAGAAACTAACACACCATTGGAAAGCAATTATACTCCAATAAAGATGTTTAAAAAAAAATCTATTTCACCAACTCTGCTGTGGCTGAAACTCTTAGAAAAATCCCTCAATGATATTGAAACTTTATTGTCTTTTCTAAATGAATGATTGCCAGGATCATTGCAGCTTCTGAACCTGGCTGGGGTTTGTCACCTGCTGAGCAGTACAGTTCTGTAGTTTCAGGGATGAAGCAACCGTGATCTACTGCCTTTACCCTAGGAATGACTCAGTGATGCTGAATGTCAGTCCCTGCCAGAATCACAGCTGTTCTATAATTCTTCATCTAGTCATAAAGTGTTCTGCTAGTATATCTGCCTATGTCCCTCAGTGATTACCTTGTCTGTCTCTATCCTATGACTCTTAAGCTAAGGTTCTGGTTGAATAACAGCCATAGGGAGATGATCATAATCATGTGCTTCAAAGCTTCTCTACCAATGTGGGCAGGATCAGGTGTCTTCCCAACTCAAAAACAAGAGTTCTTTGAAAATATATTAATACTGGCAGTCAAAAAGCACCATCTGGCCTCACAGAGACTCAGTGATCACTATAAATTATGACTGTGAATTCTATTCCAGTATTGTCACCATTCAATATTACTAAAGGTGATCCCTCATCAAACATCACCAGAATTAACTTTCAGGGGCAGTGCCTTTATATATTTTTCATGAATATATTATCCTTGAGGAGGTTTATAAGAAGGATTTACTTCTATGAAAAATGTATTTACTAAATATATTCAAGTAGAATACAGTTCAAAAATATATTCACAAAAACTATAGAAGCACCTTATTAACTATATATAAATATCATATGTATAAATAATATATAGTTATGACATATAAATAAATATAACTAATTTTTTAAATTATAATATTTTATGATAATATAAATAGGGACTGTATTAATGAGGACAATTAATATTCAAGATCATATGTTCTAGGAATATATTTTTAAGGCATTCAGTCTCATTCACTCTCTGCTTCTAAATCTCCAGCCACAACAAGAGAGAGCTGGCACTAAGGTTGATGAAAATATTCCAAAAAATGTAGCCATAAAAAAAGGGGAAACTGGTCAAGTTAAACTAAATAGTTATAAGAAACAAGTAAATTTGAGAAGATTTTCACTTGGGAAATTGGCCTGTTGTTAAATTATATATGAGTGAATTGGTAATTAAGTAAAATGGCCTGATTTGCTCAGAATATCCCTCCTTTGGTACTCCAGGCGCTGTCTTCAATAATTACTCAACCAGCTCACTTTCCATTTTTATTCTTTCACCCTCTCAAATACTTTGTGTCCCTCACCATCTGCGGGGGATTGGTTCCAGGAGCCGCGATGAATACCAGCATCCGCGGGTGCTCAAGTCCCTCATGTAAAATGGCATAGCCCTGTTGGCGCTCCGTATCTGTAGGTTCGGCATCTGTAGATTCAACCAACCAGTACAGCTTCCTGCAGTCAGATTACAAATATAGTACAGTGTTCATCTTTGAGCAAAAATGAAGAATATTGAAAAATAAGATAATATCCAGAAAAAACTAACAATGGATAAGGAATGTGTGTTATTTGAAGAAGAGGTGAAGAATCTAGAAATGTTTAAAAATGGAAGATGGAAAGGAACAGTTAATAATAGCTTACTTATAATATTTGAAGCTCTGAGGTACGAACAAATTTGAGAGTGCACACTTTCTTGAGATATACATCAGGCTCTAATAACATTCGGCAGGAGTTCATTTAAAACTCAATTAAATCAGACAAAAAGCTAGCAAAATACTGAAAAAAAAATGGGAGAGCGATTAGTGAAAAGTTCACAATTTTCTCTAACAAGAGAAATCAATGAGGGTTGAGTGTGGTGCCATAACAAACGGAATTTTCAAAAGAAATGTTGGAATTAGTGCTATCGCTGAACGTCAGAAATACAGGGTGACTGTCTTTCCTGGTTTTAAAAATTAGATTTGGAACCAAGTAGACTCATGAACAATAATATTTTAAAGAGCACATAGGGTTTAAAAACATGCATATGTATGTAATCTGTTTTCAGTAAGTGTTTATTGCACACTTACAAAATGCTAGGGCTGTGCCAGGTGCTGCAAAGATGGAAAGGCTTCACCATTGTTTTCAGAAAGTCCACAGTCTATACAAGGGAACAGGAATATAGGGAGATAAGAGCAGGGCAGGGACCAGAGAGGCCAGTGAAGCACTCACCTCAGGCGTAAAATTGAAGGGAGTGCCAAGAAAAAATCAGTAACCAAAATAAATCGTACTTCGATGCAGTATTTTTAAGCATCAAAACTGATGCAAAAATTTCATCATGAAGAAAATACCAACATTTTAAATAAAGCAAGATCACTGTTACTGATTTTTCCTTTTGCTTCAAGCTCCAATATAGCTCTGCATGGCACTGGTCAGTAGTACAGTGCTGGGATAGGCACAGGGCTGAAGGGGTTCTAAAGAAGGAACACCTAAAACTGCTAATAGTGAGAGCAAGATGTGATCCATGAAATTGTTCCTAGAGAAATATAAGAGCCATCTTAATGATAAGTCTAAATTAGCTTGATAAAGATGGGAAGTGGGCAGGCATTATAAACTAGAGAAGCATTCAATATAGATGTCCATAAAAACACAATGATTTTTGTTTTTAATATGGTTTCTCCATAAATAAATTCTTTAAATAGAAAAAAAGGCAATTTCTATAACATACCAAGATTTCTGAGCAAAGATGCCTATGCAAAAATATAAAATATTAATTCAAAAGAGCACTTACGAATTGTCATCGAGAATTTCTAGCTTTCCACTTCAAGCTCACATTAATTATAAGAATAAAAATCGTATACAATGCTACTTCTCTACAATGGAATAACCAGATGGCCTTAGCAACATAGGTCTGTGACAAAGTTATGAATCTTATTTCCTGTTTGACTTGTTTCCATATACGTCTGTCCATTTTTAACTTGGATAATTGTGTTTTCTTCCACTTATAACCTCTTTGCTCAACATACCCCGAACTTTTGATTTCTGTATCTCTGCTAGTGTACAAACATATGGATTGAGTTTAGCTGGGTCTATGGTTAAATACCTAGGCAATTTTTAGACTTGTACGTGTAGAATCAATTAATTGTCTTCAGACTGATGTGACCTGATAGCCATTGACTGTGATGTTGGAAAAAAGGAATGAAAGATTTAGCAGACCGTATAGATTTTGCTATTTTCTTGAGGACATAGTGTAATTTATAGCACATTCTTTCTGAACTAGTCTGGTATGTAATTACTGTTAATTGAGCTTTTAAAATACTTATATTGTTTATCAGTACAATAATTTTATAATTTTAGGCCCTAAGAATCTTGATAAACAAACTGCTGAATTCATCCACAGCAAGAGAACATTTTCCAGGGCTTCCCTGGTGGCACAGTGGCTGGGAGTCCGCCTGCCGATGCAGGGGATAGGGGTTCGTGCCCCGGTCCGGGAAGATCCCACATGCCGCGGAGCGGCTGGGCCCGTGAGCCATGGCCGCTGAGCCTGCACGTCCGGAGCCTGTGCTCCGCAACAGGAGAGGCCACAACAGTGAGAGGCCCGCGTACCGCAAAAAAAAAAAGAGAACATTTTCCAATCTTGACTTTCTAGTGTCCAGTTAACAGCCAAAATGTTATGTCATTATGGGGTCTTGTTTTACCTTTGTATATTTTCTGTTTGGAATGTGAGACACAAAAAACTTGTTGAGTAACAAAAAATAATAATTGCACTAATTACAGAATCTAGAAAATAGTTGTATTTCATTAAAGGGGTTAAGTTAAAACTGGAAGGTTTAGGAAGAGGAAAAACCCACAAATCAGTAGGCTTAAGGAAGATGCACAACCCTAATGAAAGGGCAAGACTGCTCAAAGGTATGCAGGAAGAATATGGTTCATTTCCATTTCCATTCATTTTAGTCTAACATATGGCAATTAGGTTTTACTAATATTTAATATACAGATTGATTTTCGTGCCCTCCAACATCAACTGGAGTAAGAATGGTATCTTCAAGGAAAATTACAAGTTCCACAATTCAGAGATACAATCAACAATGCCCTCATCTGTTTTCCATATTTTGCAAAGCATTAAAATGTATTGGTTGCCAGTTAAGTGGATTTATAGATGATATTTTCTAGTTTTAATTAAAACTGATCTCAGAAAATGAAGAAGTGGCTTAAATAAATTCTTGGAAAGAAAAATTTTAAATAATACTGATAATTTGATTCCTCAGAGGTGCCATTATTACTTCTCGTATAAGCTCTTCCTAAGCCAGGTTACTCGGTAAGGATAATGGAAAACTAGTCAGATGTGACAAAGCTAACCAAAAATTCAAAATATTGTAAATGTTATTTCCAGTATAGATTTATTTTTTAAATATTTATTTATTTAGGCTGCACCAGGTCTTAGTTGCGGCATGTGGGATCTTTCAGTTGTGGCATGCGGGCTTCTTAATTGTAATATGCATGTGGGAACTAGTTCCCGGACCAGGGATCAAACCCGGGGCCCCTGCATTGGGAGCATTTAGCTTAACCACTGGACCACCAGGGAAGTGCCCCCAGTGTAGATTTATATTTACTGTTGATAATTGCAAACTTGTCCCAAGTATATATTTTCTTCTTTATAAATTGTGTTACTGTAACATAGCTTTTTCAGTGATGGTCATTATGAGTCATATATCAAAAAATACTGAACTTGAAGCTAGATTTTTGAGTTGCTGTATCTCAATGTATTTAAACAAGGTTTTCCAAAGGTAAATATTGAATCACATTGCTTTCACTAAAAATTAGGATGAATAACATTTTTAGTGAGATCAAAAAAATTTGTATCATTAAAATATAAAATCTATCTTATACTATATTCATTCTATCCCTTTTTAATATCTATCTCTGTGTGTGTAATGACATACATATTATATTAGTAAAACTGTATTGGTGTATAATTTATAAATAATTATATACTGGGGTAAATTTTAAAAATCTTAAAACTTTATAATTTTTATTTCAATTTTATGATTGACTAGAAAAGTCTAGAGAAATAGCTGCCCTGCACATTCAGTTCAGGCCACTTAGAAGAATGGCCTGACAGAACAGGACAAAAACTGTTTTATTGAAACATCTGAATTGATTCTTAACAGGTCTGTGGCCCAGCCGGTTTTAGGACAAAGATTGAAGCCAGAATATTTGGAAGATTCCACCTCACTGAAATGCAAGGAGCTGATGTAAGAGGTAGGCAGCCAAGATCAGAACAACAAAATCTGTAGCCATTAGTGCTGAGAAGTTCCAGGAGCCTTTAACAATACACTTCTTTGTTTCTGTTTTACTTTTTATTTTTATGTTTTGGGCTGTTGTTTTCAATAGGGGTTTTTAAAACAGTATAATAGGAATGATTCTAAGTAGAGAGATTTCCTTAAAACTGGATTGCTGAGACATTTATCTTTGCTACAGCTGCTAAAGGCAAACAGCATAGGATTTGCTGGCACAACTACAAACTCTTTCATTTGTAAAATATGCATTGAATGTGTAGTACTTTAACACTAGCATGCAATACCTGTGCCACAGGTAAAGGTTAATGTCTCCCCAGTAGGCTTTAAAACTATAGACAGTATCTGGTTTTTGTTTGTTTGTTTTACGTAAAATCCATACTGTGACTAAGCAAGCTGGTTTGTTTTGATTTTTTTTATGTGACTATTGCATTAAAGCAATAGTTGTCAACCATGAGCAATTTTACCTCCCCCTAACCCCATCCACGGGGACACGTGGCAATGTCTGGAAACATTTGGTCATCACAACTTGGGGGCTGGGGATGCTACTAGCATTTGATGGGTAGAGACTAGGGATGCTGCTAAACGTTTTACAATACATGGGACAGTACCCCACAACAAAGAATTAACTGGCCCAAAATGTCAATAGTGCTGTACTGAGAACCTTGCGCTAAAAGGATCATCCTGTTTATCCATACGTATTTCTTGAGTTCAGAAAAAATATTTTAAAAATAGCCTTTTCCAATTACTTTTTTAGATTACCTTTACATTTTCTCTCTCTTCTATAATATCTCTGTTCATATGAATACCTTGTGTACCAAGACATTTTATTTTTTAAGATGTTGGGGGTAGGAGTTTATTAATTAATTAATTTATTTTTGCTGTGTTGGGCCTTCGTTTCTGTGCGAGGGCTTTCTCTAGTTGTGGCAAGCGGGGTCCACTCTTCATCGCGGTGCGCGGGCCTCTCACTATCGCGGCCTCTCTTGTTGCGGAGCACAGGCTCCAGACGCGCAGGCTCAGTAGCTGTGGCTCACGGGCCCAGTTGCTCCGCGACATATGGGATCTTCCCGGACCAGGGCTCGAACCCATGTCCCCTGCATTAGCAGGCAGACTCTCAACCACTGCGCCACCACGGAAGCCCCCAAGACATTTTTTTTTTTCATTTTAACATCTTTATTGGAGTATAATTGCTTTACAATGGTATGTTAGTTTCAGCTTCACAACAAAATGAATCAGTTATATATATACATATGTTCCGATATCTCTTCCCGCTTGCGTCTTCCTCCCTCCCACCCTCCCTATCCCACCCCTCCAGACGGTCACAAAGCATCAAGCTGATCTCCCTGTGCTATGCGGCTGCTTCCCACTAGCTATCTACCTTACGTTTGGTACTGTATATATGTCCATGCCACTCTCTCACTTTGTCACAGCTTACCCTTCCCCCTCCCCATATCCTCAAGTCCATTCTCTAGTAGGTCTGTGTCTTTATTCCTCTCTTACCCCTAGGTTCTTCATGACATTTTCTTTTTCTTAAGTTCCATATATATATGTCAACATACGGTATCTGTCTTTCTCCTTCTGACTTACTTCACTCTGTATGACAGACTCTAGGTCCATCCACCTCATTACCAATCCCTCAATTCCATTTCTTTTTATGGCTGAGTAATATTCCATTGTATACATGTGCCACGTCATCTTTATGCATACATCCGATAATGGACACTTAGGTTGTTTCCATCTCCTGGCTATTGTAAGTAGAGCTGCAATGAACATTTTGGTACATGACTCTTTTTGAATTATGGTTTTCTCAGGATATATGCCCAGTAGTGGGATTGCTGGGTCATATGGTAGTTCTATTTGTAGTTTTTTAAGGAACCTCCATACTGTTCTCCATAGTGGCTGTACCAATTCCCATTCCCACCAGCAGTGCAAGAGTGTTCCCTTCTCTCCACATCCTCTCCAGCATTTATTGTTTGTAGATTTTTGATGATGGCCATTCTGACTGGTGTGAGATGGTGTCTCATTCAAGTTTTGATTTGCATTTCTCTAATGATTGATGACATTGAGCATTCTTTCGTGTGTTTGTTGGCAGTCTGTATATCTTCTTTGGAGAAATGTCTGTGTAGGTCTTCTGCCCATTTTTGGATTGGGTTGTTTGTTTTTTTGTTATTAAGCTGCATGAGCTGCTTATAAATTTTGGAGATTAATCCTTTGTCAGTTGCTTCATTTGCAAATATTTTCTCCCATTCTGAGGGTTGTCTTTTCATCTTGTTTATGGTTTCCTTTGCTGTGCAAAAGCTTTGAAGTTTCATTAGGTCCCATTTGTTTATTTTTGTTTTTATTTCCATTTCTCTAGGAGGTGGGTCAAAAAGGATCTTGCTGTGATTTATGTCATAGAGTGTTCTGCCTATGTTTTCCTCTAAGAGTTTGATAGTTTCTGGCCTTACATTTAGGTCTTTAATCCATTTTGAGCTTATTTTTGTGTATGGTGTTAGGGAGTGATCTAATCTCATACTTTTACATGTAGCTGTCCTGTTTTCCCAGCACCACTTATTGAAGATGCTGTCCTTTCTCCACTGTACATTCCTGCCTCCTTTATCAAAGATAAGGTGACCGTATGTGCATGGGTTTATCTCTGGGCTTTCTATCCTGTTCCATGATCTATATTTCTGTTTTTGTGCCAGTACCATACTGTCTTGATTACTGTAGCTTTGTAGTATAGTCTGAAGTCAGGAAGCCTGATTCCTCCAGCTCCGTTTTTCGTTCTCAAGATTGCTTTGGCTATTCGGGGTCTTTTGTGTTTCCATACAAATTGTGAAATTTTTTGTTCTAGTTCTGTGAAAAATGCCAGTGGTAGTTTGATAGAGATTGCATTGAATCTGTAGATTGCTTTGGGTAGTAGAGTCATTTTCACAATGTTGATTCTTCCAATCCAAGAACATGGTATATCTCTCCATCTATTTGTATCACCTTTAATTTCTTTCATCAGTGTCTTATAATTTTCTGCATACAGGTCTGTTGTCTCCTTAGGTAGGTTTATTCCTAGATATTTTATTCTTTTTGTTGCAATGGTAAATGGGAGTGTTTTCTTGATTTCACTTTCAGATTTTTCATCCTTAGTGTATAGGAATGCCAGAGATTTCTGTGCATTAATTTTGTATCCTGCTACTTTACCTAATTCATTGATTAGCTCTAGTAGTTTTCTGGTAGCATCTTTAGGATTCTCTATGTATAGTATCATGTCATCTGCAAACAGTGACAGCTTTATTTCTTCTTTTCCGATTTGGATTCCTTTTATTTCCTTTTCCTCTCTGATTGCTGTGGCTAAAACTTCCAAAACTATGTTGAATAAGAGTGGTGAGAGTGGGCAACCTTGTCTTGTTCCTGATCTTAGTGGAAATGCTTTCAGTTTTTCACCATTGAGGACGATGTTGGCTGTGGGTTTGTCATATATGGCCTTTATTATGTTGAGGAAAGTTCCCTCTATGCCTAATTTCTGCAGGGTTTTTATCATAAATGGGTGTTGAATTTTGTCAAAAGCTTTCTCTGCATCTATTGAGATGATCATATGGTTTTTCTCCTTCAGTTTGTTAATAGGGTGTATCACGTTGATTGATTTGCGTATATTGAAGAATCCTGGCATTCCTGGAATAAACCCCACTTGATCATGGTGTATTATCCGTTTAATGTGCTGTTGGATTCTGTTTGCTAGTATTTTGTTGAGGATTTTTGCATCTATGTTCATCAGTGATATTGGCCTGTAGTTTTCTTTCTTTGTGACATCTTTGTCTGGTTTTGGTATCAGGGTGATGGTGGCCTCGTAGAATGAGTTGGGGAGTGTTCCTCCCTCTGCTATATTTTGGAAGAGTTTGAGAAGGATAGGTGTTAGCTCTTCTCTAAATGTTTGATAGAATTCACCTTGAAGCCATCTGGTCCTGGACTTTTGTTTGTTGGAAGACTTTTAATCACAGTTTCAATTTCATGACTTGTGATTGGTCTGTTCATATTTTCTATTTCTTCCTGGTTCAGTCTTGTAAGTTTATACCTTTCTAAGAATTTGTCCATTTCTTCCAAGTTGTCCATTTTATTGGTATAGTGTTGTATGTAGTAGTCTCTTAGGACGCTTTGTATTTCTGTGGTGTCTGTTGTAACTTCTCCTTTTTCATTTCTAATTTTATTGATTTGAGTCCTCTCCCTCTTTTTCTTGATGAGTCTGGTTAATGGTTTTTCAATTTTGTTTATCTTCTCAAAGAACCAGCTTTTAGTTCTATTGATTTTTGCTATTGTTTTCTTTGTTTCTATTTCATTTATTTCTGCTCTGATCTTTATGATTTCTTTCCTTCTGCTAACTTTGGGTTTGTTTGTTTTTCTTTTTTTAATTCCTTTAGGTGTAAGGTTAGATTGTTTATTTGAGCTTTTTCTTGTTTCTTGAGGAAGGCCTGTATACCTCTAAACTTCCCTGTTAGAACTGCTTTTGCTGCATCCCATAGATTTTGAGTCGTCATCTCTCCATTGTCATTTGTTTCTAGGTATTTTTTGATTTCCTCTTTGACTTCTTCAGTGATCACTTCGTTATTAAGTAGTGTATTGTTTAGCCTCCATGTGTTTGTGTTTTTTACAGATCTTTTTCTGTAATTGATATCTAGTCTCATAGCGTTGTGGTCAGAAAAGATACTTGATACAATTTAAATTTTCTTAAATTTACCAAGGCTTGATTTGTGACCCAAGATATGATCTCTCCTGGAGAATGTTCCATGAGCACTTGAGAAAAATGTGTATTCTGTTGTTTTTGGATGGAATGTCCTATAAATATCAATTAAGTCCATCTTGTTTAATGTATCATTTAAAGCTTGTGTTTCCTTATTTATTTTCATTTTGGATGATCTGTCCATTGGTGAAAATGGGGTGTTAAAGTCCCCTACTATGAATGTGTTACTGTCGATTTCCCCTTTTATGGCTGTTAGTATTTGCCTTATGTATTGAGGTGCTCCTATGTTGGGTGCATAAATATTTACAATTGTTATATCTTCTTCTTGGATCGATCCCTTGATCATTATGTAGTGACCTTCTTTGTCTCTTCTAATAGTCTTTATTTTAAAGTCTATTTTGTCTGATATGAGAATTGCTACTCCAGCTTTCTTTTGGTTTCCATTTGCATGAAATACCTTTTTCCATCCCCTTACTTTCAGTCTGTATGTGTCTCTAGGTCTGAAGTGGGTCTCTTGTAGACAGCAAATATATGTGTCTTGTTTTTGTATCCATTCAGCCAATCTGTGTCTTTTGGTGGGAGCATTTAGTCCATTTACATTTAAGGTAATTATCGATATGTATGTTCCCATTCCCATTTTCTTAATTGTTTTGGGTCGTTATTGTAGGTCTTTTCCTTCTTTTGTGTTTCTTGCCTAGAGAAGTTCCTTTAGCAGTTGTTGTAGAGCTGGTTTGGTGGTGCTGAACTCTCTCAGCTTTTGCTTGTCTGTAAAGGTTTTAATTTCTCCATCAAATCTGAATGAGATCCTTGCTGGGTAGAGTAATCTTGCTTGCAGGTTTTTCTCCTTCAACACTTTCAATATGTCCTGCCACTCCCTTCTGGCTTGCAGAGTTTCTGCTGAAAGATCAGCTGTTAACTTTACGGGGATTCCCTTGTGTGTTATTTGTTGTTTTTCCCTTGCTACTTTTAATATGCTTTCTTTGTATTTAATTTTTGACAGTTTGATTAATATGTGTCTTGGCGTATTTCTCCTTGGATTTATCCTGTATGGGACTCTCTGTGCTTCCTGGTCTTGAATAACTATTTCCTTTCCCATATTAGGGAAGTTTTCAACTATAATCTCTTCAAATATTTTCTCAGTCCCTTTCTTTTTCTCTTCTTCTTCTGGAACCCCTATAATTCGAATGTTGGTGCGTTTAATGTTGTCCCAGAGGTCTCTGAGACTGTCCTCAGTTCTTTTCATTCTTTTCTCTTTATTCTGCTCTGCAGTAGTTATTTCCACTATTTTATCTTGCAGGTCACTTATCCGTTCTTCTGCTTCAGTTATTCTGCTATTGATCCCATCTAGAGTATTTTTCATTTCATTTATTGTGTTGTTCATCATTGTTTGTTTCATCTTTAGTTCTTCTCGGTCCTTGTTAACTGTTTCTTGCATTTTTTCTATTCTATTTCCAAGATTTTGGATCATCTTTACTATCATTATTCTGAATTCTTTTTCAGGTAGACTGCCTATTTCCTCTTCATTTGTTAGGTCTGGTGGGTTTTTTTCTTGCTCCTTCATCTGCTGTGTATTTTTCTGTCTTTTCATTTTGCTTAACTTACTGTGTTTGGGGTCTCCTTTTTGCAGGCTGAAGGTTCATAGTTCCTGTTGTTTTTAGTGTCTGTCCCCAGTGGCTAAGGTTGGTTCAGTGGGTTGTGTAGGCTTCCTGGTGGAGGGGACTAGTGCCTGTGTTCTGGTGGATGAGGCTGGATCTTGTCTTTCTGGTGGGCAGGTCCACGTCTGGTGGTGTGTTTTGGCGTGTCTGTAGACTTATTATGATTTTGGACAGCCTCTCTGCTAATGGGTGGGGTTGTGTTCCTGTCTTGCTAGTTGTTTGGCATAGGATGTCCAGCACTGTAGCTTGCTGGTCGTTGAGTGAAGCTGGGTGCTGGCGTTGAGATGGAGATCTCTGGGAGATTTTCGCCGTTTGATATTATGTGCAGCTGGGAGGCCTCTTGTGGACCAGTGTCCTGAAGTTGGCTCTCCCACCTCAGAGGCACAGCACTAACTCCTGGCTGCAGCACCAACAGCCTTTCATCCACACGGCTCCTTAATTTGGGATGATTCGTTGTCTATTCATGTATTCCACAGATGCAGGGTACATCAAGTTGATTGTGGAGCTTTAATCCACTGCTTCTGAGGCTGTTGGGAGAGATTTCCCTTTCTCTTCTTTGTTCTCACAGCTCCCAGGGGCTCAGCTTTGGATTTGGCCCCGCCTGTGCGTGTAGGTCGCTGAACGACGTCTGTTCTTTGCTCAGACAGGACGAGGTTAAAGGAGCCGCTGATTCGGAGGCTCTGGCTCACTCAGGCCGGGGGGTAGGGGATGGGTAGGGAGGGTCACGGAGTGCGGGGCGGGCCTGCGGCCGCAGAGGCCTGCATGACGTTGCTAGCCTGAGGCGCGCTGTGCGTTCTCCCGGGGGAGTTGTCCCTGGATCCCGGGACCCTGGCAGTGGCGGGCGCACAAGCTCCCCGGAAGGGGGGTGTGGATAGTGACCTGTGTTCGCACACAGGCTTCTTGGTGGCGGCAGCAGCGGCCTTAGCGTCTCATATCTGTCTCTGGGGTCCGCACCTTTAGCCGGGGCTTGCGCCCGTCTCTGGAGCTCCTTTAAGCAGCGTTCTTAATCCCCTTTCCTCGCGCACCAGGAAACAAAGAGGGAAGAAAAAGTCTCATGCCTCTTCGGCAGGTCCAGACTTTTCCCCTGGACTCCCTCCCGGCTAGCCGCGGTGCACTAATGCCCTGCAGGCTGTGTTCACGCCGACAACCCCAGTCCTCTCCCTGCGCTCTGACTGAAGCTGGAGCCTCAGCTCGCAGCCCCGCCCGCCCCGGCGGGTGAGCAGAGAAGCCTCTCGGCTGGTGAGTGCCGGTTGGCCCTGATCCTCTGCGCTGGAATCTCTCCGCTTTGCCCTCCGCACCCCTGTTGCTGTGCTCTCCTCCGCGACACCGAAGCTCCCCCACTCCGCCACCCGCAGTCTCCGCCCGTGAAGGGGCTTCCTAGTGTGTGGACACTTTTCCTCCTTCACAGCTCCCTCGCGCTGGTGCAGGACCCGTCCCTATCCTTTTGTCTCTGTTTATTTATTTCTTTTGCCCAAACCAGGTACGTGGGGGGTTTCTTGCCTTTTGCGAGGTCTGAGGTCTTCTACCAGCGTTCGGTAGATGCTCTGTAGGAGTTGTTCCACGTGTAGATGTATTTCTGGTGTATCTGTGGGGAGGAAGGTGATCTCCACGTCTTACTCTTCCGCCATCTTCCCGGAAGTCCCAAGACATTTTTAATCCTAATTTTATGACCATTTTATTGTTATTATATTTGTTCTAGTTAAATAATTTCTCCTCTTTTCTTTATCAAGTGTAACTATAGCAGCTGAACAGTTGCTGCTACTTTTCTTTTCAACGTACTTTGTTATTAATATGAGTAAATATTAAACACTGTGGGATCCATTTAAGAGGAAGTGCTTTGTGATACATGTTCTCAGTTAAAAATTACCATTATCCACATGAATAAATAAATTTCCAAGCAAGTGACTGAGCTATTTAGTCCTTTCACTTCATTTTTTTCTCATACAGTTTCTTTCTCTGCTGAAAAGTGGCAGTGCTTTATCTTGATTAGTTTTGAAACTTTTCCTCATAGCATTAAATCCCCATCCACATACTTTTGTGAGGCCCCAGTTACTTCAATGACATACCTTGCTTTTCTTCACTGCGCCTAATAGTAAGCTTTCCACGCCGGAACCCATTCTCTAACTCATATTTACAATTTGCTAAAAAGCTGGGTAACTATGGCAAAAGAAAATGTTACTTGCATTGTTCAAAAATTCATCTGCAATGTGGAAATTCTGACTTGAGAAGAGACCATATTGACAAATAAAGGCTACTCTAGCTATAGAAAGAAACAATTTAACAGGATAATAAGCTGATCCTAAGAGAAGAATTTATAATAGAAATAACACAAAACCTGGATTCGGAGCAGATACAATTTCTCAACCAAAAAAAAGTGGAACAAATATTCTATAACTTTAGGTGGTAGTATAGCACTGTATTTATTTTGAAGTCACCTTAGAACTAGTATGTAAATATACAAACTCTAGATTTTAAATAAAAATGATTGTAAAATTTAGCAATCACTAGAAACATAGCTATTGATGAGATATATGAAGCTCTTATGGGGAAAAAAGAATTCAAAGAACTGCAGGAGTAATTTAGGACTATACAATGATTATGGAGAAATCTTTTTTTTTTTTTTGCGGTATGTGGGCCTCTCACTGTTGTGGCCTCTCCCGTTGCGGAGCACAGGCTCTGGACGTGCAGGCTCAGCAGCCATGGCTCACGGGCCCCGCCGCTCCGCGGCACGTGGGATCCTCCCGGACCGGGGCACGAACCCGTGTCCCCTGCATTGGCAGGTGAACTCTCTGCCACTGCACCACCAGGGAAGCCCAAGAAATCATTTTTGAAGAATGCCATTCCCAATACATTCACACAAACATGAAAAGTGTAGTTTAGAAGAAAATAAAGCAGAAATAGAGTGGTACAAAAGGCACACAGATTTTGTTTTAAATGAAATGATAAAACATATAAATAAGACCAAAGCATCCTCAGAAAAAAATTACATTTTTAATAGAAGCTAAAACTTTAGGATAATCACAAAATGAAAACAGTCGAAATCACCACATTTAAAAATAACAAAACAAATATCAGAGATATTTATGTCTAATGTACCTTACGTAATTAATGATACAACAATTTGTTTAATGTTTGTTCTATAACAAACTCTATGGAAGATGGAGCTGGGGAAGAAAAGCTTTTCCTCTACCCTTTTAGGCTTTTTGGGATGGTCTAAGAATTAAATCGACATGTGACAGATTAACAGGGGAAAAAACGTTTAATTACATACATACAATAGAGGGGCTCCATAAGAATATGAGACCCACAGACAGTTAGACAGTCGAGGGGGAAGGGGTCTGGGGCTTCAAAGTGGAGGAAGACAGTTCATAGGCAGATGAAAAGAGCAAAGGCTTGGTAAACATACATTTGCCAGGCCATGCAAGTCTTTCCGACATAAAAAGAATTTATCTTCAGTAGTAGCTGTCTTCATGGTGCAGGCTCCCCATCTAAAGTCTTTTAGGTAGTTAAGGAGGAGATAAAAAGAAAAACTTCCTGAGTCTTTTATTTCTCAAGAACCAGCTCCAGACAATCCTCATGCCAAAGAGACACACTTCGAGGTGGCAAATTTTGCTCCCCTGCAGTGGAGACTTGCTCGTGTTGTTCAGAGATTCAGCCTGGGATCGAGCACTGTGCCAGGAAATGGACAGCTAATCGCTACAGATTTCAAAGGCATTTATACTCCCAGCTAGGGCAGGCTTCCTGGAGGAGCTGGACCTTAACTAACAGATAAAATACAGACATGCAGTGAATAGAGTAGACATTTCAGAGAGGAGGAAATGGCACAGACAAAAGAGAAATTGTGGTAAGAGTGTAATAACAGTAAAAGTTCAGTTGGGTTTAAGGCACGTGAAGAGCAGTAGCAGGAAATAAGATTATATAGGTACTTAGGTAGTTCAGTAAGACATAATTGCTTAAGAGTTACTGGGAAAATTAGAATTACCAATCCCATTCTATCATTCTTACAGCATTTTAGATTTGGGGGAAATACCCCAGGTCATATATACCAAAAAGTCATGAACCTTTGCCTCCTTCAGCTTCTTTCTCTTGAGAAGTCAAATTAGGAAGTTTAGAAATTGGCTAATGTTCAGCATGTGTCCTTTGACAGTTTATTTGAACTGAGAATTGTTTAATTATTTTGGATTTGTAGTTTCAGATGCTTTAGAATATGGACATCCCTTGAAGTGTCAGACTCAGGTTTCAAATTGTACTTAAATTCTCATCCAGCAAGGACATTCTTTCTTTCTTCAAGACTTAACTATAGGGCTTCCCTGGTGGCGCAGTGGTTGAGAGTCTGTCTGCCGATGCAGGGGACGTGGGTTCGTGCCCCGGTCCGGGAAGATCCCACATGCTGCGGAGCAGCTGGGCCCGTGATCCATGGCCACTGAGCCTTCTCATCCGGAGCCTGTGCTCCGCAGCGGGAGGGGCCACAGCAGTGAGAGGCCCGCGTACCACAAAAAAAAAAAAAAAAAAAGACTTAACTATAGTACATGAGGTAGACACTGTGCCAGTTATTTTAAAGCAGAAAGAGTTAATATTTATATAGCATCCTATAAAATGTCCTCCTGGGATTGAAACCGATATGAGTCAGCAAGCCTTACGTTAAAGTGTTAAGGACGTTTCAGGTGTAAAGAAATTATAAGGTTTCAGGAAGGGAGATAAGCTCTTGGTCGATTAAGTAAATATGTAAGGAACTTAATAGAAAATACATTTTCAACTCCAGATTTCGGAATCTGGAGCCTACCATCTCTGATTATCTGTGATATTGGAGACTTTCATGCCTTAGAAGTTTGGCTGAGAAGAAGATTGTAATGTTTTTCAACTCTACTCAGAAAATAAATAAAGTAAACAAATTAATTAATTAGCAAAAGTAATAAAGTGGCTAAAGCTGCCTGGTACACCAGTAATAAAGTTAAGCACCAGTCTAGTGGTTCTTCTTTATCTCACAGGGTACTTCAGTGCCGCGCTTTCTGTGGAATTAGGTGAGTATAAGATAATTTATTCTTGCACACCCTCCCCTTTTTAGGTTTTCACCTGTCCCTGTGTTTGTAAAGAGCTAAATAGCAGAAAAGAGGACTGGCCAGGTTACAAACGAACTATATCATCAATGGGATGCATGAGGTTAAATTTATTTTGAGCCTGACATCATCCAGAGGAGTTACTAGTTCACGTTGATACAGAAACAGGTCACAAGATAATAAAAAATACACTCTGGGATCTTCACACAGAAGACTGAAAGAAGCAAAATACAGTAGTAGCATGGGCCTTTAAGTATTTCATTCTTGTGCCTGCCAAAGGTTCAGCATCTTTTTAGGAAAGATCTCTTAACACTTTCATGATGGTAGAAGATAAATTGTTGCTTTCCAAAGCATGCACATATGTCTTACTGGAAGACAATGTAACTGTAACCTGTGATTATGTGCCTTGATTTAAAAACCTTTGTTGGCTTCTAACTGTGAAGATTTTCAAGCTGACAAAGGATAGGGACTCGTATCTCTATTCTGTTGTAAAAAAATAAAAATAAAAATCAAGTGCGTTAAGTTATTCTTTCTGCATTTAAAAAAACTTGAATATCAGCAGTAAAGCTGTATGTCAGTGTATATTAAATATTCATATCCTTGCTAAGAAGCTATCCCTCTGTACAGTATTTCCCCTATAAAGTTTTATTTTATTTTTACTTTAGGACATCCTCCTATATGTTTTCCTATTCTTCTGTTTTTCATACTTGTTTTGTGTTTTTGCCTATATTGCTTTAAACCTATAATAAATTATATATAATAGAGAAAGTGCTTAAAAACATTTTCAGATATATTTCCATATCATGTAAATATTGTTGTTCTAGAGGCTTTCCTCTCCCCATCCTCGATCCCCTTGAAGAAATGACTTTCTGGGTTTCAATAAATACTCTTGGAAACAAGGAAGTCATTTTTCAGCTTTGACAGTCAAACGAGATTTTTTTCGTTTGTTTGTTTAAATTGGCAATAGGACAATAAGCTTGAAAACCCGGCTTTATCAAGAGAAGGGGGATTTTCTTTAGCATATCAGAATGCAGCCTGGCAGTCTTAGATAACACAGGTACATCCATAAGACTCTATTTTCCCATGACAACTAGTGCTTGAGAGTTGCTACATAGGGTAGGAGGGACAAAAGGCAGCAGAGTTCAAACCTGTTTCATCTTGATTGGAGTAGAGAAAAAATAAAAGGGAGAGACACACAGGTGCACAGGTGTGAGCGACAAGTGGCCTGAAGGTTTAGTTCTTTTTTAACTGAACTTGTCCAGAATGAGGAGGTATGTCAGAAACCACCTGAATGTTCAAACATATGAGATGGTTTAAATGAATTATGGAACTTCTCAGTGTAATATTATATACTCATTAAGAAAAAATGGCAGTAGTTTTGTTTAACTACTGGTAAAAATAAGTTTGATTAAAATGATGTTTAACATAAAGAAGTAAGGGAATCTTTGGAATTCAATTGTGAATGTATGCTAGGCTCGGAGGAATTGCGTTGTTGTCAGGTAACTTCTCTTTCTCTCTCTCTCTTTCTAAATAGTTAATTGTCTCTTTGACTTTGCTTCACATTGTGTATCTGCTTCAGTTTTCACTTTCTCTCTAATCTGTTTTTGAGTTCATTGATCTACTTACATATTGTCCTTAAACAATGGCCTCAACCCCCAAGATTTTCCGTTTGTTTTCCAAATGAGTACCTGTGCCCTAATTCTTATATTTTTGAACCATCTCTCATTTGTCTACCTTGGATCAGAAGTTCATAGTTGATCCAATGAGCAGTAGCTGCAGGGTACAAGAGGTCAAAGAGGGCATAAAGTGGCCTATTTTACAGTCATGGATAAGATGAGATTTCTGTGATGACGATGTAAGAGAGAAGATTATATTTCTAGAATCAGCTGATATGAAGAAAAAAAATCTGTTTAGTAAGGTTGGAAATCCTGAATTCATCAAGATTAAGCAGTTTTCTTTAATATAGTACTACTGAGAATCTTTGATATATGTAAATATTCAGATTGGTAATTTCATACCCCAAATTAAATTGTCTAAAGACCTATCTTTTGTTTGCTTTTAAGAGCAATTCTTTGTATAGTTTTCAAACACATTTCAAAATTTATAGATCCATTTTGGAAGGGAATACTGTTTAAAAGAATATCGTACCATTTTTATTGAAATGCATATATTTAAATGTGAATATGCATATTCACTTGTTCATTCAAAATCCATTCAAGGCCTACTACATGGCAAGCATTGTGCTGATGCAGGGAAGTAGAAGTTTACAGAACGCCACGATATTAATAGCTATCACTGCTGGGTAGAATAATCATGCATAACTTTTTTTTTTTGCTTAATTTTTGGCTTGTCAATTTTTGGCTTTTCTTCTTCAGTGAACTATACTATTTATTTGACAAAATAATAAAACGATTTTCTGAACTAAGTCACCCAAGATAAAAAGAAGCTCCAGAAGGAATTCTATTTCCATCACTAGTTATGATGTTGATATATCGGAGGCCACTAAGTCAGGGACCAGCTGAGTTTGGAAGTATACAGACACCACTTGTTATGAGGTTTATAACCAGCATGAGAATTTCTACGTTGTTGATATATACATTTATAGGTCTATTTGCATTCAAAGACACAACTGTCTCTTTAAAGCACTTGAATCTACTTTACTGAAAATCCCCTCATATTACTGAGGCTTAAGTACACTGAGAATTAAAGAAAGAGTATTTGTATTTTTACCATTGAAGTTGTCTTTACTTTGAAGAAGAGTCAGAGACCTTTTCATTTATAATATGATTAAGGGATTTAAACAACAAAGATGGTTTATATTATTTTGCTCAGTAGCTGAATTAATCATTCCTCTTCCCACGTACGTGGAAAGATAGTACCTCCTGCATCTCAAAAGTAAGTGAATATGTGGCCTGCTTTGGCCAATAACAACGTGAGCAGAAGTGATGGGTGTCACTTCCAGGTGGAAGCTTTACGAGCCAGAGTGCGATGGCCTTGCTCTCTGTTTCCCTTGGCCATCAATGATGGCTGTGTGAGAAGCCTGGTTCCAGGTGAAAAGATGCAGAGCAGAGCTTTCAAGCAATAGGCAATGTTTATGGAGAACAAGGGAAGGCTAATCTTTTGAGATATTATAACTACTGAGATTTTAGAGGATGTGCATCACTGTAACACAGCTTTCTCCCTTTGACTGACACTAGTAATTTTATTGAAGATAGCTTAATACAGTTTTCATAGTACTAAGAGTAGAGGCTCTGCAATCATACTTTATAGGTTCAAACCACAGCTCTCTCGTTAATTTCTTTGTGTGGTACTTTGGCACGTTACATATGTTTTCCTTTGCCTCGTTTTCCTCAAATGGGAACAATAATGCCTTTCTTTATAAAGATCTCAGGAGGAGTAAATTTCATGACACACATATGGAAATAAATGAAGACCATCCAACAATAACAAGTGAAGACTATGTATATACATAGGATAGGAAGGGAGTCAGGCACCATCATCTGGATTTGTCAGAGACTCAGAGGCAGGCAGAAGTGTATAAAAGCTTTTTAGTAAAAAATCAGAAGATTTTAAGTATGCTCTGGTTGGGTGTGGTTGGCCAGGAAACCCAGAGGCAGACTAATGAGAAGTGGGGCATCCTTGTAATGAGGAGAGCATGTTTGGGTTTCTCCAGTTGTCTCTAAATTGGAATCAAAGGTAAAAATTAGGGAAGCTGGCAGTTTTTAAGTCCTGATTCTTGGGATTAATTGCTACGGAGATTATGATTTGGCTTCCTGGACTCATCGCTACAAATCGTGGGTCAGTGTTCTATTCTTATGTAAGATCTGGTTCGTTTGTAAGTCTCTCACATGTGAGATATGCATTGTAACTTATTTTGCACCATATCTAGCTATAATAAAATCAATAAATAATACTTATTATTTTTGTTATTATGATGGATATCATTAGTCCTAAAATAATTGTTAAAAGTTATTCGGCTATTAGGTACTCCTTTTGATTTGAACAGACCTTTAGCTTCTCCCAACAATAGCTACATTTCTACATTATAGTGTCTGAACTAAATATTTTATTATAAATTAAAATAAATATTCTAAGTAGAAAGAGAAAGTAAGTGAAGCTACCCTCTTTTTAGACATCAGTTTCTTGTTGGCTGGGGTTTCCATCTTCCTGGAAAATTACATATGATGTCTGTTACTTGGAAATGAAGGAGCTAAATTAAGTTAAGCTATTTCTAATGAGACTCAGGATATCTTGATGGTAAATGAACAAGAAGTACATGTTAGGAGAAAATTAGAATGAGACTAAGGAACACAGAAAATCTGAACTCTGCAGGGCATAGATCTCATTCCTGGTGCTCCAGGAGGCCTGCAAGAGAGCTATACTTTTTAGAAAAATAAACTATTTGAAACACTGTGTACTGTATTAAACTCTCTATTATAAAAAGTGTACAGAAAATACAGGAGAAATATGACAAACATTCCTGGACTATCAGATTTAACAGACTATTAATATTATGCTAGGCTTCAATTATTTTCAAAATAAAAATATAAGATATAAGTCATAGTTCTTGAAGTGTATTTTAAAGCCCTTTTCAAACACAGTCAGCTTCACTACAGCCAAGAAGTTCTCACTAATCAGAACATAACCACTAATCAGTATATAATTTTTATACTTTACTGCATCTTTATATATTCATAATAAATATGTGGTATCATTTAAAATTTTGTTTACATTAATAGTAAATAGCAACAAACATTTCATACTCTGAAATGTTACTTAATTTTCATTTTTTCACTCAGCTTTAAATTAAATGTTGGCATATGGAAATGTAACTAATTCATTTTAGTTACTCTGTATTGAAGAAATGTTTGAATGGTCTAAAATATATCTTTTCAATTAATAAACAGGGCTTTTTTTCATTTTTACAAATAATCCTCCAATTAGCAACTTAATATACTTCTCTGGGCACATGTGGTAGAATTTCTGTAGAATATGAATCTTAGAAATGCTAGATGCTATACATGTCATCACCTACCAGATATGTATTGCCAAAGTGCTTTCCAAAGTGCCTTATTACTCTGTACACCAACACAATGTTTATTAGAGACCTTATTGCTCTATATACCAACACAATGATGCTTCTTATACTTTGCCAATCTAATGCATATGTGATAGGATATTGTGATTTATTTTACATTTTATTAGTTACACTTTTTATAATTCTGTTCTCTCTCTGTTGTTCAGATTGGATCATTTCTATTTTTCTATCTTCAAGTTCACTCTTTTATTCCTCTCACAATCGTTCTGCTACTAAGTTTCTTTGTTCTTAGTTATTGTATGTTCAGTTCTAAACTTCTAGAATTTGTTTCTTTACATCTTCCATCTCTTTGCTGTGTTTTTCTAATTTTTTCATTTGTGTTTTAAGAATGTTCGTAGTTGCTGACTGGACCAATTTTAGGTTAGCTGCTTTATTTATTTATTTTTAATTTATTTTATTTATTTATTTTTGGCTGCGTTGGGTATTTGTTGCCATGCGCGGGCTTTCTCTAGTTGCAGTGAGCGGGGACTACTCTTCGTTGCGGTGTGCGGGCCTCTCATTGCGGTGGCTTCTCTTGTTGCAGAGCACGGGCTCGAGGCACGTGGGCTCACTAGTTGTGGCTCGTGGGCTCTGGAACGCAGGCTCAGTAGTTGTGGCGTACGGGGTTTGTTGCTCCACGGCATGTGGGATCTTCCCGGACCAGGGCTCAAACCCGCGTCCCCTGCATTGGCAGGTGGATTGTTACCCACTGCACCACCAGGGAAGCCCAGGATAGCTGCTTTAAAATACTTACTTGACAATTTCAACACCCATGTGATCTCAGTGTTGGCATCTGCTGATTGTAGTTTCTCAGTTGACTTGAGATTTTCCTGACTTTCCAAGTGACAAGTACTTTTGGATTGTATCCTGACATTTTGCCTATTATGTTACATGACTCTGATTCCTATTTAAGTTTTCTATTTAAGCAGGTAGTCAACCTGTTATGTTCGGAAGTCCTGGTTCATTTGTGTGGGCTGTGGTTCAAATGTCAATTTAGTTTATAGAGCCTGTGCTTCACTTATGTGTTACTCAGAAGACAGGACTCTACCACAGTCTTCTTAGCACTGACTGGGGATTGAGGTTGTCAGAGTTCTGCTCACAGGTCATTTGTATATTTTTGTCTAGGGCTTTTTGTTGTGATTGGCAGGAGAGATAAAATGAAATGTATTCCTACCATCTTGTCTTGCTCATAATTTACTTTTCATGTGCTATTTCAACATATAAACTTATTAGTCTTTTCTCTGGAATGAAAGCACACCTTATTCTACCTAGAATCCCTTTTATTAATCTTCCCCAATTTCTTTCACCAGTTAAGAAGAAGACAATTTTCCAATTCAAATAAAGATTTGTTAGCAGTTCTAAATCAGAAGGCTTTGGGAAGCTCTGTTGCTTTAACCATCATTCTGAACTTTTCTGTTGAATGTCTTAAAATTAGAATCCAGAGATTTATTTATTTATTTTTGCGGTACTCGGGCCTCTCACTGCCGCGGCCTCTCCCACTGCGGAGCACAGGCTCCGGGCGCACAGGCCCATTGGCCACGGCTCACGGGCCCAGCCGCCCCGCGACACGCGGGATCCTCCCGGACCAGGGCACGAACCCGCGTCCCCCGCATCGGCAGGTGGACTCCCAGCCACTGTGCCACCAGGGAAGCCCCAGAGATTTATTGATTCTATTCTCTCAAATCAAATAACCATTGAAATGACAAAGTGCATACTTGTGGCAAAGGACTGCCTGCTGGAATATTATTATTTAGCATGTCATCCCCAAGAGCCAAGTATCAATTTATTTAGGTCATACTCACACTCTCAGCTGTGATTCACTTTACAGGTAAATTGAAAGGTAGTGATAACGTTTTGTCACTGGTTGATGGACAATCCCCTTGTTGTAAGTAAAAGAGGCAAGTGAACAAATGGTATGTCTGAACATTTTGTTGTAGAATATTAAACACTTCTCCCTCAAATCATGCCTGCAGTCTCTGTAGCCGTAGAATCAACTCTACATAAAGCTGCTATTTCACTTTTCTGGAAGGCAAGAGCCATAAATTCTTTGCTTTCCAGGAGATTATAGTTTTAAGTATGTGATAAGTTTCATTTTAGTTGCTGGACTGAATGTCATTTAAATATTTTTGATACCAAATGGATGGATGATGATAACATCTTGGGAGATTATCTACAAAATAATACTAAGCAATACTGGAGCATTAAAGATGAATTCACTTACAATTCATTTCCAGTTGTAATAAAGAAAAATTAAGGAGATCCAAATGATATCTATATATAATCTTGAATTTTGATTGCCTCGAAAAAGGCAAATGACTAACTTCAGGTGTATCAGAATTTTACTATGATTTTACATTCCAACCAACCCAACAAATGTGTATTAACTTGTTTTCTGCTCATAGTTTTGCTTCTGAATGTCACTTTCACATGGCTTTATACTAAAGCTTGAATGGGTCCAGGAGCTGGAAAGCGTGTTAAAATGGTTGTGGTTTATAGTCTCTAGAATTCAAGATGGTATGTTTTATGATATACCAGCAAGCCTATTTAAATACATAAAATAAGAGGTGATTCAAACCTCTTACAAAAGCTTTATAATACACACATGAATAGAGAAATAAAAAACATATTCAAATCCTAAAAATAGCATAAGAAATCTGAATAGCATGTTCTAATTCCATCTATATGTTTTTCTCTGGTAGGTATAATTTGTAGCAAGTGAATTTTGGAGGGTTGGGAGTCATTCACTTAGGTAGACCTATATAGGACACATGTATCATGCAGACAGTGTCCTATGTAAGAGTGCCTGGTCAAAGAGTCACATGGTGCTAAATTCTAGCCATGCTTTGTACCCTAAATTGGAAGACTTGTTGGATTGAGTTTACCTGAAGGAGAGATCTATTTCTAATTCCTACTGAGGCCTGTTAGAGACTAATTATGACTCTAAATTTAGGGTCTAGTCTTGAAAAGTTTCCATTTACTAGGTTATAATACACATCTATATCCCATTACAATATTCCTTCATCCATGTGTACATTTGCATGTATAAGGACACACTTTTATAGCTTTATTTTTTCTTTGAGATTTGACATTTTTGCAGAATTTTACGAGATTCTTTACAATAAGTGCTTAAGTTCTCCTATCAGATATTCAGGATGAGAAATCCCAGCCTCAGTCACTAGACCATCAAGTAGATGTTTGTTTTCTATCTTACGTTATAATTGCGACCTATATTTTAGTTACAATTAGATTAGACTTTAATTAAAATTAGAATAAAACTCAATTTCTTCTGTGTAAAAGGAATGGAAAGAACACTGCACTGGGAATTAGGAATTATGGCTCAGTACTGACTGGTGTTGTGTGAAATTGGTCCAATAGCTTAGTTAGCTGGACATCAAGTTATTGTTGTTGCTGTTTTTAAATCTGTATAATGGAGAAATGCTAACAATTTAATCTAAGCTATTTAGACCGACTAGGGGTCTTGAATTGATTATAAGAAGTGGAAACTGACACTAATTTTGGAGCTTTCTGCAACCTTTTCCTGTTTGGGTGCTCATGACTTTTACTGTCTGTTGAGGAAGAAGCCACATGAATAAATGAACTAGGGAAGTTTTTAAAGAGAGGAGGTATAATTGCTTGATACTTTAGGGGATGCCATACAGATGCTCTGAACTTTAGAGCCGAAGGGTTATTGATTGAGTTGCGGTATTTTGGGATGTGAAAATTCATAGTTTCCTGTTGATGTGTAATTGGAGACATGGCTATTTTAAGAGACACAAATATTTTGTCCTCAAGGAAGCAGGGAGGTCAGAAGAAATGATTCCACATTGTTTTGCTTCAATGAGACGATGTGATTAGAATGATATTCAAGTCCTAGTTTTGTAAGTTTCTGTGTGATATCAGATTACATATTTCACTTCCTCAAACTTTGGTTTCCTCCTCTACCTAGGGAAAGAAAAAAAAGAATGATAGTGCTGCACAAGGGTGTTATAATAGCATGTAAATTATACGTGTTTCTGACCACAGTACCTGCTCAACATTAGTCCGTTCCTGCTATTCTTATATGCTGCCCAGAATCCCGCTGATTTCCACTTTCTGGCTTCTAGCAAATACCGCTAAGAATTTCAAACAAGCCAGATTAATTATTTTTGTTTTCTGTGTATACTAAGAGTCAGGAAACACAAATATTTCTAGAATAATCTTGGATATTTTTGCTTAAAATGGAAGTTAAGCTTGATGATTGACCCTATCCTTGTTGGCTGACTGTAAAGAAAATGCACCCAAGCATAAGTTAGTCATGGGCAAAACTCACTATCTAGCCCTGAGAGCTTCTTGATGTCAGGAAGATTGGTCAAAAGGAGATATCCCAACAGGCATGGCCATCAGTTTAAAGATATGGTTACCAGCTTAGTAAGTTCGTTTTCAATTTATGCATTTTTTTCAAATGTGACATGAAGATATTAAGTGAATACCACTAGAAGGCATAACAAAGTACTGTATATCCGATTTTTCAAAAGTAACTAAAAAGCTATGGCTATTGTTAAATTGGTTTCTTTTATTAAAGACTGAATTATATGACATGTTAATAGCAAATGATTATACCATCTATCTTTTAAAAAGCCAAATAAGTTTAAAAACACAAAATCTTTTTTTTTTTTTTTTTTTTTTTTTTTGCGGTACGCGGGCCTCTCACTGTTGTGGCCTCTCCCGTTGTGGAGCACAGGCTCCGGATGCGCAGGCTCAGCGGCCATGGCTCACGGGCCCAGCCGCTCCGCAGCATGTGGGATCCTCCCGGACCGGGGCACGAACCCACGTCCCCTGCATTGGCAGGCGGACTCTCAACCACTGCGCCACCAGGGAAGCCCTAAAAACACAAAATCTTAAAAAACAAAAAAAATTTGCCATTCGATTTCATGGGAAAAGGAATTCCCAGTTTCACATGAATATTTTCTCTCATATGTATACTTTCACCCATCTCTAGTCACTGTTATAAATCACTAGCTCCACTGGATTTAAATATGGAGAATATCAGTGTTTTCAATGTATTATGATACATATTTCCATTTGTCATGTTTCTGCTTTGCAACAGAGTGGGGCAAACTGTTTACATTTATAGATTGCAATCTTTGACATTCTAATTGAAATGATATGTTGTTTCTATAAAACAGCATAATTTAGATGTGTAGAATTCAGTATACTGACACTACTCTTAAAATGGCATGTGTTTTAATGAATTTAAATTCAATAGAATTATGCAACATGATAGCTACATAATGTTTTTTTCGCCATCTGCTATTCTATTCAGTTATACTCTATAAATGTGTAATGGAATAAGGAAATTCACAAAACATTTATAAAATCATTTTTGTGTCAAATTAACTTAAATTTAGAAGCTATAATTTTCATATATTTTATGATCTGAGATTAAATAAAATAATCTGTGATATGATAAAGCCAAAATATTTTAAGATGCCATGGGTGTTAATGTTTATGTGCACTTAGAATGTTTAAATTAACATGAGTGACACTGTATTGTCATGTCCCTAAACAAAGGTACAAATATATTGACTCTTTCACTGTCTAACACTGTAAAATATTCCCCAATGCTTAATTTCTTTTAATATTATAAAAATTGATGGGCTTCCCTGGTGGCGCAGTGGTTGAGAGTCCGCCTGCCGATGCAGGGGACACGGGTTCGTGCCCCAGTCCGGGAAGATCCCACATGCCGCGGAGCAGCTGGGCCCGTGAGCCATGGCCACTGAGCCTGTGCGTCCGGAGCCTGTGCTCCACAATGGGAGAGGCCACAACAGTGAGAGGCCCGCGTACTGCAAAAAAAAAAAAAAAGAAAATTGATAAAGACTCATTTTAGGGGAAAAGAAGTGGCAATAACTATTTAAGTGACTAAATGACCTTAGGAAAGTAAACATAATCCAAAGAAATTGGGTAATTTGATATTTTTCAATATATATCCTATTTTTATAAAGGTCATTACGTAACAACAGAGGCTTTTGAAGCATAAGAGAGCGTCTTTCACATCATTCACATGTCATTTCACATGTTCTTCATGTGATACTGGGACCTGTATCTTTCTAGTCAAATGGCAGGATATTAAACTTAGCTGGGATCTTTAAGGGACAAATGATGTAATTATTCCCTTTTAAAAATAGGGTAACTGAATTAACCATAAAAGAAAGAAAACAGAAAAAAATACTTTAAAATATCGTTCTCTTGATACGCAGTTCAGGAATGCAAATGGACAACACAAAGACTGAATGTATTAGGTTCACAGCCAAATATATGTCCATATTAATTGAAGACTCATTTTAAAAAATTTTATACCATATGCCAATTGGAAAACAGAATTTGGAGTTTCACCTAGCATCTTAGGAATCTGTCAGTACCTATCAAGGAAATGCATGATATCTGAATAGTGGCTTTTATTGATATTGTGTTTGAGAATACTTCATAAATGTAGGTAGGCTACATTCACTAAAGAACTCTGGAATAGTGATACTTGGCTTTCAGTCCTATTTGCAAATGACTGTGAAGCAAAAACTCAAAAGAGTTTGAACTCAAAAGAGAAATAGATTAATATACAATAATAATTGAAGATTTCAACACCCATCTCTCAGCAATTGACAGAATAAATAGCCATCAAATCAGTTAAGAATATAGAAAACCTAAAAACATGATCCATCAAAAATTCGTATGTTGAAGTTCTAACCCCTTGTACCTCAGAATATTACCAAATTTGAAGATAGGGTCTTTAGAGCTCTGCATTCAGGGTCTTTCTTAAGTTCAAATGAAGTAATCAGGGTAGGACCTAGTCCAATTTGACTGTTGTCCTTATAAGGAGAGGAGATTTGGATATAGACATGTACAGAGGAAAGACGATTGGAAGACACAGAGAGGAGATGGCCATCTTTAAGCCAGGAAGAGAGGCTTGGACCAGATCCTTCCTTCGGAGCCCTCAGAAGGAACCAACCCTGCTGACACCTTGATCTCGAACTTCTAGCCTCCAGAACTGTGAGAAAATAAATTTTTATTGTTTTATTATTTTTTTTTTTGGCCGCACTGCATGGCTTGTGGGATCTTAGTTCCCCAACCAGGGATTGAACCTGGACCATGGCAATGAAAGCACTGAGTCCTAACCACTGGCCCACCAGGGAATCCCCTAAATTTTTTTTTTTTGCAGTACGCGGGCCTCTCACTGTTGTGGCCTCTCCCGTTGTGGAGCACAGGCTCCGGACGTGCAGGCTCAGCAACCATGGCTCACGGGCCCAGCCGCTCCGCGGCATGTGGGATCTTCCCAGACCGGGGCATGAACCCGTGTACCCTGCATCGGCAGGCAGACTCTCAACCATTGCACTGCCAGGGAAGCCCCATCCCCTAATTTTTTATTGTTTAAGCCATCCAGTCCGTGGTACTTTGTTATAGAAGCCCTAGAATACTTATACTGTGCCAAAACTATTAGGTGCTCCTACTGTGTCTGTCTGTTCTCAATCATGCAGTTAACAGGCTGTCACATAATTACTTATGCAAATTGTCCTTATCTTCTGTTAGGCTATAAGTCCCATTAAGACAGGGAACACATTTTTTTTTGTTCATAGTTGTATCCTCAGGCTCTAACTCAGCACCTGTTATAAATAGTTTTTTTTTTAGTGTACTCATGGAATAAGTGGCATAGTTACATAATATTTAGTAATCTACAAGGCAAATCTGAATAGTGCCAAATAATCAGGAAATAAAAAGCTGTAGAGAATGTATTGATATAAGCAAATACTCCCTTAAGAATAATTTGAATACCTTATATGCACGAGGAAATTTATAAACGTTAGGTCATTTAATTCCCATTTTGTTCATTAGAAAAATGAGACCAATAGAAGCTTAATAAATTATTCAAGAACATACAGTATATCACAGAATTGAGTTTGAATTCATCTAAAGGAGGAGTCAGCAAACTTTTTCTACAAATGTCCAGGCTGTAATTACTTTAGTCTTTCCAGTTCGTACAGTCTCTGTTGCAGCTACGCAACTCTAGCCTCAGAGTGTAAAAGCAGCAACAGACAATGAGTAAAGAGATGGGTGTGGATGTGTTCCAATAAAACTTTATTTACAAAAACAGCTTGTAGACTGGATGTGGTGGTGGTTTGTCCAACCCTGATTGAAAGTGTTGTCTCTTAAAACTATTAGAACAGACATCTTGACAAAACAATTTAAAATTAACATGCAATCTTCATTCCCCTTTTTAAAGCCTGTATAAGAATTCCAATTAAGAACTATCTGTGTATTTTCAACACATGATGATGTATCCCTCACTGTGATGGTTTAATTAGTATACAGTCCATGCCTAGTTAGTTAAATGTAAACGAAGTGCTTACTTCATGATAATTTAAAATGCTTTGTTGTATCATGAGCAGTTATTAAAAGCCTCATTGACATGATTGCTTATTTTGTTCTAAAATTTATTGTCAAGATGCAGTTTGGCAGGTTTTATCATTTCTAAATACCAAACAGTTCTATGGCATGGAATAAAAATGTCAACTAGAATATTTTCTTTGGAGCTTATAAAAATGAGTACAGTAGTATTAATATAATAGATTATGTATCTATTCAACAATATATAGTTGATTCTTGAACAAGAGGGTTTGAACTTCATGGGCCCACTTATATACAGATTTTTTTCAATAGTAAGTACTATGGAACTACACAATCCGAGGTTGGTTGAATCCAAGGGTAACGAGAAACTGCAGATACAGAGGAATGGATTACAAGGAGGACCAATTATTATTTACAAGCAGATTTTCTACTGCAAGGAGGGTCGGCAGCCATAACCCCTATGCTGTTCAAGGGTCAAGTGCATGTGATATACTAGAAACCCAGACAACTGCTACATGATCCCAGCCCTCTGGTTACTTAATATTTTTAGTAGGTTAGTAGGGTTAAGGGTACACTCTTAATATTTCTATTATATCATTTTTACCTTGCATGGTATTTTTTTTTTTTTTTTTTTTGTCTAAAGCTCATGATGGAAAAAGTGATGGTCTTTGTATGGACAAGAGGATTCTGGAATCTTCAGTCTTTTTCATTGAATAATTTTGGCAAACACACATAGATGGGCTTTATTAGACACGATTTCTATTATAAAATCACCGCATCTAAATACATGCTTTCAACCTGTCTTGTACTTAAGAGTAATGTGGGATTTATTTTTATTTTTAGAGGAGGATTCCTTGTGGCCATGCATGGATATTGTGATTTAGTAGGTTTGAGGTGAGGCCAGGGATCTGCAATGATCCAAGTCTGCATTTTGAATTCAAACAAGTTACTTGAAGATCACAATTTAGGAAAAATCATCTAACTTCTTAGATTAGTTTTCAGATAACTGGCTTTACACCTGATGTAAAACACAACAGAAGTGAGATATAACAACATCATACAATAGTTTCCCAGAGCCCTGGAGGAATTTCTATGGTTTACAGCACAGAAGATATATTGGGAGGCTCTAAGTGTAGTTCATCCATGTTGACCTCTTAAAGTCTGGGTCATCTCCCATTTCTAACCTTTCTGTTTCCTAGCTTTTTACTCTCTTTTAAGCATGTTAGAAATAAGTGGGTGGTTTCTTACCATGACAAACAATATAAACCAAAAGCCCACATCATGCTTAATAAGAAGGCTAGATATACTCCCATTAAAATCAGGAAGAAGACAAGGGCTTCATTCTCACCCTAACACCACTGTTCTGTTTTGTTTTGTTTTGTTTGTTTGTTTTAACATTGCTCTGTGTATACTAGCCAGTGGAATGGCTGAAGATCATATAATTGTTGGCTTGCAACCTCCTTAGGGGGTTCCTGTTTGTAATCTGAAGCCAGCCAATATGCCCGCCCCCAACCTACTTGGAGGGCAGGGAGAGACTGAAGAAAGAGGCAGACCACTCCAGACTGGTAGGCAGCAGGTTTAATGAGCGCAGGAACTTACATACAGGGTTTGTCTTGGGTGGCCACAAGATGAGTAGATCTCCACACCCATCTGCTAGAATCTTAAAAGTTTATATAATCCTTAATTGGGCTCAGTCACATAAATCGTCCAGATGGTCTCAACATATTAGTATCTCAAGGATGTGTCCTTGGGCAGCTTCTAGCGTGGGGAAAGCAAGGGGGTGCATATTCCAAGCACATAGAAGCGGGTGAGGCACCTCTGATTGCCAGGATCCTGCCCACAGGTCAACTAGCAGGCTTCTCTATGATCTCTCCTAACAATAATATGTTTATAATTCTGGAAACCCAGTAGAGGTCCTTATTTGTGTGGAGAGTGAATTTAGTCAGCAGGACAAACATGGGGCAGGGAATTGTAACCCTGAGGGCTAAGGTTGAGGATGTAACTCTAGGCCAGTCAAGATAAGGTAGGGTTCAGCAGTCTACAGCCTGTGGTAAAGTTTAGTAATAGAAGGCAAAGACACGCTTCTTAAATCCCAAGGAAACTGATCCCAAGTTATTCCAACCTGAGGAATAAATGCCAGTAGGACAGTAGAAACTAAGTGGACTGGAAATATTTCTCAGCAGCCATGGTGGGTACTGGGTTTTCTTTTGGGGTGATGAAAATGTTTTGGAAATAGAGATGCCACTAAATTGTTCACTTTAAAATGGTTAACTTTATGTTATGTAAATTTCATCTAAAAAATTCAACTTCTCAGACAAATAATATAACTCGAATTATAATTTTAATTATGGCATTTAGGAGAAAATTTAAATAACCCCAATATTACAGAGTTATGTGGAAAAAATATTCTTTCAGAAACTGAAACTAGATCTACTATTCTCTCATTCATGGGGCTAAACCTCTCTCAGTACCGTAGAGACATGTAGGTGCCAGGATTTTTTTAGCATCAAAATGCAAATATTGAAAAAGGGCAATTACCTATGTACTCTGACGTCAGAAATACCAGTTTTTCTGTTTTTTTTTATCAAACCATTTCTCTCACATATAAAAGTTGCTGGTTGCCCCACCCATCAAAAGCTTTCAGGAATCAAAGGAAAAGAATGGGCCTTCCCTGGTGGCACAGTGGTTGAGAGTCCGCCTGCCGATGCAGGGGACACGGGTTCGTGCCCTGGTCCGGGAAGATCCCACATGCCGCGGAGCGGCTGGGCCCGTGAGCCATGGCCGCTGAGCCTGCGCGTCCGGAGCCTATGCTCTGCAACGGGAGAGGCCACGGCATTGGGAGGCCCGTGTACCGCAAAAAAAATAAATAAATAAAAATAAAAAAAAAGAATGTATAATGCAGATATCCACGACCAAATGTCGTACATTCACATCAAAGTGAAATATCAGACACAAATACTTATTTTCCTAAAAATAAGACAAATACTAGAGGGAAAAAAATCATGTCTGTAATCATGTTGGGAGAAAGGCACAAACTTGCATAACAAAATAATCAAAAGGAAGTCGGGATTTTTGTGGATATACTTAGTACTTGATGGCCTGAAGTTAACTCTGCAAAACACTTGTAAGGAAGGGCTATGCAAAGGGAGGCATTGACAAACTAAACAAGGTAACGTGTTAGCAGGAGTAAAATAAGAGCCACATTCCTGGGTGCTCACACGTGCATTCAGATGTTCATCCAAATGAAAACTTAGTAAAGGAAGGCATGTCCAGGAGTCTTCTAGAACATTCCTGTGGGTGATTTATATAATTAATTATGTAATGTGAGATTGGATCCACTTGTGCATACGTAGTATGGATTTCCTATTTGCCCTGATGTTAGTAAAAAATATTTATGAATCTCTGATTACATGAAGAATTCTTTGTTAAGAACCAACAAGAAAAAAAATCAACAAAATTGTTTACTCTCAAAAAACATTTTCCATGTTTCCACTCAAATATTTAGAAATAAGTGTTAGAAAATAATGGACTGGACAGTTCAGTAAATTTTAGGAAATCAAATCATTTTAAACATTAAATAAATGTACAATATTTTTCTTGAATAGATCTGTACTTTTTAAATGTTGAATAAAGATAAAAACTGAATATGTTTTAAATTTATAGCAGTTTTAAAATATGCTGTAAATGAAATTTTTATTTAAAATCCAAAATGGCTTTTATGGAGATATTTTATTAAAGAGATTAATTTGGTTGTTTTACTTGTGCATTGAATGTTTTGTAATTAGTAGTTACTATAATTATGCAATTACTCTCTGTAATTACATCATTTAATTATATAAGTATGCTTACAGGAATTAGTTGTATAATTAGAACATGTAATTACACAGTAAAATGGAAAACTGTATTTTAAAACACACTAATTTGGATATATTGGCCTATGTCAAATTACAGTGTTCAACGTATTAGTTGTTTTATCCTGTACAAAATTTCTCAAAATTTAAAAAAAATTTTATTTTGAAAGAACCATAAGTTTTCAGAAAATCCAAATTCCCTTCATCTATATACCCCATTCAAACTTTGCCAATTGTCCAATTATGTCTATTTTTGCAGAATGCTCCAATCCAGGATCACGCATTGCACTTAGTTGTCATGTCTCTTTTGACTCTTTCAATATGTGTGTGTGTATGTATGTATGTGTCTGGTTATCTGTCATCTTTCTGCTTTACTATTTATCCATTTAACCTTCTATTCAAAAACATGACTTCACACTGACACCACCAATTCCAATAAAAAACTCAAGGTTCATTCTAGCTTTTCTCATTTTCATATTGATAAATACCTTCTCTACTTGAGAATTTGGCTCTCACTATCCTCAATATATTTACTTATTTACTCACCTCTGGAACAGTCCCTCAGTCATGACTGGGTCTCTGTGATCTTATTATTTTGAAGATCGAATGACCCTATACTTGTGAATTTGTTTGGAGATATGACCAAAATATATGACTCTCAATTGTAAGTGGTATCATCAATTAAATGGTAAAATATTGGAGAACTGGGAAGAAATCGTATATACCCAAATTTGCATAATATACCTCTGCTATGAAAAGATACTACATGTATGTAATTCATCTTATAAGTGTGTCCCATAGATTAAAATGAAACTTTTTGACACTTTGGAATTGTTATTTGATATCTAGTAAACTATCTTTGTTATAAAACTATATCTTATTCCAATGGTCTATGTGTCATAAAGTTTGTAAGTCTCTGATTTTCCCCTTTATTTTAACTAGGAAATATAATCACAAATATAATGAGTCTGTGTTCTTTTCCACCGGTTTATTCTGCCTTTTACTGCTAAATAACTTTGAGACTTGCATTTATTTAAAGACATTTAAATTGTTTTTAAGTCCTGTGTATATAATTATTTACAAAATACAAAACAGATTACATATGCTAACTTCACAAAGCCCTTGTAATATAGGTCAAACAATTATTATGTCCCTTTTGCATAATAAGCATTTCCATTTCCATGTTATTTGGTGCATGTATGCATCTGTATAAAAATATATAGATTATGTTCTCTTAGACAAGCTTCTTTTTTTCACCAATAAAAGAAAGGCAGTATGCCATAAAGGAAGGAGCACAGGGCATAGATTCAGATTGAACTAGATTCAATTTCTAGCTCTGACTCATATAGCTGTATGATCTATAGAAAGTTATTTAAAGTTTTTAGATAAAAAGGGGATAATAACACAATTTGCTTAATTGTTATGAGGACTTAAGATATTTTATGTGTAGTGACAAAATAACATAAATGCTCAATAGCTACTTCTCTTATAATTAAAACATAACTAGTTGTAATCAGGGTTATAAAAACATGATTTTAGGTAAATAAAAGGTGAAAATGATTAAACAAGTGGAATTGAGAAGGTGAAATTAGTGCCCACTTTATCAGGATTCAGAAGATATTATTGACACTGAATTAATTCCGTAGAACAGCATCATCAGTAGTTAGGAATAGCAAAAATATTTGTTTATCACCTTCAAATGGATGATTTAAATTAAAAAATTTGTTGTAATCTTAGGAAATAACTCTTATTAACATTCCATCATGTATTAGATTGTGAATGGGGAAAAATGTTATTCACTTCAGGAAGAATGAAATAAGAAGATGTAAGAAATCAAACACTGAATTGGAAGTTATTTCTCGTAGTGTCTTGTCAATGCTGTCATTGAAATTTGTTCCAAATAGCTTCTTTTAATGATTAGTGATAAACAGATTTTGGAGTTGTTATAGATGATGACAGAAACCAAGACAGTAAAATTACTAGTTACATGTTATGTAATGACACATAAATTCCACATATATAAATAAACTAATTCCTAACTTATTATTATTCCAGAGGTAATTTATCTGGTAGGGTAAAATCTGCAGAACACAAAAAGAGAAAACAAATTAAGTAAAATACATATCTGAACAACAGAGATAGATGTAACAAAGTCCGTCAAAAAAAAAAAGTCCTTTGCATTGTCATCAGGGGTATATTAATAAGCCTAGAATTTTCCTCCAAATTATAGTAATTAAGTTTTCCTGCCTATGGGAGATTTACACCAAAGGTAACTAAGGGAGAATTCATAGAAGCAGACGTATTGACTGCAGCACATATAGTAGATGACTATTCACCACTGATGGAATGAAAAGAAAGTAACAAAAGTAGAATTGAGATCGTTAAAATGCATATTAAGAAATAAATCTGTGATGTATGATAATTTTATAAATTTAATAAGATGAACACAGTTCTTGTTTTCAGATGTTCATTCTTGTTTTATTTGTTCATGTAATGCGGAAAAGCAGAGATGAGCAAACGTGCCATTTCCTAATACATCAAAACTACTTCTTGGCCAGCTTAGGTATTACTTATTTGCTGTTATTCTTTCCAGTGAATTTCTAAGTAGCTGTATAGAAATAATTTTTAATTGAGTGATTTCACCCACTTGGACTTTGCTTCAGAAATACTTTGTCATTATTGATCGGTAGGGGAAAATGACTATACGATCTCTTGGGGCATCAGTGACTATAGCACAGAACTGACCACTAAAATAATGACACTCTCATTAAACAAAGATTAGTTTTTATGAGTTTAATGGGGTAACCTCGATATATCTGGATTGGTTTCTTATGTGGAACACCTCCTTTTCTATGGCTCAGGTTAAATGAAGTCCTCTTACTATTTGCAGAACTCTTGGGCATATTATTACAGAAAATAGGCAGGTTAGTACACATAAACCTTGTTTTCTCAAAGTGCTTAGTTTTCTGACATTTTCTTCAACATTTAAAATTTGAAAGTTTTTTAAAACTATAGGATGAAACAGAGGAAAATGAAATGTAAATGTTTATAAGGAAGATGTTAGGAATCCCCCTAACATTAGGGGGGATTTGTACTGTGTCACATTAGTTACATTAAAACTCTTTTTCATAGTATTCCCTTTTTTTTTTTAAATCTGGTTCCTTAATTTATTTATTTATTTATTTTGGCTGTGTTGGGTCTTAGTTTCTGTGCGAAGGCTTTCTCTAGTGGCAAGCGGGGGCCACTCTTCATCGCAATGCGCGGGCCTCTCGCTATCGCGGCCTCTCTTGTTGCGGAGCACAGGCTCCAGACGCGCAGGCTCAGTAGTTGTGGCTCACGGACCTAGTTGCTCCGTGGCATGTGGGATCTTCCCAGACCAGGGCTCGAACCCGTGTCCCCTGCATTAGCAGGCAGATTCTCAACCACTGCGCCACCAGGGAAGTCCTCCCTTTCTTTTATGACTCTGGGTTCAGGTTGGCCACAAGGGGAATTTGTGCAATAGCTGGAAGTCAGAAGAAAGAGAGCTCTGATGTGTATATACTCCAAAGGCTGGCATGGGGCAGGTGCTTCTGCTGTTCTTCATATCATTGCTGATGCGATGGTTCAGCTCGTGGGTGTGGGGCAACAGCTGGACCCCAAGTTCTTCCAGCTGCCACCTGATTTCTCCTGTTAGATTCAAGGAGTCCTGGGTCAGGGGCATGTGCTTCTCTGTGTTGCATGGTGCTAGTTTATCCATCACCCACGATATCAGGATTGAAAGCAGCAAGAGATAGATGTAGGTTCCTAGTAGACTTCATGATTCCAGTCTTTCTCTGTGGGTTTCAGTTTTTCCCTGTGTTACCCCAGTTTGTAACCATCTTTCCTTCCTGGCTGCCAGCTCTGCTGACTTCAGGACAAACACTAGATACAGAAACAACTAGTTCCCACCATCATGTAAAGTCTCATCTTTATAATGAATGGCTTACTCTATAAATTAATAGGGACTGTGCTTCTCTGACCAACACTGATACAGAACTAGAGATGTACCAGCAGAATATAAGCATGATGGTGGTAGAGAACTTGTTAGTAGTATTTCTGTTTGTCTCCTCAGTAACTAGAACACTGTCTGGCATATAGTAGATGCTCAATAAATATTGTGGAGTGACTGATGAACTCAGTGGCTAGGACTGGGAAAAGAAAAGAGAAGAAATATGGGAATACGAGGAAGGACAGAAGTGGATGTGTTAAGGACCGAATTGGTATGTTGCTCTTGCTATAGGACAAAGTAATACTAATGCTCTCAGTGTCTAAGTTTGCACTATCCATTATTAACTACTAGTCATATATGGCTATTGAGAACATGAGCTTACATTCAATTCACAATGTGAATTAGAATATTAAGTAAGCATAAAATACACACGAGATTTCAAAACTTAGTTTAAACAAACACTAGGATGTAAATATCAAATTAATAATTTAAATGTTGAGTCCAAGTTGAAATGATAATACTTTGGATATTTTGAGTTAAATAAAATATATTGCTGGGCTTCCCTGGTGGCGCAGTGGTTGAGAGTCTGCCTGCCGATGCAGGGGACACGGGTTCGTGCCCTGGTCCGGGAAGATCCCACATGCCGTGGAGCGGCTGGGCCCGTGAGCCATGGCCGCTGAGCCTGCGCGTCCGCAGCCTGTGCTCCGCAGCGGGAGAGGCCACAACAGTGAGAGGTACACGTAACGCAAAAAAAAAAAATTATATATATATAAAATTAATTTCTCCATGTTCTTTTTTACTTTTTTATGTGGCTACTAGAAAATTTAAATTACATTTTTTTTTTCCTGTGGTACGCGGGCCTGTCACTGTGGCCCCTCCCGCCGTGTAGCACAGGCTCCGGACGCCCAGGCTCAGCGGCCACGGCACACAGGCCCAGCCGCTCCGCGGCATGCGGGATCCTCCTGGACCGGGGCACGAACCCGCGTCCCCTGCATCGGCAGGCGGACCCTCAACCACTGCGCCACCAGGGAAGCCCCTAAATTAAATATTTGGCTGACATTATATGCTATCGGACAGTACCTGTCAGTGTTTCTTTTGTAGAGATTTTTAAAATCATTGCAAATCATAGCAGCCTCATTTTATTGACAAGTAAAACGATGTCTTACAAACATGTTCTAATTTAATCTTCACAAGTTTTTTGATTTAGATACTGTTTACTGATGAGGAATTTGATCTATAATGGATGAGGCACATTGGAAGGTACATATATTGTAACAGAAAAACTCTTTAAAGTCGGGAGCCGTGTCTTCTAACACCTTTTGTTGCTGATTTTGCCAGTGAAAGTAGTATCCCTTCTGTATAAAACAACAAAGTAGACTTCCATGAGAATTAAGAAACTTTACATGTTTGTAGCCTGTAAGTAAAAATACCACTTTCAAACTCTCTTTTTGGCTACAGTGATCTATTTCAGTGTATCTGTAGGAGCTGTTTTAAAATATCAAATTTTCACTGCTTCCTAAAATCACAAAAAATTTGTAGGAAAATTGGCCTTTGATTGCATCCTAAGGGACATGCATATACATTCATTTTATAACCTACATTCTGTAATTTCAAAATATACACACATTATCCTGACAACTCTATGGGATGACTTTAGAATTATGTTTTGAATATGTTGATCATATGGACAAGAGTCCAATGAAAATTTTTAAAATTCTACTTTGTGTGTTTGTCAAAAACTGTCTAAGGGTGATTAATAATTTCTCCTAGATACAACTGCAACTTCCTCTGTATATTTAGGGTTCTGATTTTTCTTAGATCTTGTTTGATTCTACAAGAAAGGTGAATATTTTCAATAAGTTTTTTGAGAAAAATTCATAGATGTTTGTACTACATTTGGAAGCTCATTCCCCAGATCTAAATATGTCATGCTCTCTGAAGTAGGTATTGCCATAGAGATTTTTTTTTATCTAATCCTCCCATGAAATACACAAATACATGAACTTAAATAATGGATTCTTTTTGAAATAACATTTTAATGTAAATGTTGGTTGCTAAACTACAGGTTAAATGTACGTAAAATTAGACTCCTCTCAGATGTTTAGGTCATTTGACAAGGTTATTCGAAAAAGTAGAATTTCCTAAATAAATGCAGGTTTGGAAAATATTTTACCCAAATAATACATAAATTATTTTATGTACATTACTACAATGTTGGGATGAAAATGAGTACCTTAATTGTATGGCCTTTGCAAGTAAGGTTGTGCTTAGTCTGTTACTTTAGAGAATATTTATTAGCAGTTTATGTTCCAATATCTGATAGTATAAAAAAAAGATTTGGAAAAAAAATACGACAAATTAAACAAATGAATTCCTTTTTCTAACTTGTCTGAAATTAGTCTGAATTTGAACATACGTTTTAAAATCACATAATCTGATAATTCTGATAATCTCACTCTCCTGACTCCTTCAATTCTTCTCCTTTAGATAAATCACCTTTAGATAAATCATCTTCTCCTTTAGATAAATCACCAGATAAAATCCTGTACATAAGTCCTTGTATAGGAGAACAAATAGCAGAACTACAAATTTCAGAAGTTTTCCCACGTTATAAAAAAAAAAGATTGAAATAAGATACATTCCAGAGGATATCTTGGGAGATTGGGATTGACATATATACACTAACATGTATAAAATAGATAACTAATAAGAACCTGCTGTATAAATAAATAAATAAATAGAAAAAAGAAGATATCATAAGATTGGGGGTAGTTATCTTAATGTTGAAAAAATCTGAGCATTTTCAGACCAAAAAAAAAGATTTACAATTTCTTATTTAAAAAATCTTGTGGATTAACTATTCCTAAGTGTATCACTTATGTAAATTAATGTGTCTAAAATATTATGTTGCATTTCCATCAGAATTTAGTTTTTAATCCTTAGTTGTGTGAAGAAAAAAATGTATTTATCAAAAGTAAACATTAATGCATTCTGTTCAAATATTGATAAATTCTGAAGGTTATGACCAAATTAATGAGGTTTTAGTGGTATTTTATGTTTACTCATGTTCAAGTAATCTTTTCCACATCTGGTAATATTAGAATTACTGATCTCAGACTGCTACCTACCAGAAGACTCAGACCTATTTGATTCCTTTTTATGTCACCAAAAACATCACCCTCTGCATACAGGAACATAACTAATGCAAATCAAAATCAATAACAATAAGTATCATTTAAATGAGAATTGTGAAATAGCAAAATCTCTTACAAATGCTAGATTATGGTTTCTTTTATTCAAGGAGTAGTTAGGATATCCATATTTTGGTAAGGAAAATGTCTTGGTACTTCTTTTAAACAGAACTGGAATCTGTGTGATAACCATGAGTACCAGATTTTGTACCACGGACTTTGTGCCATAGAGACAGTCCCCTAAACCCAATATATAAGACTTTTAACCAACCAATCTTGCACTGATGATATGTCCATTTTAGTTGTTTAAAAATAAGAGAATTTTTAAATTTTGTAGTATTTAGATGATAGAATTTATTTTCCAAAATACCAGTTCATCAGATTATTCATCCAAAGGGAATTTGTACTTCATTGCTAATACTTTTAAATACCTGCTAGTTCTGAGTTTATACTGATGCCATTTGAGAGGGTGAAGGCTGTTTTTATGAGAATGTACTCAGTGTAGAGTATTTACAAATTAAATCATAAAAGTAGGTTGCATCAGCTCAGAACGCAGATCAAATTAACTTGCAAACTGGCTTCAGCCTCTAGTCCAGAAAAGCATTCTAAGGATAATCCTTCCTCTCTTATTTCCAGTTCTCGATCCATTAGGACAATTTTCCCTTCCAAAATCAAGATCTGTCTAAATGTATTCTTGTCCTTTATTGACTTTCCTCCTGGTTCCCTAACCTTTTCAGCTGTTTATAACTGTTGTATTTTAGATTAGGTTTTTCATCCAGGGTAGGAAGCAGTATCTATTAAGCATTTCATTAATTGAAGAAACTCTTGCTCTTAGAAGGCAAAGAATAACTTGACAGTTCTTATGTAGTGAAACTATATGCTGAAAATCATTCATGAATTGTGTGATAGTATATCCAAATGAGACATTATACATTTACTCTCATAGAGTACGTTAGTAAATTTGGAAGAAAACCAAACTGGAAATGTTTTGTCAGATATCCTAACAATATCTCCTTATCTTTGATACAGACTTTTATCTGATTATCTGGTTAGTTCTCATTTCAAATTTCTTTTCACAGAGTAAAGTGTACAAAATACAATGCAAATAACACGAAAATACTCACAGTTGAGAAAATGTGCTTCATGACTAATAAATTAGATACCTAGTTCCAAAATAACTACTAATATCATTGGCTATGACTAAATTAGGGGATATAAGTGATAATGACACCAATATAAAAGATTTTATTATCTTTTCTATGATTTGTATATATTTAAAATGCATTATCTTCTAATTGCCATAAATAATAGTTCTAATGCAAATTGGAAAAATGGTAAAAATAATAGATTTCTTTGCTTGACTCTTCAAATAAAAACCTGTGTCCAAATGAATTCTAAGTATCATTTGTTAATATTTTTTCTGCAAATTTCCCTTAAATGTTGATTACTAACATATTTTTCTGAAGTGATTTCAATCTTTCAACTAATAAAATTAGATTTTATTAAAATTAAAATTTCATTAAAATTACATTCTATTAAAATTGCATTTGATTAGTTGAAAGCTTGAAACCATTGAAGAAAAATAAAAAGAATGAGGGAATGAAATGGTAAATTGTTCCAAAAATCAGGAAGCTATTGTGTCAACTTGCCATATTTCTGTATTATTGTTTATTATAGATCACTGAATCAGCATGCAAAAAAAAAATGGAGAAATAAGCACGTATGTCTATGTGATGCACAATTGGTATTACCCAATTGAATGAAAGCCTATACAGAACTGTGCATTAAAGGATTAACCTTGCCCAAAGCAAAGTTTGGCCCTTTGCCCCAAGCTCCTGGGAGGTAACCTGTAAATTCTTGGGATGTCCTAAGTGAGAGAAGTGTTTTTGTTTTTACCTGGGGACTGTAGGCCACACCAGATTGTCTATGCTAACAGTGTGATTTATGGCAGGAACTTTGGGCCCCATGGTTTCACCTGAACTTCTGAAGGGGCTGGAACTAAGGTCGATCCCATGGGCAGTCAGCCATATCTATGTGACCAACCTCCAGAAAAATCTCTGGAAAATAAAAATCAGATAAGCTTCCCTGGTTAGCAGACCCCAACATATATGGTCATCTGATCTTTGACAAATATGACATTGCAGAGAAATGAGGAAATGCTACTATTTTCAGTATATGTTGTAGGACTCTTGACATCTCCCTCACATTGTATATATAAATCAGTTTTAAGTGGGTTGCAGATTAAATGAGAAAGATAAAGCAATAAAGCCTTTAGAATAAACAGGAAAAAATTGTCATTCACTTGATAGGCAAATATTTCTTTTTTTTAATAAATGTATTTATTTTATTTATTCATTTTTGGCTGCGTTGGGTCTTTGTTGCTGCACACGGGCTTTCTCTAGTTACGGTGAGCGGACGCTGCTCTTCATTGTAGTGCGCGGGCTTCTCATTGCAGTGGCTTCTCTTGTTGCAGAGCACGGGCTCTAGGCATGCAGCCTTCAGTAGTTGTGGTGTACAGACTCAGTAGTTGTGGCTCACAGGCTCTAGAGCACAGGCTCAGTAGTTGTGGCGCATGGGCTTAGTTGCTCCACAGCAGGTGGGATCTTCCCAGACCAGGGCTCGAACCCGTGTCCCCTACATTGGCAGGTGGATTCTTAACCACTGCACCACCAGGGAAGCCTGGAAAATATTTCTTAAATAGAAAACAAACACAAAGAGAAACATTAATAAATTTGACTACTTAAAAATAAAGCATCCGTTTATCAAAAGACAGCATTTAGGAGTGAAAGGCAAGCCGCAGATAAGACAGAGATATCTGGAATACGGATATTTAACAAAGCACAGATATGCAGAATTTATAAAGAGCTATCAATAAAAGAAAAGCAGAAAATCCAATAAGAAAATGGCAAAACACTTGAAGCAGCACTTCTAAAGAAAGACCCTAATGGCCAGTGAAATAAAAGGTACTTGTTACGGAGTAAAATGTGTCCCTCCCAAAATTTGTATGTTGAAACTATAATAGTCTAAGTGCCTTCCCTCATGTAGATTATATTCTGGGGGAGAAACTTAGATAATGAACCAGTAGGCAAATATATAAATAACATGATTTCACAGAGTGAAAAGACTATGAAGAAAAACAACTTTTAAGTAAGGTAATGGAATATGGAATGTAGAGAGTAGTAATTGCATGTGGTAGTGAAGGATGGTACTTTCTAGTAAATCCTTAGAGATGAAAAAAATCTAGTGAAAAGAAGCTATTCAAAGTAAAACAGCAAGCACAAGAGACAGAAGCAATAGTTTGCTGAGGCCTCAAAGAATCCTAAAGGACCTAATTCCAAAAAGTGGCAAATCCTTTACAGGAGATATAAAACCCACGGCTGAGCTTATCGCTGGCAAAAGAGCAGACAGAAGAGGAGTCCATCACAGATTATGATAAGGTAAAAACGGATGAACTTTTAACATTAAAATGTGGGCTAAGTCATTTTGGAATGGCAAGGATGCCCACCACAGAGCACGTCTGCACTCAAACACCGTTTTCCCACACAGCTTCACCAACCACTTGGGAGTAGTGTGTCAGCAGCTGGGACACAGAAGGAGAGCTCAGAAAGAGTCTCCCTAGGGCACCTGTGTCCCCCTCCCCATTGCAGAGCGATCACCTATAGGAAGTGGTGGGAGGGCAGGCGATCGGGTAGACATCTATCAAAGATGCTCTGGGTTTTTTGCTATGAAAAGAGTGAGGAAGGGATGTTTAGAAAACATCCACCCAAGCCCCCCATCAACTGCCAAAAGCTGAGACTTGAACATGTAGACCAAGGGGGTCACTTAAAGGAATCAGGTTTTTAATCACCAAAGGCTGGAGGCAGGGTGAGAGAACTGTGAGAAATCCCAGATACCGCCCAGCATTTCAGAAACCAAAGGCTGGAGGCACAGAAGTAGAACTGAGAGAAATGAGGAGACATTCGGAGCCACCACAGAGCGCAGGGAGGCTGCCTTCTGAAGGAAGAGACAGCAGGACTGCGGAGATCTCTTGTAGGCACAGAAGTCAAGGAGCAGGGTGGGGAGCAAAGGGGACGCTCCAGTGACCCAGAAACCTAGCAGCCAGGCTGTGAAGTAGGAAGAGAGCTCTCAGGTGGCTCAGCTGTGAAGCATAGGCCAGATTGCTGTGCCGCCAGTTCTTAGCCTCATGCCCTGCAGATAGGACCGTCTCCATCCAGCTCTCAAAATATTTGAAATCGGTGAACTGACTCAGATTAAATAAGCAACAAAGCCCAGACCCAGGTAAACTATAGATCAGATGGATGTGCAGAAGATAAGTATCATTTGATTTATTGTCTACATTTTTATATGAAAATGCTAGCATGTAATCACAAATCACAAAATATACATGAACAAAAATAGAAAATATGACATATAGACAAGGAATACTCTGTAGAAACACACCTGGAGATGGCTCCGTTGTTGAAATTATGACAGTGATTTTTTTGTGTGTGTGGTACTCGGGCCTCTCACTGTTGTGGCCTCTCCCGTTGCGGAGCACAGGCTCCGGACACGCAGGCCCAGTGGCCATGGCTCACAGGCCCAGCCGCTCCGCGGCATGTGGGATCTTCCCAGACCGGGCACGAACCCGAGTCTCCTGCATCGGCAGGCGGACTCTCAACCACTGCACCACCAGGGAAGCCCTATGACAGTGATTTTAAACAACTATGAAAAAAAAAATGCTGAAGGATCTATTGGAAGAAGTAGATAACATTCACGAAGAGATGGTAATTCCAGAAGTGTGACAACTCTGGAAAAGAACCATGTAGAATTGCTAAAAATTTAAAAAATAATATCACATATGAGAATTTATCTGGTAGATTAAATAGGAGACTGTTTAGAATCGGTGTACTTGAAGATAGGCCAGTCCAAACTAAAAGGCAAAGTGATACAAAGTGTTTAAAAACACAGAAAAAAGCATCTGATATCTGTTGTCAGTACTTTCAGTCTAACATTCTTATCGCTGGATTCCCAGAAGATAAAGGGAGAAAATAAGGTGCACAGAAAACAATATATGTTTGAGAAAGAAAATGGTTGAGGACTTTCTGAAATAGAGAAAACATTGATCCACAGATGGAAAACTCTCAGCAAATTTTAATCAGAATTCAAAATAAAACAAAAACAAAGAAAAAACAAAAACCTGGACATAGTCAGCTGTCGGGATTCAATCTGCGGTTGGTTGAATCCATGGGTTTGGAATCCACGATACAGAGAGCTGTCTCTGCTACACAGTTTGAGATTAGGCACTTGAGCATCTACGGATTTTCGTATCCACCAGGGGTCCTGGAACTAATCCCCCCGCAGATACCCAGAGACAACTGTATAGTCAAACTCTTGAAAACCAAAAGCAAATAACATATTAAAAGCAGCCAGAAATGTATTATATACAGAGATCCAATTCCAAAAACATCTGGAGTTGATGTGGGTTTGGGTTTCACTGTTGATATTGTTCTGTTCAGTTCTGTTGTTCTTCCAATTCTGCTCTTCCTGTACTTAGAGCAGGGCTTGGTGTAGGGGTGGGTGGGTGGGTTCTCATTTTTCTGGCTCCACCCTCAGCTTTCAGTAGTCCCTGAGCGCCTGCTGCAGAGAGGTTCTCTCTGCTTGCTCTGCTCCTTTCCCAGTGGGAGCGCTTTCACTCAGATCTATTTTTGTTGCCTGCTCAGCCTCTACCTTAGGCAGCCTCTGTTTATCTGACCCTTGGGGATGAAGCTTTGTCAGCGCGCTCAGACGTGTATCTGTGATTTGTCTTAGGCCCCTGAGCCTCCTCCAGGGTTAGCAGGAAAAGCCCAGCTCCTGCTACTGGGTATTTTCAAGTACTGTACTCCCCCATAGTAAATTATTTATAAATTTTTGCTTGAAATGGATGCGGAATCCTGAACCCGCCATGGTGTCCTGCCCCCCTCCCAGATGCAGAAAGTTTTTCTCAAAGCAATTGATCTTTGCCAGTATCCTGAGCGAGAGGTCTTTCTATCCTCATCCAAAGACAGAGGGGTTTTTGCTTCTGTTTCTTTCTCAGAGTTAATGAATTTTTAATCAGCCCTTGGAGTTGAGTGATTGCTACTGATATCCTAGGGTTTTAAAGTTTATGCTTCATAGCAGTGAATGATCAAGGAAATCTGGCAGGATTTTGCATCTGTGCCCCAGCAGTACTCAGTCACCTCCCATACCTGTACCACCAAATGGGGCCCCTCTTGTCTCCCACCATACCCCTAGCCTTTCTCGTGAGCACCTGTTGGAGAGCTACTCAAAAAAGATGGTAAGCGAGCATAAACTCCCCTTGGGTCAGGGGGTTTTAGCTATTCTAATCTGATGCTAGCCCACGTTTCTTCTTTCATAATGTGTTACAGTTCTAGCCAACTTTTTTCTTACTTGTTTGTATGGCATTCACATCTTCTATTCTCTAAGATAAGAGTTCCTGTGCCCCAGTTCTCACTGAAAAGTATTGTCTCTCATGGGAATGTAGTTTACTTGACTTGACTTTAACTCTCTGGTGAGCTCAATAAAAAAGTAATGATTTTGTAGATTACCTGGCTTTTTTCTTTCATTGTTAGTTTGAAAATGATACTCTCTTGAAGCTTTCTGCATCTTAAGCAGAAGCAGAATTCAAGGGTGTTTTTATATGTTTACTTACCTCTAGAGTAAGAAGCAATCTGTTAAGATGTGATACATTCAGAGTATATAAATTCCCCTTGTCCCTGCTTATACCCACTTGCGTTTTACTAGAATTATGCAAGCGTTTTATAACAGAAAGAGAGATGTTTCTGAACCTGATCTAATTTTTATTTGTAATGACAGGGCTGGACTATAGGGCATACCCACATATGTGACCTGAATGAGATGAGTGAGCATATAACATGTTAAACATTGCTGGACAGAAATATTATCTCAAATTATTATTAAGTGCTTGTATTAGTGCTTGTCTTTAAGGTGATGTGAAATAGTAGAGAACAAAAACAAACCAAACAAACCCATTATTTTTTCTGCTTCCACTCACTTTATCCCTGGTGTTACAACCTCCATGTCGGGATTAGTGCCCACTCCCCCTACAATGCAATCAACACTCATTCATACTCTTTGCCCTTCTGTGGCAATCTCTGCAAAGTTGAAAATGACTATTCATATTGACCTTTTCAGAAAGAAAGACTAGAGGCCCATTTTTCTGCTCAGCATAGATGTTGGTATTTTTTTTTAAAACCAGATCCAGAACAGTAGAGGGAAAAAAACTAAGTCATATCACTACGTCTCTTTCAAGAGAGAACAAAATGGCTTACAATAAACATTTAATAATGAACGAATGATAACTTCTGATTATCATTGTTAATTGAAATCCATACATCTTATAATCAATGAATTTCTCCTCCAGCCCCAGATGTTGGCAGTAGCTAATTGCCACTTAATGTTCATCTCTTTCCCATTTCTTTTTCTTTTTTTAATTGTTTTTATAGTGGGGAATTGGGAGAAGCTACATGAGGGGCCGTTATCTAGATAAAAACTTCAACTACAAATTCTAGATTTTATTTTGATTTTTGGACCTAATTCAAGTGATTTTTATTCAGCTTTGTGAGTCCCTCTAATCTGTGGCTGCAATAAACCACATCTATAATTTACAAAATGCACGGTAATAGGGAAGTCATTTCAGCTTCCCTTTAAAAATGAATGTGATTAAAAATATCTCTCTTGTTTACCTTGTTTTCTTTCAGGATCAAATGAGATTACAAAAGCCAGCGTTTTTGCTCATTCCTGAACTATGTGTATAATCAGTATGTGTCTGACTCTTTTTAGGTCTCTGTGGACTGTATTAGGGTTTAGATTCTTGGTGTATCAAGGCCTACCACAAAATAGGCACAATCTAATTGTTGATAAAATGAATTAACCTAATTGTAATATAAGGGTAATCATAAGTAGAATATATAGAAAAATGGATTTGTAACTTATTTTTAATTTCTTATAAAACAATATAGAACCATGCATGTAGTGAAAATTCCACATATATGATATCATTGACTTATTAATTGGAAATGGAAAATTGGTCCTCATTTCCCTGAGCTTGTTTATTCCAATTCCCATCTATATGATCTATGGAAAGTTTCTGTAAAATAGAAGTAATATTTGTGCTTATTATATTATACATTTATAATATATAAATTATAATCCACATAATTTATATATAAATGTATGATATGTACATTTATAAAAATAATAACATTTCTCATTTTGCTATTTTATCCTGATGCTATAATTCCTAGGAAAGGCTTACTGTAGAATAATTACTTCTTAAATCATTTGGTTCCCTTTCCTTTTTCCTCAGGTACTTGTAAGATGTGAGAACATTGTGCTATACACATTCTATTTAGAAAGATTTATGCATTCTCCAAACTTCAGATACTAAATTCATTTTTATCATGTTTAATTAGTGAATTCAAATAATCCAAAAGTATTATTAAGCTACTAGTATTATTGAGTAGGCTAAATAGTAATTTAAACATAAAATAATGCAACATTTGCTATAAAACATTAAAAAAAACCAACTAAACCAAGAAAAAGCAAAGGTAAAGTAAGTATCTTTCTTAAACTCCTACAATCCTTCAGTCTTTGGCTTACATTTAATATCCTCAGGGAAAATTTAAAGGGCCTCTGGAAAAGCCCAGCTCCTTCTACTAGATATTTTCAAGTACTGTACTCCCCCTACAGTAAATTATTTATAAATTTTTGGTCTTCTCTTTTCCTTGTTAAAATGTAGGCTTTGTAAGGGAAGTGACCATTTAGGTCTTATTCATCACTGGTTTTTTCAGCCCTTAGAATAGTGTCTGGAACACAGGAGGCCAGCTCACAGCATCTATTCAACAAGTATTTATTGATCTTAAATGTAATTAAATTCATAGTTTCCATTATAAATAGCACCATATTATGATGCTATTTTATCCAGATGCCAAAAAATTATCATCCTTGATTCCAAGATCATGCAACTAAAACTAATTTCTTGTAATGAACTTCTTCCCAGGTAGATCTATCAACTGGGAAAGAATGCACTGGTGTCAATAATTTCAAATATTCCAGTTTCTTGACAAATATATTTATTACTGGGAAAATTTTAAAGGCATGCAACATTTTTGGTTTGGGGAATTAGATGATTGAAGAAGAATTACTATCCACAAAAGATTTGAGTGAACTGAACATGATGATTGAAAACTAAACAGATTAATATTACTTTGTTTCTTAGGGGAATAATATTACTTTGTTTCTTAGGGGTATAAACAAATGTCATAGGAGCTTTGTTTTAAAATGAAAAAAAAAATAGTAACCCACATCCAAAGATGAATGTAGAAATACAGAAGTAATAGACACAAAAGTTTATTCCTTCCTTTAGATTTTTCATACTTTCTCATAAGTTTCGTAGGTTTTTGCTCTTGGCCATCAAATTATTGTAATAGTGGGGGCTTCCCTGGTGGCGCAGTGGTTGGGAGTCTGCCTGCCAATGCAGGGGACACGGGTTCATGCCCCGGTCCAGGAGGATCCCGCGTGCCGCGGAGCAGCTGGGCCCGTGAGCCATGGCCGCTGAGCCTGCACGTGCGGAGCCTGTGCTCCGCAGCGGGAGAGGCCGCAGCAGTGAGAGGCCCGCGTACCGCAAAAAAAAAAAAATTGTAATAATGGTACAATTCCAATATAAGTAAAATTCTTTAAATTACTGTTATTTCATATCACTTAAAAAAATAGTTAAGGATTTGTCACTGGCATTATGTTAAAAAAAACCATTTTATTATTGCACATTATTTTTGTCCTTTATTACACAAAAAAGTATTTTTACATATATACATATGTATACATAATATTTTTAATTTCCAAAATTTTTGTTGTTATTCACAAGATATTATATATGAAGTCCATTTTCAATTCATATTTTATTAATTTCATCCATAAGCATAAATATCTTAATAATTATGAGTAAAGGAGCTACAGATAAGATAATGGCATATTCTCTCTGAAAGCAGATTGTATTTTGCTATGAAAACATGACAACAGTATGGTTCTAATTACCTCTTATATTTTAGAGAGTGGCAGCCGGCCAATGAACTGTATTTTTTTTCTCCTAAAAGGATATAATCAAACAAATGGTAGCTAAAGCTTTTGTGGACTCTTGGATATGTAAATTAAGCACGCTTCTTAACAAGTTATTTTGTCATCCTGATGAGTGGAAACATTGATTTTCAAGACTAATTATACTCACTGTTTTTAAAATAAGCAAGGGGCTTTGCATTATGTAATTTTGCAAAGCGTCGGAATTAGACAGGCAGGTTCCCTGCAGGTCAGGCCTCCTCAGAAGAAGTCCAGGATGTTTACATAAAAGTCACCTTGGTGGAGGAGGTGAGGTTGATCATTCAGCAATTCACCATGGGGCCACATTGCATTTTGAAGTCAACTGGAACTGTCTGCTTAGACACACCTTTGCAAATGTCAATGAAGGTCTGCTTCTGTAAATAGCCACTAACTACTAATACATCTTTACTGGTAAAATAAGTCTAGACCCAGTGATGAAAAGCACCGTTCCTCCAGCATAAAAATATTATGTTTTTGTTGACCTAGTCAAATGTCTTGTGAGTCTATGAGATTCATTGAACAAATCTGTTTTATGCCAAATGGTTTCAAAGAGAGTCCCGTGCGAGGAGTTAGCACTTAGGTTTTGGAGTTATCCAAAGAAATATAGAACTAACAGTCCTTTCCAAGGAAAGCAGCATATAACTAGATACTATAAAACAAGATTATATTTTATACTTCTGATTTTCAACTACAAGGAAATTCAGGTTTTTCAGGGAACACAGGAATATATCACTTAGACTAAAATTTCTGAACTGTTTTCTTTTAAGCACATTTAGGGTGTAGATCTGTGGACTAGAACTTAGTGTCAAGAGTAAGTGGAGGGGCTTCCCTGGTGGCACAGTGGTTGAGAGTCCGCCTGCCGATGCAGGGGACACGGGTTCGTGCCCTGGTCCAGGAAGATCCCACATGCCGCGGAGCGGCTGGGCCTGTGAGCCATGGTCGCTGACTGCGCGTACGGAGCCTGTGCTCCGCAACGAGGCCACAACAGTGGGAGGGAGGCCCGCGTACTGCAAAAAAAAAAAAAAAAAACAAGAATAAGTGGAAAATATACATAAGCCAGAAATTTGTGTTCAAGTCTCATGTTGGGTATCAGCATACTTAGAGCACTAAATTTATTAGGTAACAGAAAACAGAGTCTCCTTTCAGTGTTCCTTACTCAGAATTTTGCTCAAGAAATATCTTTCTGATTTAAAAAGACTATCCTCCTACGGTTGATTCTGGGCAGCGGCTACCACAATGCTGTTTACCTGAACTCTTCCTGAAAATCAATTTGCCTCCACTAAACCTGATATATTCCTGCTGGAGAGGAACCCAAATGGAGGAAGGACTTCTGTATCCACATCAGCACATGCACAAGTCTTCAAAGACTCAATGACAAGCACATTCTGGGGTTGACAGTAGCATTATTGCTAGTGGCAGTGGATGTATTTGCAAGATTCAAATCTGTACTCTGTAACTGTAAATCCTTATTCTCTATCTCCTGGTTTCCCCAATCTTAGGATATACCTGGATAGTTCATGATCAAATTAAAAGTCACAGTTGGAGAAGTAAAACTAATTTAACAGGTTTTTATATTTTTTTTATTTTCCCATCCTCAATACTAAAGAGGTGAAAAGGTGAATTAAACATGACTCAGTTGCATGTTGTATAACTACATAGAGAGGTGACATAACATTTGTAGAAAATCAATTTCATGAGCCAGGCACTGCATTAGGGACTTCATACATATTATTTTCTTTAATCCTCACAGCAGTCCTATGAGATTGGAATTACTGGCCTTGTTTGACCAAAGAAGCTGAGGGTTACAGACGTTAGTGACCCACCTGTAGATATGACACTCAGCTACTAAGCTAGAAAGCTGGAATTCAAACCAGATTTGTCTGATTTAAATTCTGTGCCCATTTCATAATCTGAGCAAAAGAATTTCAGGATTTTAACTATGAAGCAGAATTCAGTCACCCAGTACAATTATTCATTTGATGCTTGAATTGCATCTAAAATAACTCTTAATTAGTCATCAGCTGAGGTTTAAAGATTGCTAATATTGATGAAAGCTTTTAAGATCTACTCTCTTAGCAACTTTCAAATGTGCAATAAAGTATTATTAATCATAGTCATCGTGCTGTACATTACATCCCCAGGACTTATTTAGTATTTTATATTGTGCTGATCATTTTGAAATGTATACAAATATCTCATCATTATGTTGTACACCAGAAACTACTTTATATGTCAATTATATCTTAATAAATAAATAATATAAGCATAAATGCATAGTAAATTGGGGCCTAAAACTTAAAAGAAAAAGGATTGCTAATAATAAGAAACTGAGAACAGTTTATTTAGCTCAAAAAATTCTATAGTTGTCCTGTCTGACATCTTAGAAACTAGCCATAGGTGGCTGTTCAAATTAAAATTAAGTAAAACAAAAAAATTCAGTTCTTCAGTCTCGCCACATTTCAAGAGCTCAGTAACCTCATGTGGCTGACGGCTACCGTACTGGACAGCATATGTAGACACACACGTACATACAGACATATATATTCTCCCTGTATTCTTTAAGTGAACTCATCCACAAACACATAAGCCTCCAAAAGTGTTAATGCACTGCTCCCTTTCACACGGTGCTGTGAAATGGCTTTCTCTCCCCCAAAACAGTAACACAATTATCAAATTTCATTGAGACCCAGATGGGAGAAGATGAGTCTACACAGGATGATTATCACATATTGAGTTCAGCAGAGAACTAGCATGATGGAATTGGGGACTCTCTGTGTCTAGAGAGATGGACAACTGAGAGAGTGCAGAAGTCAGCAGCCCAATAATACCGATACATCTATTCTTGGATAAAACCTGGGACTTGGATATTTTCTCTATCCATCTAATTAATAACTTACATAATCTGATAATACAGTAGAAATATGTGTGTGCATGTATACATATGTGTATAAGTGTGTGTTTATGCAACCTAAAGTCTGCTATATATCACAAACAAGATTGCCTTAATCAATGACTAAGCAAACCATGGAGTATTTTTTCTAAAGAGGCTAAAAAATTCATTGTTTCTAAGTAGGTTTAAATACAATCTCTTGGGGCCAATTGTTGGATTAAAAACCATTTTGCTCTTCTATACATCTTACTTAATCTCTTACTCTTAATCTCTTACTTACAGGGAAATGTTAATAAGGACTTCAAAACTCACAACCAAAGAGCTCCAAGGGACATAGATGCCAGCCAAAAGGTAGGCAATGTTTTTGTCTAATATTTCACAATGTCTTATAATAGCTGTTGGTCTTCAGTGACATCTGGGTACATGAAATTGTCAAAAAAAGCTACTATGCACAGTGGAAATTTCCCTTTTCTAGCATCCAGTTATTTTTTGTTTTTATTAACAAAATATTTTAAAAGTCATGCAGACTGCAAGAAATGACTTGAATCAATAAATATTCAATCAACAAATATATTTTACTTAAGGGTTTGTAAGCTTGATTTATAATTTTTTAATTATTTTTGTGGTAAGAATACTCAACATAAAATCTACCCTCTTAACAAATTTTAAGGACAATATCGACACTAAGCTGTATAGTCGATGTCAGAATGTATCTTACATAACTGAAACTTTGTGCCCTTGACCATCATCTTCATACTGCCCCCTACCCCCAGCCCCTGGAAATCACCATTCTATTCCCTGTTTCTATGAGTTTGAGATAATAAGGTATTTGTCTTTCTATGTCTGGCTTATTTTATTTAGCATAATATCCTCCAGTTTCATCCATGTATAGCAAATGGAAGAATTTTCTTTTTTTAAGACTGAATAATATTCTGTTGAATGTGTATACCACATTTTCTTTATTCATTAGGCTGCCGATGTATATTTAGGTTGTATTCCTATCTTGGCTATTGTGAATAATGATGCAATGAACATGGGAGTGCAGGTGTCTCCTGGAGGTGCTGATTTCAGTCCTTTGCATAAATACCCGGAAGTGGGATTGCTGGATCATTTGGTAGTTAGACTTTTAACTTTCTGAGGAAACTTCACACTGTTTTTAATAATGGATGTACCAATTGACATTTCCATCATTAGTGTACCAGGATTCCCTTCTCTCTACATCCTCTCTAACATGTCATTATTTTGTTTATTAAATATTAGCTATCCTAACAGATGTGAGGTGGTATCTCATTGTGTTTTTAATGTGCACCCCCTGATGATACTGGGGAAGTATCCTTAGAAAAATTGAGCGACTTGCCGAAGTTCAGAGTCACTAAGTGGTGTAATCAGGTATTAAAGCAAGGTTGCCTAACTCCAAAGACTGGTGTTTGATTAATCCCCCCATATTTTTGTGATCTTTTTTAAAAGAAAGAATCATTTTTAAAAGGGTAAAACCAGGGATAGATTACTTTTGGGATGTACAGAGTGAAATTCATCCAAAAATAACCAAATTCAATATTCTTAAATATTTGAGGATATGATGCATTAATATTCAAGTCAGACTCAAATATTTATCAACCAGTTACCTAAGTGCTTCACAGATACCAAACCACCTACAACCATATGCCTGAAGAACCACTTCACAATGAAATTTGATTGAACTACTAATATAGTTAGGGATTTTATAGATTTGTATAACTTAGAGAACTTAAATCAAGATCACCTTTATACAGATGAGTGACATGAACCTTAGGAGACAAGGTGACATGCTAAAGATTAATTTTTCTCCCCAATTACACTTCTCTCAAGAAAAAAGAAAAATCATAGGAGCTCTGGAAATGAAGGTATGGTCTTTGAAATTTGCTCATTGCTCTGGAATCACCTTTAGGTGCTTTACTTGAAGAAGGAAAGTATGTTTTCTCCTCTTCCCTGTACAAAATCATGGGAAGTTAAAATCAGGTTCATGTGGGCATCAGACAGGCCGTAACAAGGAGAAGCTGTGTAAAATAGGCAGGGTTCACAACAGAAAATAGGGACAAGCCAAGAATATTAGTTAGTTACAAGGCCATAGAATACATTGCAATAGTGAGATACAAGACAAAAGGCTAAATCTAAAAGTCTGAAGTTAGGTCAGTATTAAATAAATATATCCTAGAACAGGGATAACTCTACGTGAGTAGTTTCTGAAAGTTCTTAAGGTATGGTATCTCTGCTTTCTGGATCTGAATTCATCTGAACATGGGGTAATTTCAGAATAATTTATAAAATCTAATATTTGTTGAGAAATAGGAAATAGATTATATCACACCATAAGTTTTTAAGTTCTAAGATTTAAGATTCATGTCTGCTGAATTTTCAAATATAGCCATATCCTACCTTTATTGTCATTAGCTCTATGGTTGTTCATGGGAATCCAGAAATTCCTTTATATCCAGTGCTTTTAGTATCTTGGGAATTTTCTTATAAATTCCAGACATTTCCATGATAATATTTCAGATACCACAGCTTCTGCTACACATAGTTTACAAGACACCCACACCACTGTGTGCAATTTCCCTCCAACCCCCTCTGGAAATCCACCAGAAAATAACCCACAAGGACAGGTGGTCTGCAAGCCACTTCTGATATATGCATCCACTGTATCTTTCTGCATACTTTGTACTTTGGTGGGTATGCCTAAAGTGCAATAGTATGAATGTCTGTTCAATAGGCCAGGTATTGACTATAACTCATAGCAAGCAAGTGCTAAATCCATCCCAATAATTTTTCTGCCTAAATCAATGGGCATTGGTTATTTTAAAACAGGAATCATTAAGAGTGACAGATCTCAAAGCTATTGCTAGGAATATATATTAATACAAACAGCATCCATGTTATACTTGATGCTGTGGCATAGAAAGCAGAAAATAAATATGCTTATATCCCTAGTTGGATTATATTCCCTTCTTGGAATATGCTAATTAAAAGTCAACCAGAGATTGACATATATACACTAATATGTATAAAATGGATAACTAGTAAGAACCTGCTGTATAGAGGGAGAGCTTCAAGATGGCGGAAGAGTAAGACGCGGAGATCACCTTCCTCCCCACAGATACACCAGAAATACATCTACATGTAGAACAGCTCCTACAGAACACCTACTGAACGCTTGCAGAAGACCTCAGACCTCCCAAAAGGCAAGAAACTCCCCACGTACCTCGGTAGGAAAAAAGAAAAAACAGAGACAAAGCATAGGTACGGTACCCGCACCAGTGGGAGGGAGCTGTGAAGGAGGAAAGGTTTCCACACACTAGGAAGCCCCTTTGCGGGCAGAGACTGCAGGCGGTGGAGGGGGAAAGCTTTGGAGCCACAGAGGAGAGCGCAGCCACAGGGGTGCGGAGGGCAAAGCGGGGAGATTCCCGCACAGAGGATCGGTGCTGACCAGTACTCACCAGCCCGAGAGGCTTGTCTGCTCACCCGCCGGGGCAGGCGGGGCTGGGAGCTGAAGCTCGGGCTTCGGTAGAGCGCAGGGAGAGGACTGGGGTTGGCGGCATGAACACAGCCTGCAGGGGGTTAGTGCGCCACGGCTAGCCGGAAGGGAGTCCGGGAAAAAGCCTGGACCTGCCGAAGAGGCAAGAGACTTTTTCTTCCCTTTTTGTTTCCTGGTGCGCGAGGAGAGGGGATTAAGAGCGCTGCTTAAAGGAGTTCCAGAGACGGGCGCGAGCCGTGGCTAACAGCGCGGACCCCAGAGACAGACATGAGACGCTAAGGCCGCTGCTGCCGCCACCAAGAAGCCTGTGTGCGAGCACAGGTCACTATCCACACCCCCCTTCCGGGGAGCCTGTGCAGCCCGCCACTGCCAGGGTCCCGGGACCCAGGGACAACTTCCCCGGGAGAATGCACGGCACACCTCAGGCTGATGCAACATCACGCTGGCCTTTGCAACCCCGCATCCGTACCCCTCCGTCCCCCTGGCCTGAGTGAGCCAGGGCCCCCGAAACAGCTGCTCCTCTAACCCTGTCCTGTCTGAGCGAAGAACAGATGCCCTCAGGTGACCTACACGCAGAGGCGGGACCAAATCCAAAGCTGAACCCTGGGAGCTGTGCGAACAAAGAAGAGAAAGGGAAATCTCTCCCAGCAGCCTCAGGAGCAACGGATTAAAGCTCCACAATCAACTTGATGTACCTGCATCTGTGGAATACCTGAATAGACAACGAATCATCCCAAATTGAGGAGCAACGATATATATAGTTCTTTCCCTTTTTCTCTTTTTGTGAGTGTGTACGCTTCTGTGTGTGATTTTGTCTGTATAGCTTTGCTTTTACCATTTGTCCTAGGGTTCTATCTGTCCTTTTTTTTTTTACTTAAAATTTTTTTTCTTAATAATTATTTTTTATTTCTTATTTTAATAACTTTAGTTTATTTTATTTTACTTTATTTTATCTTCTTCTTTCTTCTTTTCCTCCCTTTTATTCTGAGCCATGTGGAGGACAGGCTCTTGGTGCTCCAGCAAGGCGTCAGGGTTGTGCCACTCAGGTGGGAGAGGCAAGTTCAGGACACTGGTCCACAAGAGACCTCCCAGCTCCACGTAATATCAAATGGCAAAAATCTCCCAGAGATCTCCATCTCAACGCCAAGAATAAGCTCCACTAAAGGACCAGCAAGCTACAGTGCTGGACACTCTATGCCAAACAACAGGCAAGACAGGAACAAAACTCCATCCATTAGCACAGAGGCTGCCTAAAATCATAATAAGGCCACAAACAGCTCAGAACACACCACCAGGTATGTAACTGCCCACTAGAAAGACAAGATCCAGCCTCATCCACCAGAACACAGGCACTAGTCCCCTCCACCAGGAAGTCTACAGAACCCATTGAACCAACCTTAGCCACTGGGGACAGACACCAAAAACAACAAGAACTACGAACCTGCAGCCTGCGAAAAGGAGACCCCAAACACAGTAAGTTAAGCAAAATAAGAAGACAGAGAAACACACAGCAGATGAAGGAGCAAGCAAAAAACCATCAGACCTAACAAATGAAGAGGAAATAGGCAGTCTACCTGAAAAAGAATTCAGAATAATGATAGTAAAGATGACCCAAAATCTTGGAAATAGAATGGAGAAAATACAAGAAATGTTTAACAAGGACCTAGAAGAACTAAAGAGCAAACAAACAGTGATGAACAACACAATAAGTGAAATTAAAAACTCTCTAGAAGGAATCAATAGCAGAATAACTGAGGCAGAAGAACGGACAAGTGACTTGGAAGATAAAATAGTGGAAATAACTACTGCAGAGCAGAATAAAGAAAAAGGAATGAAAAGAATTGAGGACAGTCTCAGAGACCTCTGGGACAACATTAAACACACCAACATTCGAATTATAGGGGTTCCAGAAGAAGAAGAGAAAAAGAAAGGGAATGAGAAAATATTTGAAGAGATTATAGTTGAAAACTTCCCTAATATGGGAAAGGAAATAGTTATTCAAGACCAGGAAGCACAGAGAGTCCCATACAGGATAAATCCAAGGAGAGACACGCCAAGACACATATTAATCAAACTATCAAAAATTAAATACAAAGAACAAATATTAAAAGCAGCAAGGGAAAAACAACGAATAACACATAAGGGAATCCCCATAAGGTTAACAGCTGATCTTTCAGCAGAAACTCTGCATGCCAGAAGGGAGTGGCAGGACATACTTAAAGTGATGAAGGAGAAAAACCTACAACCAAGATTACTCTACCCAGCAAGGATCTCATTCAGATTTGATGGAGAAATTAAAACCTTTACAGACAAGCAAAAGCTAAGAGAATTTATCACCACAAAACCAGCTTTACAACAAATGCAAAAGGAACTTATCTAGGCAGGAAACACAAGAGAAGGAAAAGACCTACAATAATAAACCCAAAACAATTAAGAAAATGGTAATAGGAACATACATATCAATAATTACCTTAAATGTAAATGGATTAAATGCTCCAATGAAAAGACATAGACTGGCTATATGGATACAAAAACAAGACCCGTATATATGCTGTCTACAAGAGAACCACTTCAGAGTTAGGGACACATACAGACTGAAAGTGAGGGGATGGAAAAAGATATTCCATGTAAATGGAAATCAAAAGAAAGCTGGAGTAGCAGTTCCCATATAAGACAAAATAGACTTTAAAACAAAGACTAGGGCTTCCCTGGTGGCGCAGTGGTTGAGAGTCCGCCTGCCGATGCAGGGGACACGGGTTCGTGCCCCGGTCTGGGAAGATCCCACATGCCGCAGAGCAGCTGGGCCCATGAGCCATGGCTGCTTAGCCTGCATGTCCGGAGCCTGTGCTCCGCAACAGGAGAGGCCACAACAGTGAGAGGCCCGCATACCGCAAAAAAAAAAAAAAAAAAAACCCAAAGACTATTACAAGAGACAAAGAAGGACACTACATAATGATCAAGGGATCAATCCAAGAAGAAGATATAACAATTGTAAATGTTTATGCACCCAACATAGGAGCACCTCAATACATAAGGCAAATACTAACAGCCATAAAAGGAGAAATCGACAGTAACACAATAATAGTAGGGGACTTTAACACCCCACTGTCACCAGTGGACAGACCATCCAAAATGAAAATAAATAAGGAAACACAAGCTTTAAATGATACATTAAACAAGATGGACTTAATTGATATTTATAGGACATTCCATCCAAAAACAACAGTATACACATTCTTCTCAAGTGCTCATGGAATATTCTCCAGGATAGATCGTATCTTGGGTCACAAATCAAGCCTTGGTAAATTTTTAAAAATTGAAATCGTATCAAGTATCTTTTCCGACCACAACGCTATGAGACCAGATATCAATTACAGGAAAAAATCTGTAAGAAATACAAACACATGGAGGCTAAACAATACACTGCTTAATACCCAAGAGATCACTGAAGAAATCAAAGAGGAAATCAAAAAATAACCTAGAAACAAATGACAATGAAAACACAACAACCCAAAACCTATGGGATGTAGCAAAAGCAGTTATAAGAGGGAAGGTTATAGCTATACAAACCTACCTTAAGAAACAAGAAACATCTCAAATAAACAACCTAACCTTATACCTAAAGCAATTAGAGAAAGAAGAACAAAAAACCCCAAAGTTAGCAGAAGGAAAGAAATCATAAAGATCAGATCAGAAATAAATGAAAAAGAAATAAAGGAAACGATAGCAAAGATCAATAAAACTAAAATCTGCTTCTTTGAAAAGATAAACAAAATTGATAAACCATTAGCCAGACTTATCAAGAAAAAAGGGAAAAGACCCAATAGAATTACAAACGAAAAAGGAGAAGTAACAACTGACACTGCAGAAATACAAAGGATCATGAGAGATTACTACAAGCAACTGTATGCCGATAAAATAGACAACCTGGAAAAAATGGACAAATTCTTAGAAATGCACAACCTTCTGAGACTGAACCAGGTAGAAATAGAAACTATGAACAGACCAATCAGAAGCACTGAAATTGAGACTCTGATTAAAAATCTTCCAACAGGGCTTCCCTGGTGGTGCAGTGGTTGAGAGTCCGCCTGCCGATGCAGGGGACACGGGTTCGTGCCCCGGTCCGGGAAGATCCCACATGCCGCAGAGTGGCTGGGCCTGTGAGCCATGGCCGCTGGGCCTGCACGTCCGGAGCCTGTGCTCCGCAACGGGAGAGGCCACAACAGTGAGAGGCCCGCGTACCACAAAAAAAAAAAAAAAAAAAATCTTCCAACAAACAAAAGCTCAGGACCAGATGGCTTCACAGGCGACTTCTATCAAACATTTAGAGAAGAGCTAACACCTATCCTTCTCAAATTCTTCCAAAATATAGCAGAAAGAGGAAAACTCCCAAACTGATTATACGAGGCCACCATCACTCTGATACCAACCCAAAGATGTCACAAAGAAAGAAAACTACAGGCCAATATCACTGGTGAGCATAGGTGCAAAAATCCTCAACAAAATACTAGCAAACAGAATCCAACAGCACATTAAGAGGATCATACACTATGATCAAGTACGGTTTATCCCAGGAATGCAATGATTCTTCAGTATATCAAATCAATCAACATGATACACCATATTAACAAAGTGAAGGAGAAAAACCATATGATCATCTCAGTAGATGCAGAGAAAGCTTTTGACAAAATTCAACACCCATTTATGATAAAAACCCTGTAGAAAGTAGGCATAGATAGAACTTTGCTCAACATAATAAAGGCCATATATGACAAACCCATAGCCAACATCGTCCTCAATGGTGAAAAACTGAAACCATTTCCACTAAGATCAGGAACAAGACAAGATTGCCCACTCTCACCACTCTTATTCAACATAGTTTTGGAAGTTTTAGCCAGAGCAATCAGAGAAGAAAAAGAAACAAAAGAAATCCAAATTGGAAAAGAGGAAGTAAAGCTGCCACTGTTTGCAGATGACATGATACTATACATAGAGAATCTACCAGAAATCTGCTAGAGCTAATCAATGAATTTGGTAAAGTAGCAGGATACAAAATTAATGCACAGAAATCTCTTGCATTCCTATACACTAAGGATGAAAAATCTGAAAGTGAAATTAATAAAACACTCCCATTTACCACTGCAACAGAAAGAATAAAATATCTAGGAATAAACCTACCTAAGGAGACAAAAGACCTGTATGCAGAAAATTATAAGGCACTGATGAAAGAAATTAAAGATGATACAAATAGATGGAGAGATATACCATGTTCTTGGATTGGAAGAATCAACATTGTGAAAATGACTCTACTACCCAAAGCAATCTACAGATTCAATACAATCCCTGTCAGACTACCACGGGCAGTTTTCACAGAACTAGAACAAAAAATTTCACAATTTGTATGGAAACACAAAAGACCCCGAATAGCCAAAGCCATCTTGTGAACGAAAAATGGAGCTGGAGGAATCAGGCTCCCTGACTTCAGACTATACTACAAAGCTACAGTAATCAAGACAGTATAGTACTGGCACAGAAACAGAAATATAGATCATGGAACAGGATAGAAAGGCCAGAGATAAACCCACGCACATATGGTCACCCTATCTTTGATAAGGGAGGCAAGAAAATACAGTGGATAAAAGACAGCCTCTTCAATAAGTGGTGCTGGGAAAACTGGACAGCTACGTGTAAAAGAATGAAATTAGAACACTCCCTAACACCATACACAAAAATAAACTCAAAATGGATTAAAGACCTAAATGTAAGGCCAGACACCATCAATCTCTTAGAGGAAAATATAGGCAGAACACTCTATGACATAAATCACAGCAAGATCCTTTTGACCCACCTCCTAGAGAAATGGAAATAAAAACAAAAATAAACAAATGGGACCTAATGAAACTTAAAAACTTTTGCACAGCAAAGGAAACTATAAACAAGATGAAAAAACAACCCTCAGAATGGGAGAAAATATTTGCAAATGAAGCAACTGACAAAGGATTAATCTCCAAAATTTATAAGCAGCTCATGCTGCTCAACATTAAGATAACAAATAACCCAATCCAAAAATGGGCAGAAAACCTAAATAGACTTTTGTCCAAAGAAGACATACAGATTGCCAACAAACACATGAAAGAATGCTCAACTTCATTAATCATTAGAGAAATGCAGATCAAGACTACAATGAGATATCATCGCACACTGGTCAGAATGACCATCATCAAAAAATCTACAAACAATAAATGCTGGAGAGGGTGTGGAGAAAAGGGAACCCTCTTGTACTGTTGGTGGGAATGTAAATTGATACAACCACTATGGAGAAGAGTATGGTTGTTAAAAAACTAAAAATAGAACTACCATACGACCCAGCAATCCCACTACTGGGCATTTACCCCGAGAAAACCATAATTCAAAAAGAGTCATGTACCAAATTGTTCATTGCAGCTCTATTTACAATAGCCAGGACATGGAAGCAACCTAAGTGTCCATCAACAGATGAATGGATAAAGAAGATGTGGCACATGTATACAATGGAATATTACTCAGCCATAAAAAGGAATGAAACTGAGTTATTTGTAGTGAGGTTGATGGACCTAGAGAGTGTCATACAGAGTGAAGTAAGTCAGAAAGAGACTGTATGCTAACACATATATATGGAATCTTAAAAAAAAGGAAAAAAGAAAATTGTCAGAAGAACCTAGAGGCAAGACAGGAATAAAGATGCAGACCTACTGGAGAATGGACTTGAGGATACGGGGAGGGGGAAGGGTAAGCTGAGACAAAGTGAGAGAGTGGCATGGACATATATACACTACCAAACGTAAAATAGATAGCTAGTGGGAAGCAGCCACATAGCACAGGGAGATCAGCTGGGTGCTTTGTGACCACCTAGAGGGGTGGGATAGGGAGGGTGGGAGGGAGGGAAGAGATATGGGAACATATGTATATGTATAACTGATTCACTTTGTTATAAAGCAGAAACTAACACATTGTTGTAAAGCAATTATACTCCAGTAAAGATGTTAAAAAAAAAGAACCTGCTGTATTAAAAAGTAAATTAAATTAAATAAAAAAAAGTTAACCGGAGTGCTAACATTTTCTGCATAATTAAGAAAATTTTATAAAACGCAAAATAAATTATAACATAACAAGCCCCTTTGGTGGAAAAGAGTACCAAATTACATCCCTGATCACAAGAATTATTTATTGTAACCCAGGAAGCCAAAACTATAAGTTAGGTTGTTCTCTTCTTTGTGTTACTATTACCTATTAATTATAAATGGTATGTGTGTGTGTGTATTTAAAACACACAGCTCAAAATGTGAAAGATTGTTCGGTGCTTTTTGTCCTTGGATAATGTGTAGGTAGAAAAGCAATTTAAAGCAATAGAATGCATTCTTTAATGTCAGTACAGCTTTCAATGTGACTCAAACTTAACGATTTTTGAGGGGAGAAATAAATGGGTTGAGCTCCGTCAGATGTCTACTCAATTTCACACTGTAGATAGTATTTTAAGAGAAAATTTACTATGGAAGTTAGAAAAGTAATTACTCTGCAACTACAGAATGATTGTCTTTTTAAAGATGCATGTATAATTTGGCCTTGGCCTCAGAGAAAAGCTGTCACAATGTTGGGGGAAGATCCACTAGCACATAAATGCCCAAATTTAGAAGAAATGGGAAAAACAAACACTGAAGATGTAAACTTAATGAAGTATAAAATATTGTCATAGGGGATTTTTAAAACCCAAGGAATTTATGACATAAATTAGAAATCCAATCAATCCATCCTAGTCTTTCTTAGGTATCCCCAATTGATCAATACCCTTGATGGACTTTTTATTATTTTAAAAATATGTTCATTAATCAACCTTTAACTCACTTTCATCACTGGCCTCATTCTCTCGCTACTTTGCCAAGAGAGTTCCAAACTATGAACCCAATTATTTGTTTTTAGAATAGTGTTTTCTGTCTCTCCTTAGTATAAGCTTTAGAAAGGAAAGGCCATCTATTTGCCTCTCAAACATCCATCCTTAATCTCCTTAGAGTCACTTATCTGTTACTATACATGTACCACATGCTCTGCACTGGTCCAGGCACTGGGGAAACAAAAAGGAACCAAAGGGTCAAGTGCCTTTTCTAAAGGAACTTATGTTCAATTCTTTTAGTAAAACTAGCCTTACCAAATTCTATACCAGTTCAGTTACCTTTATTTCTTTTTAAAACAAAACCAGGGTGTTTTTTGTTTTGTTTGGGTTTGTTTGTTTTTTTGTGGCCGCGCTGCGCGGCTTGCGGGATTTTAGTTCCCTGACCTGGGATTGAACCCAGGCCCCCGCCGTGAAAATGTCAAGTCCTAAACACTGGACGCCACGGAATTCCCACAGTTATCTTTATTGTTTATTAGAGTTGACTGAGAATCATTCTTCTTTTACACTGCAGCTTCCAAAGACTATAGCTTTCACCCTCTGAACACTATTTTTGTATATAATTGGAAGCTGCATGCATACATTTTCCTCTTGAGAATTTCCTGTGACTCAACCTTGATTTTTTTTTCCTTCCTTCAAAACAGCAAATTTTAGACAAATGAAATTGTTTCTAATGCATGCGACAAAGTAAATGTATTGAAGATCTAATAGTACCATGCTCAATTCTCAGCAGCAAACATAAGAAATGAACAAAATAGACAAACATCCTTGCCTTCAAAAACGTTAGATATAGTTATATATACATACAATTTCAATTGCCGTTTGAGTGACTATAGCTGGAGTAGGATGGTGTGTCTGTGTCTAGAAAATCTACCCTACTCATTAAGAAAGCATTGTCAATGTAGACTTGACCATGCCTGGAAAATACATTCTATGTGATTTCAAATCACAAGACAGCAAAATAGAAAAGGCAAAATAAAAATCCTAACCAGAACCAAAATCTGCAATCACAGTGAACTGTTTAAAATGACTTTAAAATTTCTATATTTAACTGCAAATTGTGGGACATAATTGAAAAGTGAATGTGTGAAAATCCTAGAAGTAAGGTAGAAATCTACACTTCAGATTAATTGTATATCTCCCACTGCAATACTATCTCTAAAATATTGTGTCTATCCCTTCTTTACAACTCATATTGAATTGGCCAATCAGTCTGCCTGATTGCTATGCCTCAGGGCAAATCCATGAACGGTATTCCTGAGAGCTGTGGAAGAAAGGGCTTCTTTGGTCATAATCACTGAGAGATCCTGTGTGGCCTGAGTCACAGGTGGGTGTAAACTGGAATGCTCCCTCTCATCACTTCTTTACCATGACAGTGGTGGCTAGAGTGGAGAGCCTTCCGAAGGGGTCCTCTTGCCAGGTGATTATTTACTTTTGCTTGGAGGTAGGGGGCTTTTCTGATCTGGGGAGTGATGAAGAAGGGTTGGGGGTATTGAGACAGACTTGGGCTACTGCTTCTGGGCTTTCAATTTTTAATATATGTACCACCTTTTGCCTGAATGTATCCTTTCCATTTGAATTTTACCCCCCTCACCTTTTGCAAATAATTTTATTATCTGGATCCACAACTCTTGTTTTCTGTTATGTAATACATGATCATTTAATTGATTTTCAATAACCAGGACTTGTATAATTTCCGCACCATTCTTTCTGACTCTTCTTTAAAGCTCTGTGCATCAAATATCCTGACTTAGAGAAAGAAGAAATCTTTGTTACCTAGTTCAACCTTTTAATTTTATACACAAAGAAAAAAAGACACAGAGGTAAATACCTGCACAAAATGGGAACAAAGGCCACCCCAAGGAAGGGAAACTCCCAGGCTTATTCCTCCCGTCCCCACTATACTGCTAGGCAGAGGAGCCTACGCAGTGGCTGCCAGAATTCCTTCATGAACGTTATTTTAGGGGTGAATGAAAAGAGCTTCAATTATCAACAGGATAGAGAGGACTTTCACCTGTGTGAAATATAAAGAGACTTGCCACAAAATTTAAAGGATACGTATATACTGTAGTTGTGTGTGTGTGTGTGTGTGTGTGTGTGTCTTCTTGACCCAGTTTTGAGATCAGTTCTCCTTCCTGAGCAGTAGATTAAGTCCACATCCCAAAGGACTTCCCTCATTGCCCCAGGGCTGGGTACCAGAAAACCAGGGAGAGCCCCTGCTCCCCAGAGCCTGCTGAAATTATTCAAATTAGCCCATCCTGCTTTCCTGCCCTGCTTTCCTGCCCCTTTTTTTTCCCCACAGAATCTACAGTATAAGTGCCTATCCAGAGCTCACTTCCCTCCCTCTGCCTGGCAGTCCATCCCACTGTTTCCCTGAGTGGCCCTGGGCTCACCCATGGTAATGTGGTCAAACAACGTACATGTTGGTTTTTCAGTACTGCTTCATTTGAGAATGGTAAAAAGGAATATGAATATAAATGGGAACAAATGCGGCCAAACATATGTTTATTTAACTCTGTACAAAGGCTGTCAAAGTTTTACAAGAACTTTTTCTAGACTATTTGACAACCTGTGGGCTAATCATGCCATCTGGTGGACAAATTAAATAAATGCAAGGAAGGTTTCTTGGTACGTGTGCGTATGTGTGTTCTATTAGGAAAGTAGTAAAGGAATTGTAGTAAATTCTAGTACAACAAAGTGACATATTCAATTGAACCTATAAAAAGATCAGTTTCTAAGAGTCATGGCATCCAAACTCATCCCAAATATATCTAATAAGTTCTACTAATTAGTACCAGACCCCTCACCTGTCATTTATACACGGTAAATGTAAGCAAGTTGCCTAATTTCTCTGAGTCTCAGTTAATTTACATTCATAATATCAGTTAATTCTCACAAGATAACATTACAAGGAGTATATTAGTATTCTTATATTTTTAAAAAGAGAAATCAAATTCTATGGCTTGTAAAAATTAGACTAGTATAGCAGTTAATTCTTCCAGCTTATTAAACCTTTGAATATTATTTCATTTATTAGAATTTTGGTTAAATGGCACACAAAAACCCATGGTCTTCGGTTTTCTTTGAAATTCTTATAAATAGAAAACGGTCTCTATTTCATTCTATTTTAAATACACAGAACTTCTATAAACAGAGACATCACCCAATGTGATATGACCTCCATTTGGACATAAACTACAATAAGAAGCCAGTGAAGGTCTCTAGGGAAAGATGACATCTTGTGAAAAAGGAAGATAAAAGGAAGAATGGGGAGCTGCTATTTGCTTTGGCCTGAGCAGTGCTTTTGAGACCACTGGAGTAGGAGGAACCTGTATTGTGGACTCTTTCCTCTCTATCCCTCAGGGTGTGGATCTTGGTATATTTTGGCTAACAGTCTTCTATCAGATATGTCTTTTCCAAATATATTTTTCACAGTCTGTGGCTTGTCGTCTCATTCTTTTGAGCTGCAGAGTTTTTGTAAAAGTTCTTTATCAAGTTGAGGAAGTTCCCCTCTATTCGTAGTTTGCCAAGTGTTTCTTTCATGAGTAAATGTTGATTTTTGTCAAATGCCTTTTCTGCATCTATTGATATGGTCATATGATTTTTCTTCTTTAGCCTGATGATATGATGGATTACATTAATTGGTTTCCCAATGTTAAATCAACCAAATGCTCTAGAGCTTCAAAAATAAATCTATTTTGTGCTTCTGTAGATGAAAGAGCAGATTTAATCAGTAAGATGGAAAGATTAAATTTAAGAATATTGTGGATATTGCTAGTTAGATTGTATGTAGTCAGAGTGTAATTAAATCCAAGGTTAAAAGAATTTAAGATGAAATACCATAAATACATAAATTTAAATATTGCTGAATTTTACGTTGACTTGGCATTCCCATTTTGCTATTTATACTTGAAAGTTAAAATATAAATGATTTAATTAACATAAATTGCATTTCTAAAAAACCAAAGATCGATTTAATTCATACATTTCCTTTTATGTTTAAAGTGCTTTTTTTTTGTATTTTTTACATGCAGAAATATACTCTGTATTTCCAACATGAAAATACATGCCTTTTCCCAACCTGCTCTTCATAGATAAGAAATTTATATAAATTATCTCTTTCCTTGAAACAAAACATTTTATTCATATTTAGGAATCAACCTAAGGAAAACTTTGATTTGAATTACAATAATTTGTTTCAAAACTTAGATAGACAAGGATGAGATAAATGATACTTTTAACCAATCCAAGAGTATCCTTTGTATTTCATATTTTTCCATATCTTTTTTTCCCCAAATTTCCAATTGTATTTGTTCAAGAATTTTTCCTGAATTTCTACAAAATACAATGGCTCACATAATTCATTCCCAAGTAGACTCCTTCCTCAGGTCCCTTGGGAGTGACTGCGTTAGCCACAGTGACAGAAACACCGTAATTCTGAAATTACTTCATTCATACAATTTCATATCTACTCTGCCCTTCTTCCTTTTTGTCATCATTGAAAACTGTTCCACTTCCAAAATCACTAATTCAAGAAACTGAGAATCACTAATTCTTTCTATTCATCCAGTCCATAGATACCTCTACTTCATCCTGTATCCTTTAGATGCCTGCTTTGCACACAGCACCGTCTATTCAGCTGAGATCCAATATCCCTGCTTTAAAAAAATCTTGACAATAGCCCTCTTTGCCCTTTTGTCTTTCTTTTGTATTCATAGCACAACTTTAACCATGGATGAGAACAACTATCCATTTTTTCTTTGAATGTAACTAGTAGTCTGCATTTCAGCAAAATTTTTTAGTTCTTCCTATTTGGGCATTTTCAATTCTGTGCTCCTCTGTAGAGACACCAGATTTCCTGATCCTGAGTCATCTTTATCTCTTTTCCATATTCCATCATGGTATTATTTCCATTTTTTAAATTAATACATGGTGAATACCTCACTCCTTTCTTTTAAACTATAAATTCAATTTTGAGCTGTATGTTATGAGCAGTGACAACTGTGTTACTTAATCCAGTTACTATTCCTACATCTTATGTGATCTCTTAGGAGCTTTGAACACTTTTACTGCTCCCTTGTTCTAGATACACTTTTCTCTCTTAGCTTCAATGACACAACACTCTTCTGCTTTCCGCTATACCTCTCTAGCTATTTCTCATCCTCTGCTGGATCAGACTTTATCTGATCTTTCACGTTGGAGGTCATCAAGAATTCAGTTCAAAGCTCATTTTTTTCCCTGCTCATTTTTATTTTGAAAATTTTCAAACCTACAGTAAAGAAAAAAGTACAGTACTATGAACACATGATACCATTACCTAGAATGACCAATTGTTATAATTTTGCCATATTTCCTTGACCTTTCTATGTTTATACAGGTATATATTTTCCGGTAAAATTTTTGAAAATAAATTAAAGCCATTATGACATTTACTTTTAAATATTTCTGTATGCACATCTCAGTGGTGAGAAAACAACTCTCTGGAGTTGCTGCTTAGGCGTTTTACCTGCTGACAATTCTGCTCACACCCAAAAGCTATACATTTAAATAAGGACCTGAGTTTAGGACACCTGCCCCAAGTTCCCACTTTGCTCCTCCAGAGGCACCTTTTATTTTTTATTTATTTATTTATTTAGCAGTACGCGGGCCTCTCACTGTTGTGGCCTCTCCCGTTGCGGAGCACAGGCTCCGGATGCGCAGGCTCAGCGGCCATGGCTCACGGGCCCAGCCGCTCCGCGGCACGTGGGATCTTCCCGGACCGGCGCACGAACCCGTGTCCCCTGTATCGGCAGGTGGACTCCCAACCACTGCGCCACCAGGGAAGCCCCAGAGGCACCTTTTAAAATAACCACTTAGAGTTAATGACCTCTCCCCCAACCACCTTAAAAGTGATAGGTACTTGCTACCCTGGCCTCTATTTCCTGCTCACTCATGACCTCGGTCAGAGCATTGTCCTTTCACTGGCTCGTCGCACACCACTCCCCACCCCAAAACCATTTCTAGGACCTGTAACTAGGGAATCTTCTGGCTTTCCTTCCTCTGCACCTTCGTTCAAAATGACCCCAAGGTTTTCAGCTTGACTTCTCCAAAGTGGGAGCTCAGATTCTGAGGGGGCTCCCTGCTTGTGCTTTCACATTCAGCAAATCATAATCTGAATATTCTTAGTATAATACATCAGCTACTGCCCCCCCATACAACCTCTTAAAAATAAAACATTTTCTTGCATACTATAATACTGTTATCACACCTAAGAAAACTGATGTTAGTTCAATGATATCATATAATATAGAGGTCATATTTAGATTGCCCTACTTGTCCTCAAAATGCCTATTTTAGTTGGTTTCCTTTATTTCTTTAAGGATCCAATTAAGATTTGCACATTGCATTCGTTATTATGTTTCTAAATCTAGGTTGGAGAGTTTACACACAGTTACTGATTTATTTAGTTTTTCATGCCATTGAAAGACTGGATGTTCCTGAATTATCTTGAATCCCTCTGATCAAACAGAATTTTACCTAGATACTTTGGGGAATTCTTTTTGGTCCTAAATTAATGCTGAGTTGCTAAGAAATAACCACTGGTATCTTTCTCAGGGAAACGACTTGGATCTTTTTTTATTGCTCATGTTAACCACATATCTTGTTTTGAAAATAAGCCAGAGAGCTTGGAAGTCTGCTCTGGGTCTTACATCTCAACATCTCAGCCACTTGCTATCACAGTAGCTCCATTCCCCCAAACCTTACAAAATCCTTTGCCTGCTTAAATGACTCAAAGCAACATTTTTCAAGGCTGTTTCCTTGCCATGCAGCAGTAATCAAGAGAAGTCTTTCTTTCCTTCTGATCTCCTTCTTTACGTTAACAGTTTTTACTTTTTTTTAAAGAGTCTAGGCTGTTTTACAGAATACTCAACATTCTGTTATTAAGTAGTATTTTCTTAGGAGTCTGCAAAACCTTCCCAAAGTGGGATGTTCCTTCAGCAGAATTTCTTATTGGGAGGAAGTTGATTAGTCTCCTATCCCCTCCTGAGAGAATGCACACCAGAGTTAAACACTGGTTCCTAAATGTCGATTGCTGTGCTGCTGCTGTCTTATAGAATACTGTGATTATTTTCTCTTCATGTCCCAAACTCCGTGAGCCGAATCTTTTGTTTGTATCAGATTTCTACAGAAAATATTTTGGGTCAGAGTGAATAATTACATCGCAGATTAGAACAATTTTAAATTGTATGTCATATATCGCTATTCCTATAAATTCATTGGCCAGTCTCCACTGTAAGGATTCTCAGTGGATATATTCTTCATTAGGTTCTAGCTTTCTGTTTAAGTTCTGGTTACCCTAACCCTTTAGACCCTTCCTTCTCTCTCTTTATTTTTCTCTTCTCTCCCTCTCCTCCTTTCTCACCTTCTAGAGGCATGAATAGAACACAACTCCCAAATCTCCTTTTGCTTTATTTCAGAGGAATATTTACCCTTTGTCTATCTATACCTAGCTTATCTAAGTTAAACATAATGGGGCTCCACCTTCAATAGTCAAACAGCTAAGTTGTCTACAGAAGCAAGGAAGAAGTTCTCTTTCACCATCCATGTAAGTTAATGGTTGAAATTGGTTAGCTTTTAATTTACGTTTCCCTCTGGTGTACTTGTAGGTTAAATATATTCAAGAAATAAATTGGGTGCAACAACACCCAAAGCAAATTGTGCTCTACCAAATAACTCACAAAAACAAACACTGATGAGCTTAAGGGAGCGGGGCCTGTGGGTTCAGGTTCAGAGCCCCGCTTGGAGACTGTGCTGCTGAAGATCACCTCTGCCAGCTCTTAGAGCCTTACAAGACGTGCTCTCTGAAGAACTGCTCTGAAGGACCCCTCAGCACGTTGCTGCCCTAAACGCATGGCTTCCTAGTTGACCTGGGGCGTCCTTGCCAACGAGAAAGTTGTTTCCCAACTAAGCAAAAATATAATGAAGCTTTGGAGATGAGCTGCAAGTGGTGAAGCAACTTCAAGTCAAATGGAAAATACATCTTGGGCTTCCCTGGTGGCGCAGTGGTTGGGAGTCCACCTGCCGATGCAGGAGATGCGGGTTCGTGCCCTGGTCCGGAAGGATCCCACATACCGTGGAGCGGCTGGGCCCGTGAGCCGTGGCCACTGGGCCCCGCAACGGGAGAGGCCACAACAGTGAGAGGCCTGCGTACCACCAAAAAAAAAAAAAGGAAAATACATCTCTTTGCTGCTATGTGATCAGCTTTTTCGATAATTAAATTTACATGAACTAAAAAAAAAATAAAATTAAAAGATTCCATTAAAAATTTTTTTTAATAAATAAATAATAAAAATGATATGTTTGCTAAGCTCTGACTTTGATAATTTAATCTTTGACATCCTAATACAAAATTCGTATATGATTGCCTTGCCTTTTACTGACATCTGCTGACACTTGCATACTTATTTGGCTATTTTGTTAAAAACGCCCTGGAAAAAAGACAGGTGTCCACTCTCAGGCCTGACAGTGTAACTGGTACTGTGCTTGCCCTCCAGCCAGTGGTAACTATACAACTGGACAACAACATTTGAAGCAACAGTTCCCGGGCATCAAACAAAGGCAGTGCAAGGCCAGGATCCTTGAAAGAAGAGAACCAGGAACGACGTGGATCACCTCTCACCCCTTCTCCCTGGAGTACTTGCCTGCTGCTGTGCCAGGATGAGGCGCCCCAGTGGACGGGTCTTGTTGGGCTGAGAAGGCACAGCCGAAGTTCTCGAGTGCTGAAGCAGTGGGACTCATTCGTAGGGCAATGCCAGAGAAGAGGCTGCTGTTCAGAAGGAGGTTCAGGAAGCCTGAGCGTGGGTTCACCGTGGGTCTCCTGGGCTGGGTGATGAGTGAATAGCTGGAGATTCCGTGAAGCTTAGCAGAGGGCAACTGCCCTGGGGCTAACTGGTGAGGAGAGCTCTAGTCCAGGCAGAGTGAAGAGGCCTTGCTGAGTGCCCCGGGCATTCAGTGGAGACCCTAGAAAGACCAAGCCTTCAGACTAAGGACAAAGCTCCAAAATAAAGAACCAGTGCCCTAGGACTAAGCTAAAAACTGAAATAGATTTGCCATGATAAAGAATAAAACAAGCCTGACAAGATCAAGTATAACACCAGTAACCTAAGTGCCTGTCCAAACAAAACTCGGCACTCTTTCAGTGAAGACGACAGTATCTAGTCTTCTTATGCCTCCAAGGACTTGAGGAATCCAAATTCACCTATGAGGATTTTGGTTTGGAATGAAAAATATTTGAACCAGAGCTGAGTTCACTGTCTCAGTTAAAGTGATAGAATCTGAAAAACACTAAGAGCCCATGATCTGCTCACCCAATCATCCTACCCCTGGTGGGGGATCTCAGGTCTTAGGTAACCATCCGAGGGAAGCAGCCAGGGAGTGGTACATGCAAAATGCTTTGGCTTTGCTGGGCATGAGAGACAGCGATGATGTTCTGAGAGGCTCAGTAATGAAACGGGGAGGGAGAGTGTGGAGATTCTGTGTTGGAGAGGACACAAAGGTGTGAGTTGGGTTACAAAGTGGAAAATGTAACTGGAAAGATTATTCTGAAGTCTCATTGCCTTTTTCCAAATACATGAATGGTGTGGGTATAATGAGTGAATGGTGGTGTCGTCCTCACCCTTTTTACTATTGTCTAGTTCTGCCCGGTGCCCAGTTGTAACTGACCAGGCTAAAGGACAACCTTGAGAATTGCCTGGAGGGCAGCAAGAGATCACTACTCTTGTTAAGAAAATGATTGAAGCAGGAGTATTGTTTTCTACTAAATCCCCTCCTAACAGGCCTGTCTGATCAGCATGTAAAGCAGACACTCTAAGGTTAAGAGTATAGAGAATTTTGTAAGGTGATGTCTTTGACTGCTCCTGCTGTATGGAATGTGGAAAGACTGAACAGGAGAGACAGACCAGCAGGGACCATATGCCTTCACAGACATGGCTGGACCATATGCCTTCACAGACATGGCTAAGGCCTTCTTTTCAAAGGAAAATTGGAGCCCAGCCAGTCTCACTTTGCATTCTTTTGGATGGAACCCAGTATACATTTACTGTTTTCCCACTGGGATATTTGATCGCGGGCATTTGTCATAATTAGATGAGGAAGGACTTGGAAATGATAAACATTAAGAGCCAGTTAATGCATTCATTGATGATATTATCATAATTGCCTCCTCGGAGGATTAAGCAGGAGGGGTTAGGAACTGTATCACCTACTTGACAAATACAGGCTGGCTGATAAATGCAGCTGAAATTCAAAACACATTGAAATTCCTGGGAATTACATGGGTTAGAGCAGCCAGGGACATTACCATCTGGTGGTTAAAGGCACACATCTATTCTAGTGGCTTTATTTTATAAACAAGAACACTGATCCTTAGAAAGTTAAGTTATAGAGATGATTAAAGGCTAAAAGGGACTAAAATTCCAGTTTTCTGACTTTCAGTTTACGTTTCTCAACTACACTAAAAATGATTTTTTCATTTGTTTAAATATGAAATATTTCAATCGTATAGAAGATTATTTAACGAATATCCATTCACCCATCATTCACATAAACAAACCTTAATATTGTTTTTTGTATTTGCTTAAGATGAAAGAAATGTGACTTGCCATCTTTTCTATGTACTGTGCAGCAGTGTTAATTACAGTCACCCTGCCATACATTACACCCCTAGTGCTTATAACTGGAAGTTTGTACATTGTACCACCTTCCTCCGATAGTTAACACTGCTGCATGATATATAGGAAAGTTATTAAGAGCGTAAATCCTGAGTTCTCATCAAAGGAGAAAATTTTTCTTCCTTTTCTTCGTTTTCTTTTTATTGTATCTATATGAGATGATGGATGTTAGCTGAACCTTCTGTGGTAATCATTTCACAGTGTATGTAAATCAAACCATCATGCTGTACACCTTAAAGAGGGATGTATGCCAATTATTTCTCAATATAACTGGGAAAAAAAGAAATGTAAATTTCCATGTTTTGTTGAAATGCTATTCTATTTCCTGTCTCAAGAAGGAAGTTATGCTTCCTGAAATTGGTGTGTATCTTGCTCACCCACATTGTTACTTTTCTGTCACATGTATATGAATTCTCACTTTCAGTTCCAGTCGTACAGTACGTTATTGATCTACTCCTCTGCCAGTACCCGTGTCTGAATTACTTGAGTTTTGCAGGAAGCTTTGATATTCTGTAAGGCAAGTTCTCCTTCCCAGTACTTATGCTTCACAATGACTTGGGTATTTGTGGTTCTTTATTCTGTTATAAGAAGTTTGAGATCAGGTTGTGAATTTTTGAAATAAACACAAAACACCTGCTGAGATTTGATCGAAATTGCTTTGAATGTAAAGATTAATTAAAAGAGTATTCTATTTTAAGATATTGAGTCTTCTTTTAGATGGGCATACACTGCTAAATATGATTTCTTTTTTAAAGTTATATTTATTTATTTAGTTTTGGCTGTGTTGGGCCTTCATTGCTGCACGCGGGCTTTCTCTAGTTGCGGTGACCGGGGGCTACTCTTCGTTGCGGTGCACGGGCTTCTCATTGCGGTGGCTTCTCTTGTTGTGGAGCACAGTCTCTAGGCGTGTGGGCTTCAGTAGTTGTGGCACACGGGCTCAGTAGTTGTGGCTCTTGGGCTCTAGAGCGCAGGCTCAGTAGTTGTGGCACACAGGCTTAGTTGCTCCGTGGCATGTGGCCTCTTCCTGGACCAGGGATCGAACCCGTGTCCCCTGCCTTGGCAGGAGGATTCTTAACCACTGTGCCACCAGGGAAGTCCCTACTATGATTTGATGGTGTTTTATTTAGAATACACCTCAGTGTTCACAAGCGTTTTGGTATAAAATGTAATTTTATTATACTATTCTGTTTTGGTCTTATTAAAAGTTAGAATACATATATAAAATGGATTGAGGGGTCTCTCTCTTTTCTTAGTCTGTGATAAAGTTGGTATTATCTGTTCCTTGAGGGTGTATAAAACCCATCTATAAAATTACCAAGACCTGTTGTATGTCTCTATTATAGGACAGCAAAGTTACTGAGTCAGTTCATTTAATGTTTTCATTTTCTTCTATTCTACTTCTTCTTAAGAAAATTATGGTAGTATGTCCTTCAAAATTACTAGCATTAGTTTTTGCTTTGAATTGTATTATGATTTTAAAAATCTCTATAGAATCTGTATTAAAAGCCCTGTTTCCTCTTAAGTGTTAACTTGTACTTCTATCTTTTTATTGATCATTTTGCCAAAGGTTTGTTTTACTTATTTAGAATATCTTGAGGATACATCGTTTGACAAGAGAATTTCTTTTTTTTTAATATTATGCTTATATCAGCAACATAGAAGTCAAGAATTTTGGGAGGTCAAAATTTTTATATAAACATTTCTTTTATCAAAGCCTGACATATTATTAGAGGTTTGACCTTTAGATACAGACAGATGACATACCTTCCAGACTTCTCCAATTTAGATTTATTCTTTATACCTTGAAAATAGAAGGATGTTTTCCAACAAGCTCCTCTAACTGTATTTAGTTGAAATCAGAGACCGGATTAACTCTTCTTTTGTTGCATGCCTTATCTACCCAGAGGGAGAGAAAAACCAGTCCTGAGACATCCTTACCTGGTGAATAAGTTATAGAGAAGAGGAAGAGTTGTTGCTACTTTCTTATTCTTTCCCTGCCCTTAAGAACATCAATCTCTTTTATTTTAAGTAGTTGGTTTTAAGTTGTCTCAGTTTAATTGATACACATTAGATTATACAGAAATAAAATAGGTCATCTATAATCCCTGTAACTGAACTAGAAGTCATTTACATCAGACCTTTAAGTATCCTTAAAATAATTTTTTTTACTTATATTCTGTAGTTTTACAAATTGCATGATTCTTTTTTATTTGGGGAGAGATGTGATTAAAATAAATTCAGCTACTTCCATTCCAGAATGAATAATTGCTTCTCTCCATATCAAAAGGCCTTGTTCAACAATCTCATGTTTTTCTACTTAGAATATCTATCCAAATAACGTATATCATACTATTAATATATTAAATGCTCAGATAATGAGCTCTTTGGGTCAATTGTATATTTTATTTCGGCTCAAAGTAAATATATGATCTTTCATCAAATGTTGTGGTAGAGCAAAACATTGTGTACAATAAATGTGAACATTCATTCTTTCAAAAAACTAGCCAATTTATTGATGGCTGTTCAGGGGATAGAACTCAGTGAGGCCAGACTTTTCTATTTTAACTTTACTGGCTGATAAGCCAGTGATTCAACTGTAACTTTTTTTCAGAATCACTGGGGATACTTTAAAAAAATATTCTGATCACAATCTCAGAAATTCTGATTTAATTTGTCTGGGCGGGTCCATGCATTTGTATTTTTTTCAAAAGATCCCTTGGAGACCCACTGAAATGGGCCAACATATGGTGTCATGACCCAGAGTTTAAGAACTACTAGACAAAACAAGCTTCAAACACCCAAAGCACTGAGTTCCAGCCAAGTAATCTTTCTCTAGTAGAACACTGTAGAAGACTGCTTAATGACTGAGAAGAATGCCATTAAGACCTTGGCAAGATAATGTGTGAATAGTAATTGAACAATGTCACTGTGTTTTTAAAATCTGCTTTTGCTTCCTCATGATACGCCCACCTAAAACCTTGGGATTCAGGATACTAATGACCTGCTTAGGGCCATATATAATAACGAAACAATTAACTTTTGTTTTATGTAATTGCTCCTGATTTTATGTCATTTTTATGTGTGTGTGGTTTATGTGGTATATGCTCTTTGATTTAATTATTCAGTACCATTTCCCTCTCAGTACCATTTCTCTACTGTAAACAGGGAATGAGAAATGACACCTGTTATAACATAGATTACAACAGTTCTAAATTCCCTCATCCTATAGCTATCAAAACCTTGAAGCATTACATTGGTAGAGCTAAGTGCATGACACTCAGTGATATACTAGGCATCACTGCACACCCATTATTTGCCAGGAATAGAATCATCCCTGGCCCAGAAGAGGTTACTGTCCAGCAAGAGAGCCAGTTTGCCAAGCATGTCATTGCAACTAATGTACTATCCACGTCAGTAAACACACGTTAATTGTATTGTTGACACTCATGTCACTGGCCCTGGTTACAAAATGGTAGTCCCATAAGTAGTCCCTATCCTTGTAGAGATAATTGTCTAACTGAATATAAGTATCTATTATTGAAGGAGGCATTATTAGTTCAGAAAAAATTTCTTATGAGTGGGGATATATATGTAAAGACAGAGTTAAGATTTATAACTCAGTTGATTGTGTCCACAGGCCAGTTGGGCAAGAACTTTCTCTTCTGTAGATGAACAAGCAACAGGAAAACCAGCAAACTGGTAATAAGTGTATATTGGGCGCAACAGTAGAGTTGTCAGTGGACAATGTTGTGGAAATATATGTAGGTGGGAGAAGCAATAGCCTATGAGGACCACTGGATCAAGAGAAAACAGCTTACCAGGGTTTGATATAAAATTGATGGGATGGTTCAGAAGACAGCTTGTACAAAAAGAAAACTCAGATTGAATCTATGGAGCAATGTGCTGCACTGTCATCTTTTATCAGCCACATCATCCTATCAAACATATAATTGAGTTTCTAAAGAGCCATAGTTAATAGTTTCTCTATCTCCACATCTCTGTTGTCATGGCAACAAATGTGGAAGACCCACTGAGTGATCAGTCCCCTGAAATGAAGGAAAGTCTGATATGAACTTCTCTATTTTCCTTTGCTTGAGAAGAACCAGACAGAAGCCCATTAAATGGGATCCTATTAAATACTGACTTCTCCCAAATTTCTGTGACTCACTCTTATTTTCAGACTTCAGATCATCTGTCAAAGTAGATGTTCAGATTTTCTGCCAAGGTAGAATTTTTTCATGTGGCTCTAGTTGTAAAATATAGGCTCTTTTAATTATATTTGTAAAATCTTTCTCTGCTTGATTTATGTCTCATGAATGTATTCAAGTCAATTATTTGTCTCCATATATCTTATCATTAGTGATTCTACTATGAAGGAATACCTATCAATAGATCATTGCAAATTTCATTTTTTAGCAATAGACGCAATTATAGACATCTTTGCCCCAAACACAATGGAAACGGCACCTAAAATCGATATTACTTCCTGGATGAATCCATCATGAACTTTTGGATTCTAACATTTTTTTGCACAATGAAATTTCTGCCAATGGAACGAAGTAAAAATAAAGTCCATCCACGTTATAAGCTACAACAATTAATACATTTGGTAAAACGATTATAACAAACATGGTGAATCCCCAAATTTTAGTAGTATAGTAACAGGATAATATTTTGAAATATTTTGAAAATATTTCGAAATATTTACTGGTGCATGGTATTTTGTAACTCCTACTTGTCTCAAATCAGCTCTCTAACCATTGAATCAAATCATTGTATTACTTCAGAGGAAGTGCAACTGAGAACAAAGTAATCATTACTTTGCTTTAATTTTCCAAATTATTGTGTTTTATTTTAGAAATTACAAACAGTAAAACTTACTTTTTGTGGTGTACAGTTCTGTGGGTTTTCACAAAGGCATAGAGTAACATATCCACCACTACAGTCATGACACAAAATAGTTCCATCACCTCCCAAATCCCTTACCCTTTTATAGACAATCCCTCCCCCTGACTTGCAGCCCCTGGGAATCACTCATCTGATCTGTCTCCAGTAATTTTGCCTTTTCCTACAATCCGTGCATAATTTCTTTCACTTATCAGAATGCATTTGAGAGTCATCTATGTTGTTACGGGAGTCAAAATTTTATCCTTCTTACTGAGAGTATACAGTGGAATATATGCCACAGTTGGTTTATCCATTTACTGGCTGAAGGACATTTAGGTTGTATCTTGCTTTCGGTGAAATAAAGCTACTATAAACAAACATTTGCATGCAGGACTTATACAAACATGAGTTTCTATTCCTCTTAGACAAATAACTAGAAGTGGAATTTGCTGGGATTTATAGGAAGTCTATCTCTAACTTTATAAGAAAAGGTCAAATTGTTTTCTGCTATGGCTGCACTGTTTTGCATTCCCACCACCAAGGTGGGAGAGTTAGAGCTGGTCTACATACTTGCCAGCAATTGGTATTGCCAAATTCTTTTTCTTCATTCTAATAAGTATGCAGTGATATCTCATTGTGGTTTTAACGGGGATTTTACTAATGAATAATTACGTTGAGCATATTTTCATGCACTTATTTGCCATCCACATATCTTCTTTGATGAAGTGCCTGTTCAGTTCTTTTGCTTATTCTTTATTATCAGGTTGTTTCTTTTCTTATGGCTGAGTTTTGAGAGTTCTAATATAATCTGCAAACAAGCCTTTTGTCAGAAACATGATTTTCTCCCAGTTTATAGCTTGTCTTCTCTTTCGTTTAACTGTTTTCATGGACCTGAAGTTTTTAGTTTTGATAAAGCTCCAATTTTTCTTTTATGAATTTTGCTAAAAACTTTTTGACTGACCCAACAAGTTTTTTCTTCTATATTTCTATGTATAAGCTGTGAGCTATGGGTCAAGATTTGTGTGTGTGTCTGACACCACTTACTTAAAAGATATCATTTCTCAATCAGTTTATCTTTGGATCTTTGTCAAAAATCGATTTCCCATATTTATGTGGGTTTATTTCTGTATTGTCTATTCTGTTCCAATAATCTATGTATATCCTTTCACCAATACCACACTGTCTTGATTACTGAAACAGAAACAACTTAAATTTCTCTGATTTTCATAACAAGTTCTAAATGTCACAAATAAGTAGTAACATTTAGCCAGGTCTCACAAAACTATCTTTACTTGCATGTGATCTCATTTGGTATGTGCGTTATTGTGAGGACTTGTGAATGTATAAATCAATCACCAAATAATCCAGCTCCTTTTGGTCCCTAACATATACCAGGTCCTAGACTGACCCCTGCCTCACAATGTTCAATTAAGAAAGTCTCTACCTTTAATGGCCTTGGAGTTAGGGGGTGAAAGGTAAGCATAAAATTTAGAGCAACATGATGCAAAATTGCTCTTCTAACTTAAGGGGAAAAAACCCACAGAAATGTTCTTTGCTTTAAAAGTCAAGGTCAAAGTAGAAACCAAATTTAATAAAGCTGTAAAACCACTCTATATAGTTGGCATTTTCATATTTTTGTCATCTTACTTCCTGGAGGCATTTAACTTTTCAATACAGTCATTGTAACAAAAATGCAGCACTGTTGAATGATCATAATAAATCATCTGTTCAAAGGAAAAATTTTAATTTATAACACCGTTAACGAACGCATTTGCTGTAATTATACATGGATCGATCCATAGCATTTGAGAGGGTCTGAGTAACGTTCATCTTCAGAGTTATCCATAAATCACTGAAATGAAGTGCATACACTAAAGTTAAATTGTTGAACGAAGTTGTACTTTTAATTATGCCGATTATTCCCTGAGCTATGTGATCTGGGCAAAGGGAATTAACTGAAACTATGAATTATGTCATACCTCTAGCTCTTGGCTAAATCAGAGATAATTGGCATATGTATGGCTTCACTTCTATTTCTATTTACGTTGAAATGATTTGACAAGTGGAAACGGGGAGCTGATACTTAGAAATACTGTGTTTACTACCTGTGGAAAATTAAATGCCATAAAATATTCCCAAGGGACCACAGTGATCAGATCCTCTCAGACGGGGCTGCAGAGTTGCCGAGAGAAAATCTGAAATCATGGGTCAGCTCCAAGTACTAGTTCCAAATGTATGCGAGGTCTCTGTAGCCAAGATTATTTGGTCTGCCTGGGAAACCTCAGCAAACATAACATTTATCGTTTTGATCCAAATGTGTTGCTTGCTGTCTCAAAAATTTCCGACTCTCATAAATTTCTCTCTGTATCTCTTTATATTGGTAAACATGGAGAGTAGGAGCCACAGAAATAACCTTTATCCTTGCTGTATTTCAGCCTGGTAGACACTGAGCTCCAGGCGCATGCTATATATAGGACACAGACAGGAAAACTGACCGACCGTGGATCAGGGATAATTCACGGATAAAATTTATATAAAACTTCTTTTCCTGATAAAGGTATGACTCTTCCTTCTAGATTAATGTTACATTTTCTGATAAAGTCTGGTCATTTTATCAGAAAGGTGGTGTTCTTTGCACTTAGGAAATAAAATTATGAAACCAGGGTATAATTGAAAAATGTTTCCATTTTTTTTCATTTTATGAAAAATGAAATTTTTCATTTCAAATTATTTGAAATACTTTTTACTTAAGTAATAGATTCATAATCTTTATATCATTCTTCTTTAAATAGTTTCAGATCATACCTTTCTTGTTACTGCCCCCATAAACATCTACACACACTTTAGGCGCAACTATTGTCTATTTGTTCTGTGTTGTGCCTCTGACACAAGCCTTTGCACATGGAAAGGCAGAAGGACAAACTAGAAAGAAAATGAGTTTTGAACGCTGAGTTCAGAAACTTATCTCAAAACAACAATTTTAAAACTTGTGTTTGTAGTATTAATAATATTAACATGTATCTAGGATCTATATTTAAGACTTCAGGCACTGTTTAAAGAACTTAATATAAACAAACTAATTCATTTACCTGTGAGGAATTCTTATTATTTATTATAGAGATGGGGAAAGTGACTACAGGAAGACCAGGGAACTTGCTAGTAAGGGGCAGTTTGCCTGGTTCCAGCATCTATGCTCTTTAAGCTGTTTGTCATGCTTTTTATTTTCACAAAGTTTGTGACTATGCCTTCTTTAGAAAACAGAATCAGCTAAAACAAAATACGCCAAAGTGATTTTAAGCTAGAAAATGGCTATCAAAAATTAGATTATTACTAGCTAGTATCTCATTTTCAACAAATGCTTTCATAGGATTTTCATAGTGGAGTTTTCCAGTGATTTAAACTTAGGAGGTTATAGAACCCAATTAGACTATTTGTAATCAAAGTAAAAGTAGCAAAAATATTCATAGCCTTTCAAGGACCATAGGCTCATAAAGTACTGCTAGAATTTATTAACCAAAGCTATTTTAATTATTTTATAATTTAAAACATGGTAAGGTTTGCAACTAGATGTACCAAAGATGCTTCTTTAAGAAATTTTAAAGTTATTCTTAACAGGATATTTCAGAGTATTGAGAGGAATCTTGGAGATGGTAAGACTGTTTGAATATCCAACGAACTGTAGAATTGAAGGCACAACAGTGTTTGTTTTGTTTTGTTTTTTGTTTTTCATTTTTATTTATGGCTGTGTTGGGTCTTCATTGTTGCACACGGGCTTTCTCTAGTTGCAGCGAGCGGGGGCTACCCTTCGTTGTGGTGCGCGGGCTTCTCATTGCGGTGGCTTCTCTTGTTGCGGAGCACAGGCTCTAGGTGTGCGGGCTTCAGTAGTTGTGGCACGTGGGCTCAGTAGTTGTGGCTTACGGGCTCTAGAGCGCAGGCTCAGTAGTTGTGGTGCACGGGCTTAGGGGCTCTGTGGCATGTGGGATTTTCCCGGACCAGGGCTCAAACCCACGTCCCCTGCATTGGCAGGTAGATTCTTAACCACTGCGCCACCAGGGAAGTCCCACGACAGTGTTCTTTATAAATGGCTCATTAGTTTGAGAGGATGCTGGTATGGTTTAGTGGGATATCTATTATTCCTATAGATAGCTTAAATAACGTATCAGCATAGCCACTATCATCACTTTATCAAGAAAGTGTCTTGCAAAGTTGTTTTTTTTATTTTTTCTATGTGAAAAGACATTCTGTGTAGGAGTGAAGATCAGAAAGATTTAATGCCCATTCATTCTTATATTTGTGAAAGGAAAACTATAATGGGAACCTAGACATAAGAAATCTCACAAGAGATGGGAAAAATTCCAATATTCTTGTAAAAATATTTATTGAATTTTTACCCACATTCCATGGGGGGGTTAGATTAGGAAAATACAGGTATATTTAGATGGACAATTTAGATGGAAAGGGTTGGATACCGTTCGAAATATAGCAAACAAAGGTGACAGTGGGGCATAGCCTCTGGGTGGAGCCAGTATTCCTCATCTCTTGGTGAAGGCTGGGCAAGCAGCCCAGGGGAAGAGCAAGGGGCTGATTGGGCAGAATAAACATTAAAAGTTGTGTCCTAGATGGAGGACTAATGTGAAAGCCAGACATTAGAGGGAAAACAAAACAAAACAAACAAGCAAAAAAAAGCCTGACCCTTCATTCAAAAGTAATTACGGGACCAACTGAGCTCAAATGCCAAACAAAAAACTGAAGACCCCAAGAATATAAAGCAATTATGATTCAGCAAAAGAGAGATTGTTTAAAGTCAATCCTGTGCCACTGTGACTTTTCTCCATTCCAGACCCACTTCTATAGGGCTGCACTGGAAACAGTGAAGGAATTAACTTAGACCAGGGTCTTCAAGCATTTCTTCTCAGTCTCCTGGGTCAGATAATCATTGAGCTAATACAAAGGATCTGAATTGTCAAATCAGACTCAGAGATCTTGTTCAGTATGAAGATTTACTAAGAATTTCTAGGATACACGTAATTGCGAAGCACAAAGTAGAGAGAGGCATGGGATTGTCAAAGAGTTGCCCAGGTCCTTTCTTGCTGGTTCAGACTACATTAACATATGAAGTCTCTAGGTAATGTACGATGCTACATTAATTACATGGAAGGGAGCTTTTTCAGTCATGAAACATCTCTACTTTATATTCAGGTAGCTATATAACTCGTGTGATATCTTCCAGAGAGCTAAGCCCTGTAAATCCATACATTTCATCTTGTTTTCTATATGCAAATAAGACAATATGTCTTAAATAAGACAATGACATTGTGCTAATATGGGTCTCCCTTTTGGATTCTTGAGCTACTGAGATCTAAGCTGTCTCTCAAGCTAGAAACTTCAGGCTCTGTGGACTTTTATCTTCTCAATGCACATTGGCAAATTTACTGCCGAAACTTAATTCCCTATTACCTTGCACTGCTAAATTCTTATCTCTTCTTGGATTATTGCAGTGGCCTCTAAGGCCTGCTCTTCCTCCAATCAGTCCTTGAAACTGCCATCAAAATCAATGTCTTTTCCCCCCTCATCAATACAAGTTTTATTTTATTACCCCCATTGCATTCACTTTAGTTGTTTTCACAATGGCAAAATGCTAAATTTAAGGACCTATAATTCTCCAGCTACTTGAAGCAGACTCTGTAATTTTATACTCTACTCCAGCAATATCCAACTGTTTATTTAAAGTATTTTTGACGCTCCACGTAACTCTGATTACCATTGCTCCACGTTATCTGCCTGGTAAGAATGTAAATATTTCAGAACCCCTTTTGGATGTTGTTATATGTTTCAAGTGTCCTCTATATGTTATGCACAATTCTATACTAGCACTTTGAATTGAAAATAAAATTTAAAAACACATTATTTTCACTTTTTGGTCTACCCTAAGTTCAGGAGACACAGTCTCTCTGGAAGTCATCTCTGTTGGTTAAACCAGTGCTATTTATTATATGTCATATATTTGGGAAAAGTTCAAAAGAAAAAGATAAAGTTAGTAATATCCCTTTAAGAATTTTATGTTAAACTAAGTCTCTTAACAGCAAGAAAGGAGCCCATTTTATAGAATTCCTGTAAGTTATGGAACGAAAACTCACACATTATTTCATGTAATACAAGGTTTGTGTCAGAACCTTGGTTGAGAGAACACAGCAAAGGCAACAGTGTTCTGTAGCTAAAATAATTTTGACTGGCCATGAAATAAAAAATAATCCAAGTTCAAGGGTGGGGGGATGACACAGGTTAATGAGTATTATCCTTTCTTTAATTTAAATGTTACAGTTTTTCAACAATGTGTAAAACAGGTATCCAAATAATTGAAAATGCTGTATACCTCAAAATAGAACAATTCTTATTAGGTTCCTTGTTATTAACAAGACACTGCTGAATAAAGCAGACTGTAGATTTCTCAAAACTCTACAACATATACTTGCTTAATTCACAGAACTGATATTGGAAGAAAGCACTGTTTTAACTAATTTATATAACCTATGCAATATATATTATTCTTATGATTTAGTATATTCTTATTTCAAAGTGTTGATTAAGAAATAAAACCAATACCTAAAATTGTGGCTATAGGGACAAAGAAACTTGAGGCATATTTTTTGAAAAGGAAATGTTTAATCTGTGCGTGATAAACTTTATGTAATGATAAGCAGTTATGAATAATGCATAGGGAAGAAACAGATTTATGTTTCTAAGTCTGACAAACCAGATCGCATTTGGAACAAACCCTCCCGTATAGAGCAGTAATTCTTATTAAAGGATACGTTGCACTAAGATAATTAAACTGCTCTTCCCTGTATTTCACAAAGACACAAACTATCAAAGTCTGTAGCATAATCAATTTTATGTTTCCTCTGAGAAAAACTTTGGACATGAAATGTCTTAGTTATATGGCAGAAGAACAATTGAAAAGAATCTCTATCCCAATTCATGTGTCTTTATTTCTAAAATATAAAAGTTTTCAGACATTTAACTTGAATGGATGCAACAGAGCTTGAAAAACAGAAGGGTGCAGTCTCCTCTGTAATGACTGCACCCTGAATGATTAATAAGATAAAACCAATGTTATGGAACTTCATTTTTACCTTGTCTAGCTACTGGGTTGGCCAAGAAGTTCGTTGAGTTTTTTTTCCATAAAATGGCTCTAGTAGTGCTTAGTTGTCTTTAACTTCATTCAAAACAATTTTGTTAGATTGTATTGTGACAGGTGTCGTATCAGTGTGCATTTTTAAAAAAACATCAAAATTGGTGAATTTTTGTGTAGCCATTTTAATATTGAATATAGAAGAGAAAAAGCAACATTTTCAGCATATTACGCTTTATTATTTCAAGAAAGGTAAAAACACAACCGAAACACAAAAGATTTGTTTAGTGTATGGAGAAGGTGCTGTGATGGATCAAATGTGTCAAAAGTGGTTTGTGAATTTTCGTGCTGGAGATTTTAATATTTTAAATCTCTGGCTTTATTTGACATAATAAAAAATTAATTATGCAAAACTAACGATTATGCACTGAGCCTATACACAGCCAAGACTACAGAGCTCTTATTGGGTCTGCCTTTCTGTTTGTCTATTGGTGGGAAATAATTGTTAATGGGCTACAAAGAAGGAGTTATATATATACTATATTAAATCCTTTTCCTCTCTGTATTTTTCTCTAAATTCAATTCTATATTTCCATTTATTTTTCTCATGATGTAATAATTTTTAAGGTCTCAGCTCTCTTTGAAGTTACAAAATTATTTGATTTTTTCCTATATTGAGAAAATAATTTTTTTCAGCTTTATTGTATTATAATTGACAGTTAAAATTGTGGTATTTAAAGCGTGCATAATGATGGTTTGATATATGTACACGTTATGAAAGAATAAAACTAACACACACAGAGTGATTCAAAGTTTTAAAAAATATGTAACACAATTACTTTATTTTATTCTAACAACATCCCTGCAGTATAGGCACAATTATTATTCCTATTTCAGAGAAGAGGAAAGAGATCTGCATAGCTCAAGTGATTTGACAAATGGCTCGACTGGTAGTAGTGTATGTGAATTGCATCAAGGCATTTAGCAGGTTCTTTGTCATACACACTTGAGAGAAAACCTGGCTAGCGTCAAATTTGGGTTTTATTACTTAGCAGCAGCATGCTGTTAGACACATTATTTAAATTCTTTAAATCTTCATCTTCTCATTCATGAAATGGGGATAATAAATCACTTTAAATCGTAATATTGAGAGAAATAAAGGAAACCATGCAAGTTAAGATTCTTAGCATACCGTAAGTGCTCAATGTTAACTCTATTATCTCAAAAAAGGAGCTGAAAAATACTAATTTTATCATCACTGTGGAGCTACCTCATTCCATTTTGTGAACTATGGCCAATATACTTTTGGAGAATTATAAAACGATGCCACTGTTGTTGACCTTTAGAGACATTAAAAATGGCACTGCAGAAAAAAATGAATTAAATCATTGCATAGAAACTTGGTAGAAGCCACAGTTCCTTCTAAATATGTCAGCCCTTGTCATTCTCGTCCCTGACTCTCTGCTCCAAAATACAGAACGTTTTGTTCATCTGATTTATTGAAATAGAGAAACATCATAAGTATTATTTTATTTTTTACAGAAACAGAACACTACCATATGTTACTGAAAATGATTTCACCTCGGGAAGGCTTTATGCAACTAACTCAAGCATGTAAATATATGTTAACTTACCAAATGTTCACAATGGAACTTCTTTCTTTACAAGAGGTAGGATTTTTGTCTTTCTTATTTACTGACGTATTCTAACACACCAAGAAAAGTCCCTGATAGTTAATGGATTTTCAATAATCTTTCATTGAATTAATGAAAACAACAAATACATAAACAAAATTGAATCTATTATCTATCTATCAGTCTTCAATGACCCACTGTTCTTTATTCATCTTGTATAACATAGGATAAAAGAGAATCAAACGTTCTGAAGAAAGAATATCATTTATAATATTCCTTTCTTATTATCTTCAGCAGTAAATCTTTAAAGTTGGTGTTTAGTTTTGGTATTCAAAATCATATTGCAGTATCATAAATCTTTCCCAAGTCTTTGAATTTCATCAATAACATAGTCAACATCAGTTTATCTTGTGGCAGGATTAGAAAAGACCATTCGAAAAAAATTTACTTTGTCCCCATAAGGCTGGTAGTTTAGCATGGCTGTGCCTTCCTCTATCATTTGTGCTTTAATCTTTGGAGCAATCTGTGTATAAATGCAAATTTCATTAAAAGGAAATTTTACAAGTAAATACTGTTCCACATCCTAGATGGCTACATAACTATCATTAGCGTGAAGTAAATTGCAGGCAGTTTAAAACTGTCAGGGATAATTTTTAAGAAGCAGCTTAGTACAGAGAAAAGGCAGCACGTTCTATATTCATACTGTAGCTCTTGTTACTCCATGATTCACGATTACCAAACTCACAAAATAATGCAGGTGTGCTAGAATACATTAAAGAAGGTTGTGTGACATTTTATTTATATGGCAATTCAGTAGAAGTATCTGGGAGAGGTAAAATGAAATAGAAAATGGAAAAGCAGTAGTATCTTTCGGTATTCTAACTTCCGCTCTTTGAATCATTACAATACATCTTGAATTTTTCTACAAGGTCACTGTTTTGCAGCAAAACATAGTTTCTTTGTAAATTTTACAGAGACAAATTCTATCTGTTTAATTGTCTTGCACAGCTCCTAAAACAATACCATGCACGTGACATTAGATCACATTACGCCCTTGGGTTATTATTATAAGACAAAGTGGTACTGAGACTCGGGAAAGGAAGAGGAGGGCATTCTATAACTATTGAATGTGTTCCTCTTCTTGAAACTTCTACTCCTGCACAGTTTACCTTTAAAATGCTACAGATGCTCTCCATTACTTAACTTTCCCATAAGTTTTTATATAGGGCAGGGCATATACATACATATATATATATATATATATATATATATATATATTTGCTTATATAGTCATTATATGGTCATTTCATTTAATGTCCTTCTTTAATATTTTAATTAACCAACATGACCATAAAATAAAAGGTATTAGTTATTGCCTGCAATATTATTAAAAACTGCTTTATATTTCCCCTTTGCCCTCCATCCAGGAGCATGCGCAGATCTCTGAGAGGGACGGCTCTCTGGTGAGTAAGTGTGTGTATCTCCAGGAAATAGCTCGCTCTCTGTAAACGTGTACTCCGCTAACTCTCAGCTGGTAGTAATTACCCTAGTAAAAGGTAACACTTACATGTTAAGAAAAAAAATTAAGAGCTTCACTCAATACTTGCCTCAAACCACAAAATATTTAAACAAGGGGTATTATCAAAAAGCAAAACAAAACCAAAAAAATTCTCTATTTTCTCTTAAGACTTATAAGCCCAGTGAAATTTTCTGATGACATAAAACGTTGATGCCCTTAAACACTGATATCAGATAGTTTATGTTCAACTTCTCCTAGGGCGGATCACATTGCCTAAGATAAGTAGTTGTGATGTTGGTCAACTCAAAAGTGGTGGTGATACTATTATAAAATGTATGTATATAATGCATGCTTAAGATAGGTTAAAAACTTACAGTAAATGTATAGCTAAATAACATGTAATAGTGGCAATTCTCTTTATTTTAATATATATTCTTAGGGTAAAGATTAAATCTTCTCATTGCTATGACATTTATTTGGATTTTTTTCAGTATTGATCACTGATCTGTAATAAAATCTCTCCTAGATTCTTGCTCAGATGACCTTATGATAAATATTTCAAATGTGATGATTCTTCTCCAAGTACATCTTCTATTGCTCATAAAAATTGTAATTATTTCTATTCTTATCTTCTCCCCACTAAGCCTTCTAGCTTAGAACTCAGATTCTGTCTTATTCATTTTATACCTCTAAATCCTCTGGAACATATGGCAAGCATTAACTGATGAATGAATTAACCAAAGGGTAGAAAACTCAGTAGATTGAATATTAGCATTCAAAAAATATTTTTCAATTATATAAAGGATGACTAGATTAATTTGCAAAACGACTGGTGGGTTGAGATTTCACTTGGTTCCATACAAATATTTTTAAAAAATGGCTTAAGACCACATTACCGCCTTCCACTAACCAATCAAACTAGCCCAGACACATTATTTAAAAGGCAATATTAAAATGATAAATACCACACCATACACACAAACTTACCTTTTGCAGTTCTTGATCTCTTCCAAACTTTTTGGGATATGTTTAAGTCCAGAAGCAGACATTGGTGAACTCAGGCTAAATCAAATATTAAAAGTTTAGGGCTTCCCTGGTGGCGCAGTGGTTGAGAGTCCGCCTGCCGATGCAGGGGACACGGGTTCGTGCCCCAGTCCGGGAAGATCCCACATGCCGCGGAGCGGCTAGGCCCGTAAGCCATGGCCGCTGAGCCTGAGCGTCCAGAGCCTGTGCTCTACATCTGCAACAGGAGAGGCCACAACAGTGAGAGGCCCGCATACCGCAAAAAAAAAAAAAATTAAAATTTTACAAGTATTCTTAAAGTTTTACCTAATTCTTTAGTAATTTTATAAGTATCCTTAAAGCCCTACCTAATTCCTTAATTATCCCAGAAGTATTTAATTTAACTTTTAATATATTTTAAAATAGTTTTTGAGGATCTAATACATGTATCAGGCACCAAATACAGAGATAAAGGAAATGGTGTCCTCACAGAGTGCCCAGTCTTCAGCCATCCATCCCATGCCCATTCCTCAAAATATATTAAATATTTTAATGGCAGTGCCAATTTTATATTTGAGTAAGGTCATTCAGGACAATCAATTAGGGGAGAGAACAATTGAGGGGAGGAGAATATTAGTTAATAGAATGTTATAGTAATTCAGGAGAGAATGGAGAGGACTTCACTGAAGCAGTGGCCACGGGTACAGATAGAAGAATTTAAATTTCCCAAATCTTCAAAAGATAGAATTGATCTTTGCTAGGTCTTCAAGATGAATTCAAGGTTCTGGCTTCAGTGACTAGATGTCTTTTATATAGATAAAGGGGTATAAGAGAACTTTACTTAAATCAATTTATGAAAGCTCATTTCAGAGAGGCAGATAAATGATCAGAGAATGTATAGTATTAAAAACAAACAGATTTCTTTACTTCTAGTTTCCACTTAAGCCTGAGCAAGACTAACCAAAAATAGAAATAATACAATCAGAGGGAGACAATGTAGAAAAAAGACCAAGCACCTTTGTTTCCTAATAGTTACTCTTACTAGCATGACTTAAAGCATGCCATTGGGTTGGCTGACTGGGCCTTGCAGAGGAAGATGGATAGAATACTAGCAGAACTCTCCATTTTTCATTAATATCTACTTAGTACTTTAATAATGATTAACCAAGGATTATCATATAATTTAAAGCCCACTTTTTCTTATGTCATCTACTATCCAGAAACCCAACTGCATTCTCTAACATACAAGAAAAAGCCTAGGAACAATTAAATTACTCTTAATTCAGTGCCATCAAAATCAGAAAAGCAATTATAACCAGAGTTTCATTTCAAAAATTTAAAAATTGAGTATAATCATCAAATTAATCTTTTGGACCCTCGGCCTGTAAGAAAGAGAACTCAAATGGAAAAGTTTTTAAAACCGAAATGTTTTGCATTTAGATAAAATATTTAAAATAATTTTTACATACAACTTTTAAATTATCTCAAAGTATTGGATAGGTAACATATTCAAGTAAAAAAAATACTCAGCAAAGGGCTTCCCTGGTGGCGCAGTGGTTGAGAGTCCGCCTGCCGATGCAGGGGACACGGGTTTGTGCCCCGGTCCGGGAGGATCCCATGCCGCGGAGCGGCTAGGCCCGTGAGCCATGGCCGCTGAGCCTGCGCGTCCGGAGCCTGTGCTCTGCAACGGGAGAAGCCACAGCAGTGAGAGGCCTGTGTCCCGCAAAAAAAAAAAAAAACTCAGCAAAGAAAGTATAGATACTTTAAACTCACTCTCACAAAAAAAGCCCACTAATAGAGTCCTTACCTTTGCATCAAATACTAGCTTAAAGTTATCTTTTCTCTTTAAAACTTTATAAAAGTATTTTGCAAGTTCCATATATCTGTTGATCTGTGCCTCAAAGCCATAGGTTCCCTGTAGTTAAAAAAAATCAAAAGCTTCATTCAAGTAAGTACCTTTAAATTACACTGAAGAAGTTCCTGAAATGTATTAAATTTATTTAAATGTACTTATTTAAATAAATGTGATTATTATCTTACTAACAGTAGGTATTATATATTCTCACTGCATTCTTATTTCTATCCCCTCAACCTGCTTTTACTCCCTACTGTCTGTGGAACTTGAGGCAAGTTACTCAGCCTTTCTAAGTTTGGTTGCCTAGATCTACAAATGTTTGATAAATATTTTGACATGAATTTTTTATCTGTCTAGTATGCAGAGCAAATTTTTAAAATAAGAAATATGACAAATAAAGCCCTTGACATACTGGCTGGCATAGTGCATCTTAAAACTGACAATTGTTGAGCTTCAGCAGTATATCAGGTATGTAGTTTAGTGCTTTGTACTCTTAGTTTAATTTACTCTTAGAAGAATCCTATAAAGTGGATAATGGAGGCACAGAAAAATCGACCAATCTGTCTCCACTCACCGTCTTTCCCTTGGTGATTTCCACTTGTCTCATGGCTCTAAGCAGTATATACAGGTTGATGACTCTCCCACTTTCATTTCCATCTGATACCTCATCTCTGAACCTCAGTCTCCTGCTTCACATAACTAATAAACATCTCAAAATCAATGTCCAAAAGTGAACTCCTGACCTGTCTGCACCAACTTGTTTCTCCCAGTCTTCCCAATCTCAGTAATACATCAATTTTATCCTTTAGTTGCTAAGGCCCAAAACATCAAAGTTTTCTTATCCTTGACCCTCTTCTTTTTCTCACTCCCCACATCTAATATTTTGGAAAATTCCACAGGATTTTTCTTTAAAACGTAATTAGAATCTAATATATCTTAACCTATTCACTGCCACTATGCTGGCCCAATCACTGTCCACTGCATTACTGAAATTGCTTCCTAACTGGTCTCTTCGCTTCTGTCCATACGTTCCATGTATGTCCATGCTGAGGGTATGTGTTCATAGTTACTCTAGGCTTGTGTAGTGTAGAGCCTTGACAACCATATGAGGTGGTACTTCAGTGTCTTCTCAACACTTAAGCCTTTGTGATCAGAGCTGGCTTCATGAGCACACAACCTGTGCAGTCACACAGGGCCCATATTCAGAAGGGCTTCAGGCTTAACGTAATGCTCTGCTGTCGCTGTCCTGAAATTCTTTGGACTTGTGTTTTGAAAGTGAAGTCCAGTGGGACAATGGATTATGCCTATGAGCTAAGGAGATACAGGCAACATGTATGTCTGCCACTCCTTGCCTCCCCAGGCACACATAGCCTTTGCATTGCACAATGAGCATGGACTTCCACTGGTCCTACCATATGTGGCAACTCAGTGACAATGCAAATAGCACGAGGTAAGGATGCTACACCTACAACTAAGTAAGCGGGGATGCTCGGAGCCCCCAAGAGGCTACACTTTCTGTTTAAATCAGAACTTGTTTTCAACAGAGATCGAAGGCAATGGAGTTCTAAGAAAGAGTAATGACGGAGGAACCCTTTCATTTTCTTTCTTACATTATTTCCTCCTATGAACAGCTCATTCCATGTTAGCCACATTGATCTCCTTGTTGTGTCTTAGATGCAACAGGTGTGCTTCAGTCTCAAAGATTTTAAATTGAGATTCCCTCTTGCTACACAGCTAAATATTAGCATGATCTCCTCTTCACTTTCTTCAGATTTTTGCACAAATGTAACCTTCTTATCGACAATTACCAGTATTTAAAATTATAAATACTTAACCCTAGCACGCAACTTTTTATCCTTTTTCAAAGCCTTATTTTTCTCCACAAGAAATATATATGAATCAAAATGTGTAAAAAGCTTTGATTGTATGAACATTTGGTCAGATGCTCCCAACTTTCACAATTTTGAACAAATATTGGTTTGGAGAAGGCATGAGTAGTCTTTGAAATGCTTAAGAATAGACATGATTAAATAGCAGTGGACTAATATTTTGAGCTAACCACTTTATCATTTGATATTTTTCTTTGAGGGCAGTCTGGTTCAGGGAGAAGCTGTAAGTAATTAGAGGAAGAAAAAATTGCAGAAAAGTTAATAGAAATTATTGATGAAGAATATTCCTACTCTGAATTCTGAAGAAATGGGGCTAAATATCATTGAAATACTTGGCATAGAGTTTATTACTCTTCAGCAATTTTCCACATAGAGCTTTTGGTGGCATTCAATGCATACTAAATTGGCAATGAAAAGTATCAGGATATGCATCTTCCTTGTGAATGTATCTTTAAGTTTCTTGAAAAAAATCTACAAAGATTGAATAGTAAAGACAATGGCACTTCTATTCTGATCTTAATTGGACTCTGTTAGCCCAGGTCCTCCAAACGGCAGACACCAAGATGAGATTAAAGGTGCAAGGACTTCATTAGTGAAGCACCTGTGTGAAAGACAGTGGGAAGGAGCCAGTCAGACTGGGAGAGCTTTCAGACTGTGCATAAGTCTGACCCTAAGTGAAGGAAACAGGTGGGGAAAAGTGAGGAAGAAGCGTCCTGGAGTATGATGAAATCTAAGTAAAATTCAGAAAGGCCCTTGGGAACTCTTCACACCAACTCAGCTATCAAGAGAGTCTCGTGTCTCTCAGGAATGGGAATGCCTTAAAATCCCTGCCGTGCTCAATCAGTGATTGACTGAGAGAAAACTCTGGAAAGCACAGCCTCAGGGCAAATGCAGTTATGAATTTAAGAGAAGCAGATGGGCTCTTAGACAATTAAGCTCCCTATAGCACTCTCCTGGCCAAACACAGTCATTTTATGAATATAAAACCAGTCCAACCCATGTAGAAAATCCAACCAAACAGAAGCTTTTGCATTCGATTTGCTTCTGCATAATAATCGATGTTTGTAGAATCTTACATTACTATATGATTTTCTTCTTACTTACTTTTGTAACCTATCACAGTATTTTATGTAACTAATTTTATTTTTAAGAAATATGAATTATTAAAGGTGGCTCCTCTTCCTACTATCAATGAAGTATTCATTCTGTAATTATAGCAAATGAGAAAAACGATGAAATCTTTCATTTATATCTCTGGACTTCATTCTTAATGCCCATTATTTTGTGAAGAGTACTGATGGAGACTCACATAGCAGATGTTTAAATATTTACTAGTTATAACTCATGCTACAAACTTGCAAGTCGACTCCTCCCATTCAAGCCCATCATGGGTATTTACCTGAACCTGATTTCTTGTATATGAAAATGTTCTATAATATAAAAGAATTCCCATTTCACGGTACGCTGAATTTTTTTTCCTATTCCCAGGAATGGCCGTACTTATATAACAGCTGTTTATACACCATTTTTATGAAGTAGTCTCCATATGCAAAAGATGATGGGCCTGCTTTTCATCACTACCCAGGTGAGTTTTGGCATTCCCATGGTGCTATGAATTGTATTAAGAAAGACAATATGAATTTGTGGAAAAAAATATATTTTGGATTTAGGTGAGTGGTCACCTTTGCTCCTTAGATGTAGTTCTCTTCATCCACTAGCAAGTTAATTTCTTTACCTATTTAACAGATATAACCAGCACAACTGTTGGGAAACATAAACTAAATAACATACGTAAAGCTTTCTAGCCTAATACATGTTCAATGAATGGTAGATCCATTACTATTGAATGAATGTATTCATTATTTCAATGCCTCATTATCAAAAGAATTTAAGGTGAGTTACCAATGTCGATACACTATTCAAAGTGGTTTTTTTAATGCTTGTTTTGAACTAGGTGATTATAAGGTTAGGAAAAAGCAGTTGATGAAAGAGATAAATTTAGAAGAGAAAATGCTGCCAATATATTATAGACTAACCAATATATTAATGCCAATATATTATAGACTAACCAATATATTAATGCCAATATATTATAGACTAACCAATATATTAATGCCAATATATTATAGACTAACCAGTATATTAATGCCAATATATTATAGACTAACCAATATATTATTGCCAATATATTATAGACTAACCAATATATTATTGCCAATATATTATAGACTAACCAAAGTAGGATCATGAATTTGCCTCTGTGATTCATGTTACAGAACGTATTTTTCTATTAGTGTTTTGTACTAGGAATTCCATATCTACCAAATAAAAATCTAACCAGCTCTAACTGCCTCTGATACTGACATCTGAGAGAGTCCCTTAGGGTCCACAGGGTGGGTAATGTAATGTAGAGGACCAGGTCCCTAATATATTAAAGATGTTGTTAGTTCATGGCAAAGCTTTCATCTGAACAGAACCTAATGCCCATCTTCCTATAGAGTACTGGGAAGAAGGTGATAGGAATAGCTTCCTAAAAGCATGTCAATTACTTAAATTAAATTTTAAATAAGGGGTAGTTAAAAATTATAAATAAGGGGCAGAATGAGGGTGTAGACATGTCCTGCTGTTGTCATAGTGTTTGGAGAGACAATATATGCTGCTCTTGGGCTTACCTGGTGGCGCAGTGGTTGAGAGTCCGCCTGCCGATGCAGGGGACGCGGGGTCGTGCCCCGGTCCGGGAGGATCCCACATTCCACAGAGCGGCTGGGCCCGTGAGCCATGGCCGCTGAGCCTGCGCGTCCGGAGCCTGTGCTCTGCAATGGGAGAAGCCACGACAGTGAGAGGCCCACATACCGCAAAAAAAAAAAAGAAACGAAATTGAGTTATTTGTAGTGAGGTGGACGGACCTAGAGTCTATCATACAGAGTGAAGTAAGTCAGAAAGAGAAAAACAAATACCGTATGCTAACACATCTATATGGAATCTAAGGAAAAAAAAAAAAAAGGTCATGAAGTATCTAGGGGTAAGACAGGAATAAAGACACAGACCTACTAGACTAGAGCATGGACTTGAGGATGTGGGGAGGGAGAAGGGTAAGTGGTGACAAAGTGAGAGAGTGGCATGGACATATATACACTACCAAACGTAAAATAGATAGCTAGTGGGAAGCAGCCGCATAGCACAGGGAGATCAGCTAGGTGGTTTGTGACCACCTAGAGGGGTGGGATGGGGGGGTGGGATAGGGAGGGTGGGAGGGAGGGAGATGCAAGAGGGAAGAGATATAGGAACATATGTATATGTATAGTTGATTCACTTTGTTATAAAGCAGAAACTAACACACCATTGTAAAGCAATTATAGTCCAATGAAGATGTTAAATAAATAAATAAATAAATAAATAAATTCACATCCTTTCTCTGAAAACCTTGCCAACAGGTGGGTGTCAAAATACAGATTTTTTTTATAATAAGTAGTTTAGTCCATATATAGAAGATAATGCAGCATTTCATTGGGGTCTGGGGCTGTATGTCATTATCAAATACATTAACATTTCTATAGTGAAGTATGAATATCTACATTAAGTGGGTACATAGAGTCAATATGAGCCTCACAACAGGTCAGGATTGGTTTTGTCACCTGATGAACTACAAAAAAATTAATTGTTCAGAATGTCTTTAAATTTTAAAATTGTAAATAAGGGACTGTAAACCTATAATTCTTCAATTCTTGCTTAATTGGTGATAATTTATAAGGGAATAAAGAGGGAATTGTAATAGATAAGTTGGAGAGTATAGCAGAGGTTAGAGATCACAAAGCTCATACATGTTAGAGCAAAGATTTGAAAATGAATGAGATTGACACTCGGGTCCATCTTCCCTGCTAAATGACACTGGTCATATATGAAGGACTACCTAAAAGCTGAAAGATATTGAGGGGAAACAATTCCAATCAGAGATGATGAAAACTTGCACTATGACAGAGAAGGCAGGTTCAAAGAAATAAGAAGAGTTGAATATCTTAATTAGATTTTTTAAAGAGCAATTCAAACTTGCCCTAAGAAAGCAGTTAGTATTTGAATGGGAAAAAATAATTGCAATATTTTAACTTAAATAAAAGGACTATATCATAAAATAAAAAATAAAAAGATCAAAAGGGAAGGATCAGTTTTCTTCAACAGGGCAAATGGTGCCGCACTACGTTAATTCAATGAGGCCACAATTATTTTCGTTTTGAACATTCACAATGAAGCTAATCATTACCAAGACGTCCATTATGTCCCTACTTGAAAATAGAAATTATTTACTTTTTCCCCAGTCAGGATAGCAGAGCACTGAAGGGGGATACCCATGAGTTTATGTGGATACCAGGTCACAGAGTTGGCCCTAGGTGACAAAACAGCCCCAGTGAGTGCTCACCGTCTAATGAAAGAAAATAGAAGCGTAAATAGGTTCTTTCGCTTGCACAAGCAATGGCCCGGGTCTCACCTTTCAATGCCACTGAGTTTATAGGAGTGGTTTCTGGACAGCAACAATCCACCTCCCCAAGCTGCCTGTAACAGATACAAAGGATTTGTGTTCCTATTTCTTTTTTTTTTTTTTTTTTTTTGCAGTACGCGGGCCTCTCACTGTTGTGGCCTCTCCCGTTGTGGAGCACAGGCTCCGGACGCGCAGGCTCAGTGGACATGGCCCACGGGCCCAGCCGCTCCGCGGCATGTGGGATCCTCCCGGACCGGGGCACGAACCCGTGTCTCCTGCATCGGCAGGCGGACTCTCAACCACTGCGCCACAAGGGAAGCCCTCTATTTCTTTTTACATAGCACTGAATGCTTTTTCCTATGTTAATTTTATTTCAAAAGTTGATGAAGATTTAATTGTTATTCAAGATAATTATAAACTTGGCTATAATTATCCTACTTAGAAGAACAATGCATTTAAAAATTTCCTCCTATTAGTTTTCATTGTCTATTCATGACATAGTAAAGTTTTTTTTCTAATTAATTCAAAGAGATACCTTCTGTGTAATTTCCAGAGACAGAAATTTTTAAAAGTTGGAATCAGATTTGGCAATACTACAGAAAAATTAAAATATCTACCATATTATATAACTTTAAATTTGTCCAACTCTAGTCAAAGCCAAAGACATTTTTGCCCAAAGTCACTGTACCAAACTAATAGCATCAAAACTTTTGATTTCCATAATAGCTATTAATTAAGAAACGTATATTAGAGTAATGGGCTAAGTCCTTTTGATTTAAAATTGTTTTAACTATTTCTTTAAACTGATTTTCTAAATTGTTGGTTGAATATTAATAGAGGTTTAGACTTTTTTTAAACACTAGATACATTTGTAGCTCATTCCATGATAGTGTATTAAGTCTAATTTAAGATAATTTATGCAAATAAGACTATTCTTTCTTGATATTTATTCTTTATAAAAATTAGGGTTACAGAAATTTTTGTCTTGCCTGCAATGTCAATTAAAAAATTTTAAGGACTATTCATAGGATACATCTTTTTAAAAAGGTGAATCATGATCCAGACTCAAGGACGTGACTTACATCCACATGCATCCAGAGCTTGTGCATCTTACAAATATCTGCGATGTCGTGGAGTGGGTCGCAGTCCCCGAACACTGTGCTGCCAGCTGTGGCAGTGACACAAAAAGGAGTTTGGCCCTGCTGATGACAAAAGCTGCATCATTCTTACAATCCCATGAAGTCCACTCCTATGCTAATATTGTTACTTAACCGTTACACTTCTGGACATCAGGAAGCTGGATAACTTTGACTAAGGGCATTAAGTACTTAAAAATTTCAAATACTCAAAGGTACCTACAGTAATGGAAAAAGTAGCTTAACCATAAGATGAACTAATACCACTACCTCTGAGTCTCATTTATTGTTATTTCTCTCTGAATTTATTTTCAGAAAATCATACCACAACAATAGAGCTGACCAAACCCCTTTATTAGTAAATATCCTGATAACTTTTCTTTTGATAGTTAACAGAAACAAAATTATCAGGAAATACTACAATGTTAATTATTTCACTTCAGTTTTAGAAGAAATTTCCTACATTTAGGGATTATTTTATTTCCTTTAGCAATTATCAATTGTTTTCCACTAACAAAAATAGGTGAAGAGGGCTTCCCTGGTGGCGCAGTGGTTGGGAGTCCGCCTGCCGATGCAGGGGACACGGGTTCGTGCCCCGGTCTGGGAAGATCCCACGTGCCACGGAGCGGCTGGGCCCGTGAGCCATGGCCGCTGAGCCTGCGCGTCCAGAGCCTGTGCTCCGCAACGGGAGCGGCCACAACAGTGAGAGGCCCGCAAACCGCAAAAAAAAAAAAAAAGGTGAAGAAAATTAAGATGCATTTGTGTGTTAAATATGGAACTTCAGAACATACCTTCCTTTTAGCTTGTAATATATTTTTCTCCAACTCAGCTGGAATCATCTTTCCCCTTAAAAATGCAAATACACATTGATTTCTTATCAGTGAATAAACAAACCAATTCTACCAATTAGAAGAATACATAATATTCAAGATTAAAAAATTAGTTTTTATTGTCTCCCAAAGGTATTTATAGGTGTAAAAACAACTATTAAGTAAATGTGTAATTGTCTAAAACCAATGTTAAATATCATGTTATTTGAGTTAAAGAATGCTTAATTTACTATTCAATCATCTTAAAATCAGCATTACTTACAAATCAGAAGATTCTGATTTTTCTAAGAAAGATACAGATGATTCTTTCTTTCTTTCTTTCTTTCTTTCTTTCTTTCATCTATCTAATTATTAACCTTTAATTATAAAGACTTCTTAGTATCAAGGTAGAAAAATCAAGTATCCAAATTGGGGGAGTGGGGGAAGAACATGACACAAATTCAGGTGGCCTCACATTTCTTCACAGAGAATTTCTGGGAAAAAAACCCAAAAGCCAATATTCTCCTACTCCATCCAGTTTTCAGACTAAAATCCTGTCTATTGATAATTCAGAAGAAACATTTCTCTTAAAGTCAGGAACAAGATAAGGATGCTCACTACCATCAATATTATAGTATTTTTTTCTGAAGAAATACCTATTAGCTAGCTAGATGATTATAATGATGATGATAGATAAAAAGAAGAGGAGAAAAAAACCCTAATTTGAGTACATATGGTTGTATACCTGGAAGTCCTAACATTGTTTATTGAAAAACTCTTGAAAATGATAAGAATGTTGAGCAAATGGGTGGTTACAAAAATTAGGTTCCTATTTTTTAAAACTAATTGTTCTGAATAAACATAGAACATATCCTATTCATAGCAGTAAAAAAGATATAAAGTATCTGGGGGAGGGATTCTCAGGAAATGTTCAGGATTTATATAAAGAAAACCAAATGACTTGAGATAAGTATTGAATTATAAACATAAAACATATTTGCAAAATATTTTATATTCATATATTTTATATTTCAAAACTTTTCAATATATAAATATTTTTTTACAAGCCAATAAATAATAAACCACCAATAAAATATGGGCAAAAAACATGGACAGATCATGGTAATACACAATTGGCTGGTCCATATATTGGCTATACATTGTCCCAAATAACTAAACGTCATCTTTGTCTATCAGAATTTTCAAGTATAGAAGTATTGATAATATTCAGGCTTCACAACGTAGACAAGAGTATCAATTAACTGAAAAATGTTTGAAGGGCAAATAAAAATCTTTATGAAATTGTAAGTGCAGACATTCTTTGAACCAATAATTCAACTTCTAGAGATTCACATGAGAAATATTAAAACACACTCAAATATATTTATATAATTATATTCATTTAAGCATTGTTCTTAAATACTAAAATCTAGGTGAAAACCCTTTTAAATAAGATATGTGATATTATGTTACAGTTATAAAATGGAAAACTCCGAAGTAATTAAAAAAGAATAAGGAAGGTCTGTATAAATTCATGGGCTAAGATTCCTAAGATATATTCTAAAGCCAAAAAAAATAAAAGAATAAGTTGCAGATTATAACACAGAATTTGATATGCATAAATGTATAAATACATTTGATATGCATCAAAATGATCTCCCAGAATATATGTATTTGTAATGTAGTTTATGAAAAGTAGGATTCAAGACAAATGGAAATATATTTTCACTCTGTAGATTTCTAATGCAGTTGAATTTTTCATCTCTAAACATCATTATATTGCTAACTGGATCTACTTAAAACAAGGAACGGATATGTGACAGTCTCACTGATTTAGGACTATACTTAGTAAAGAAGTCTTAACAGTAGGATAGGATACCTTGGTGCTTGTTTCATAATTACTTCTAGTTAAAATTATTGAAACTAATATGGGAGAGTATTCTTGCTAAAAATTGGGATAATAGAAAAATGGGATTTTAATCTTCATACCAAGCATGATAATAAAAAATTTTGAGAATGTATTAAAGACGTACCTTTCATCACATTTTGCTTCAATTACATTATCAGTTCCCATACCAAGGATTGCTGCAGCTTTTTTTTACTGAATATTGACCCTTGGGCAAAAATGAAAACAAGAAAGGTATTAATTCTCCCGCCTTAAATCATCACTTACACTAGTGCATCACTCACACTAGGGCTTATACGCATAGCTTTGCATGGGTTTGTGCATGGATATATATATATATATATATATATATATATATATATATATATACACACACACACATGCAAGTAGAGTTCTTAAGGCATAGTTCCAGACCCTTATCATTACATTTGTTGAGATGAAGAAGGTTGTAGTACCTCTTTCTAGGAGGCACTGTCACAGAACACGACTCTTTAAATGCAGGAGTTTGAATATTCTCGTTCTCTGTATACACATGAATCGTGTCATTTATAAATTTAGTGACAATATCCTCCAGGTAAATCCTTACATGTTATGGACAGGTTTAAGTCTTGAATTTACAATCTTTTTTAAAGAGTGAGGCCTGAAGAAATGAATCAATTCTTATTCTGCTTGCAGTTTTTAATTTTGACTTTGACATCAACTTTGATTTCTTGCCTTCTAGGTGACTACTATCTCCTTGTATCATTTGCATAATGTAAACAGTATCAGTAAGATGGAGGTGGCAGCTCAAAGATAAACTTGGCCTGGGTTATTTTTAGCTGCCCGGAAAAGACCAGATATATGAGAGAAACAAGTAGAGAAATTTAAAATCCCAACCATATATTTTCATTTCAATGGAGAATGCATAGATGAAATAGGAAATGTTCTTTTTTAATCTGTATTGTGGAATTTCAGCTTATTTGCTCATTATATTTAAAAAGTATATGTGAAATGATGAAAATGACATTTGTAAACAAGCATCTTCAATTGTATTAAGTTTTATAGTAAATTACATCAAATATGCAGCAGTGGTCTCTAATTTGATAATATACATTTATATAATGCCAATTTGAGTTTGGCAAAGGAAAGACATTGCAAACATGGGGACATTTTAAAGAAAACCCTGTGTTTCCAAGTACTTTTAGATAGAATTCTCAAGCTGGGACTACAATTACACTTTAAGATTATAAATGTTACCATGGTAGAAAAGAAAAAAGTGATCGAATTTATTAGAGGATGAATTGATTTTTTAAAAATACGTATTGTTACTAGACACAGGGTTGGAACATTAAAATTAAAGGAGACCTCAATGGATATATTGTCAGTATCAGAAACATCTGGCTGAGGACCTATAGAAATAAAGCTTTCTTGTCAACCGACTCTTACAGTCCTAACTGGAAAAAGAAAACATTAAACACATTCTCATTCTTTTAATTCAACTTTAAAGTGAACCATTGTATATTTGAATTTTCTGTCTTGCTTTTTTTATGGTATAGGTAGCAAAATGTTTTATATTTATAATCACATTTTTTCTGTTAGTTTCTCCTATGTTGAAATAAAATTTTAATACTGACTTATCTGTATGGCTAATCTATAGAGTCTATACCAACTGGAAAGTTGTTTTTCCCCTTTCCAATATTAATCCATAGATCCAGACAGATTACTGAATATATTTAATGGAAAAATGAAGCTAATATTCTCAGTCTTTCAATTACTTGATCAGTGTATCTTAGAAGACTCTTAAAAGTTGGAAAAATCTAAACTTTATACTTACTTGTTCAGAAACAAACAATACAAGGCATGGAAGTGCTGTCATGCCTTTTGTTTTTATCTCTGGATATTGCCTATAACGAGGTACTAATACACCATAGAGGTTTGATATACTGCCACCTATGGAAGAGAAATCATGACTGTTAATCTAGTTTCCAAAATCAGAAATGTGGATTGAAATCATGACAATTTGAGAGTTTTCTGAAACTAAAATTGTGCCAAATCACTGATGTCATTTTTAAAATAGCCTTCCTTGAAAGTGTTAAGAGAAAGCTCAAACAACACAATTCACAACTTTAAGATTTCTAAAAACTTTCTTTATAATTATAACCAACACAACGGCTTATGAACATTTATCTCTGGAAAACAGTCATATTAGTTGAAATACATTTTGAGTGTCTCCTGATATTTCTTTTCGCTCATAAACAAACATTTTTCTTACCAGGTGAAAATATTCCATCTGCTTCTGTTTCTCTCCAGCCAATAATTTCACACATTTTCTTAAGAAGACTTGTTTCCATGACAGTAAATACTGGAGCTATTTCATAGGTAAACCTATAATATAGAAATTCTACTGTGAATTATATTACATGGAAGAGGACAAATAAAATCATGTGCTAGATAAGATTCTACACATTTCTGTATGCTATAATAGACTGTGCAAGAAATGGTTAAGTTTTATATGTTCTGACTGGTCCCTTCCAGATCTAGAGTGCGTTAGTTCTACAAAGGAAGTATCAAGGTTTCCATGGTTTTGTGAGGTAGCTGGGAATTTCATTTTCCACCAAAAGGAATTTGAAAGTAGCTCCATCCCCTCAGCACACACACAACAGTGTTTGGGACAGAAAATGTCCAGTTATCAAGAAAATATTTACACATTTCCTAGGGGACAAGTTAGAAAGACAGATATCTAGAGCTACAGACAATATCTTGCAGAACCTGAAAGAGCCTTTTCTAAAAACTGATAAATGTTTTTCACCTAAAGACTGTACTGTGAGCAAACACACCCCAAAAAAAGGCTAAATACGGTTATGTTTTCAATAACAGCTTGAAGCAAGCAGACGTTACAGGAACCACATGGGCCCCATGGAAAAGAATTCAGAGAGCACTGTTACGGGGAGTCTCCTCTGAGTCTCCCTGTGAAATTAACTCCAGAGAAAGAAGCTGGGATTTAAAAGAAGGCTCTAAGCTTTTCTCTGTATGTATCCTATGCAATAAACAGTGATGCATGTGCAGTGAGCTCTGAAATCAAAAAATGGGTTCAGTTGTTCTCAAGAAATCCTTTTATTTGTTCTTAAAAAAATTGTAAAGATCTCTCTAAGTGTAATTATATATGATGCCGGTATCACGGACCACGTATGTGCCACTTCAGATGTCCTCAGCTTTCTCTGTCTCTAAGGCCTTTGGATGTTATTCAGGCCCAGCCACCACTGTGACCACTTTAACTCAGACTCACCCACAACCCAATGGAGAGTCGCCTCCCACCCACACTTGCAGTCTCTGACCTTCAGCCCCAGGGTCTTCCTTTTGCCCTTAGTATCACAAGTCATGGAATCAGCTGGTAATGCCAAGAATGCCCAGTTATTATGTGTGGGGAACTTAACATCCCATCGTGCAGTCCTTCGGCTGTAAGAGACCTGGTTGAGAATAAATTTGTTCCCCTTGCTCCCTCCAGAGGGACTGATCTTAGAAGCAGTCACTTACAGGGGGCCGTATATCCCAGGAGATCATGCACTCACCTCTGTTTATACTAAGTGGTAGCCAGGTCTAAAATGCCCTTCATGTTACCCTCTGCCCTGTCCTGACTCCCTTCATTTCCCCCAATCCTGCTCCTGTGCAGGGCATGCCCTAATAAAGTGTTAATCTATAAACTCTGGCCCCAGGCTCTGCACAAAAACACAGATTAAGAAAATCCATTACCTATTAGAATTAGGCTTCTCGTTCCAAGAAGAACAAAGTTTACATAGCAAGCCTACGGATGTCCATTTCAATGAGGCTCATTTCTGCCAGTGTTCTGTCAATTTCAGCTTCTACACACATTACATTTTTGATCCTATTTCAATTCCATGGAGTAGACATTATTATTTTCAGACAACGGAGACCCATTAAATGGTAGAATTAGGACTTAAATTTGGTTCTCGTTAATTCCATCTCGCATGCTTTTCCATTATCTCAGATTATGGTAGGAGATACCCATGGAGCTATCCAATGGAGATATCCATTCATTGAAATGAGAAAAATTCAAAGGTAAAGAACCCTCTCTTAAATCCTTTGTCTTTGCATCTTCCATGTATTCTTTCCACTATTTCTCTGTTTAAACCAAGAATCTATATTTTCTTCACACAAAAAATGATTAAGTTTCATAATAATGGGATTCCAAATAATGAAGCAAGATTTATAAAATGATTTTTGTGTGATAATTTATATAACATATAAAGTGCATCATATAGTCTCAAAAGATATGTTTTTTAAAGTATTACTCTATGCATGTTTAAATAAAGGGCCATAATCAAGCAATAAAAATTAAAACTAGCAGTAAACTGTGCAGGTTATTTTTACATGCATTTCACATCTATAAATCCCTGTGCATCATTAAAATCCCAATGACAACTAAATAGTTAAAATAAACCACAGTTTTGCCACATAGCAAAGCAGTCACTTCTCATAAATGTTTAGTTCTTGGTTTTAAAGTTTAAATTTCTACCACCTTTCTCTTTTGATAGCTAGTTAAATTATATTAACATCTGACACAGACTGATCCTTTCAATTTCATATCTAATCATTTCCCTATCCCTTTAACCTTGAAATATATTGCCCTAAAATTAATTTTACTTCAAAACGTTGCAGCAGTGTATCTAATTTTCTTATAACTGTAAGTTTTGCTGTGGCAAAGTTCAAAATTTGTAAGGAATCACATTGGAGTTCAATTTAACTTTCCTTTAATAGTTTACTTTCTTCACCTTCAAGCAGATTGAAGTTCTAATTTATATTCAGGAAACTTTTCACATACTTGTCTGTGTCTTTTTTCGACTACGTGCTCTGGGCTGTTTTGGGTAGTGTTGAAATGATTCCAATCCTGGAGCTGGGCTCCCAATCTGCACACTAATAACTCAGACTAAAAAACTGAACTTTACTACTTACCAGGAAATTCATATCCTGAGATTTTCTAGAGAGAGACTGTCCACAGGACCAGTCAAAATGTCACTCAGGGAACAGGAACCATCTTCTTTGCATTTCTCTCGGGGTATCAACTATTTGTTTCTGATATAGCAAACATCCTATCCAGCAAAATGTAACTTCCGCAACTGACATCTTCACTCTTGCTTGTGTGTCTAATAGTCTCACATTCCTTAGACCCAGAAGGATACTGACATGTTGGTATTTGCAGTGGCTGTCAACCATTCCCCTGCAAGTCCAATCACATCTAGCCCACTGGAGAGCTGGTTAAAATAGCATGGATGTCCTAGAAAAAAAGACAAAATTGCAAATGGGTCAAAGTAAAAACACAAAATTGCAAATGGGTCAAAGTAAAAACACAAGGCTAAAAAGTAGTTAAATTTTATAGCAGTTTCTCAGTGAACAGGTATTATGGATCAAGCACACTTTACTTATTTCATTCAGTAAATATTCCTGAGCAATTATCATATGCAGGGACAATGCTGGGTATTGGGATCCAGTGGGCATACAAGGTGGACATAGCTGCTACCGTGGGGATCTCACTGACTGGTGGAAGAAAAAGACAATAATCAAGTAATGACACAAATGTGTTTAATTACAGTAAAAATCACTACAAAGGAAAGGATCAGGATGTTATAAGACCATTCCTAGGGCATCCACAGCAGTCAGGGGAGCAGAAGAGGCAATCTCCAGAGAAGGCTTCTTGGAGGAGGTGATCTTTCAGGGACAATTTGGTTGGTTTCCAAACAGTGAAGGAGGATTATTTTGAGCACAAGGAACAGCTATGAGAAGGCACTGAATTGAGAAGGGGCTTGAATGCCAATGCCAGAGTGAGGAGCCCACCTAAAGCAGACCAAGGATGCGGGGTGTAAAGCTACCTCAGTGAATGGGGGATCAACCACCTAAAAGGTAAAACAATTTTCCCTCCGAAGTTCCTTATCCATTTTTTGATTAAAACATCAAGTCCCTAGAGATTATCATACTAAGCAAAGTAACTCAAAGAAAGGCAAGTACCATATGCTATCACCTATATGTGGAATCTAAAATATGACACAAATGAACTTATCTATGAAACAGAAACAGGCTCACAGACACGGAGAACAGACTTGTGGTTGCCAAGGGGGAGGGGGGTGGGGGGAGGGATGGAGTGGGAGTTTGGGCTTAGCAGGTGCAAACTATTATATATAGAATGGATAAACAACAAGACCTATTGTATAGCACCGAAAACAATATCCAATATCCTGTAATAAACCATAATGGAAAATAATTTTTAAAAAGCACCAAAAGAAGATAAATAATTTCAACTAGGTTCTGAAGAACCTAGGGGCAGGACAGGAATAAAGACGCAGATGTAGAGAATGAACTTGAGGACACGGGGAGGGGGAAGGGTAAGCTGGGACGAAGTTGAGAGAGTGGCATGGACATATATACACTACCAAATGTAAAATAGATAGCTAGTGGGAAGCAGCCACATAGCACAGGGAGATCAGCTCGGTGCTTTGTGACCACTTAGAGGGGTGGGATAGGGAGGGTGGGAGAGAGACGCAAGAGGGAGGAGATATGGGAATATATGTATATGTATAACTGATTCACTTTGTTATAAAGCAGAAACTAACACGCCATTGTAAAGCAATTATACTCCAATAAAGATGTGAAAAAATAAAAATAAAAAAACACCAAAAATAGATAATTTCAACTATGAAAAAAACCAGGTCCCTCTTAAAATGATGTTTTGAAATTTTATATTAAGAAAGGATCACCAAACATTACTTGTCAAACTGAACAATCTATATTCAGCTCAGTTTAAATTAATCTTCCCCTCCTTAGCTCCAAAACGGATTGTTCTTTGCACTGGTTTTACACTATATCTTAAAGATGATGTGCATGATAGCTCTTTTTGAATCTCTTTTTTGCCTCTAGAGCCTGTTCAAATATCGTTTGCTCCTGGAAGTATCATTGCTTTAAGAGATTAAGAATCAAGTTACAACGATATTAATTTATTCAGAAAACACTTTCTAAAATGTAGGCTGTATATATAAATTATACATATATCTAATTTTAGCACTCTATGTTTTATTGATGTATAGAGACAATAAATTAAGCATCAATAATGAATATTATCAAATAAAACAAAAAAATGAAAAAGGTAAATAAAAATTTTATGTTATTTGCCATTGAGATATAACTCTCCAAATCAAAATCATTTTTTTACTTTTCTCTGTTAATTAATAAGCAATTCATATATGACAATACCAATTTAAAATAAACCAAATGTTTTAAATAAAAATGAATAAAATTGGAGTATTTTTCAACACAAATGTAAACTCAAAGCTATTCATCTAGTTCAGTTCAGACACACAAATTTGAAAATCACCTGTTTTAACACCATATTTTAAGGTATCTGTGCAGTAACCAAGCAACTGCTCCAGAGACTCAGGATGGTCAGACGGCTATTAAGTCAAACCCATCCAAACCTTCAAGAAGTTGATGAGGATGATGAAAAGTCCAATATTTTACTCTTAACGTCAAAAGTTTTCTCGATGTAGTGCAGAAGAATATTTACCACTTGTAGCAGAAAACATTTTGTTAAATCTTTGCCATCCTTGGATGGCAACAAATCTAGAGAAAAAAAAAAAAGAGAGAGATAAACAGCAGGGTCAGTAACTAAAGAGCCAAAGAAAATCACCATGAGACTGAGTTTTGATCATTAAATATTAAAGATATTAAAAGGCCATGTCAAATAGCAAATGAAGCAGCATTTGTCCCAATCCAACAAGTAATCTTCATTCAAAGTCCCACTGGATAACAGTTTTCACCAAAAAATAGACCATTTTAGATTAACATCATTGGACAGAAGAATTGTCCCTTCAAGTTCTCCTAGATGGACCTTATTTGTCTTGTCAAAAACTGAGCTGGTAAGTGTGCTTTTAAAAGTAAGTTGAAGAATCAGATCTTAAGGAAATCATAATTGCTTCAATAAATATATAGATGACATAGAATTTTGTAAAAAGAAAACAAGTAACATTTGTTAATGGCATCCATACCTGAAGCATAAGCATTTGATAAATTAGTCATTAAATTCTCAGTGTGAGCTTCTTTTTTTGCATCTTTGTCAGCTGATTGAAATGGATAGACAGATTTTTTTCTCATCTGTTTCCTATCTAAGTTGAGAAAGAAAGTTATTTGTGATTATTAAAACACGCTGATAATATGTATTTACTGCTTTTATCTGTAATCAAATGTATGCCTGCAAAAAATTCATAACATTAGAAATTTTATTTACACATGATCTCTGGTGGAGAGGTGTAAACTGGAGAGAAGCATTAGCTCTACTGAAGTTACGTAAGGCTCTTTAGTTTCCTATCAGTTTAGTGTAGAGGATTAGTAATTTAGTAATTAAGACCTATCATGTTTAACTATAAATAACAATGCCTACTATATAAGATCCTGAAGTGCCTTGCATACATATTAGCATTTAACTATAAATTCTACTACATACTAAGAGTCCTAAGTGCTGTACGCACATTTTAATCCTTATAAAGAGATTTTTCCCAGTATGCACATAAACAGATTTAAAGAAGTTAAGAAATAATAATAATTAACACTTGTTGAGCACATACTATGGCCCAGGAACTGTTCTAAGTATCTCACATGTATTATTCTATTCAATCCTTATAGCATAGGCTTATGATGTAGATAACTATTATTATTAACAAAGATAGCTTTATATACGGTGGAACTAGAATTTATAGACAGGTATTTGAATCGAAACGCCATTAAGTTATCTATCCTCTTTAAAAATTAATATTTGAAAATAGTAAGTCTTGAGGTCTTCTTCAATAAAAGTATTTAACCAGATATCCAATCAAGCAAGTAATTCGTTGTTAAGCATCATTTTATGTTCTGGGCAATGTATGGGAAAAAAGAAAGTACAAACTATAATGTATAAAATCAACTTGTTTACCTATAGCTATATAGAAAAAACACAAAGTAATCAGAAAATGATGTATGGCTAAATTTTGTAGTTTGGATTTTATAAGCTTAGTAGTATTGTTTCCAGTTCTAATGGATCTTTCTTAAAGTAAAATAAGCTATTTCCCTATATAATCCAGACTACATTTGTTAAAACTGTAGCAAGATTAATTTGGTTTAATTTTTAAGCATTGCTACAATTATCAATTGATAAAACGTAAGCATTTTAAATGTCTATGTATGACAGATAGAAGTGTTCTATAATAGCTTTTTCCATAAATAAAAACCTGATACATGAAAAAAACTGTGCATAAGAAAAGAGAGCAGAAATTACAGAAATGTGAGATGATCTGCAAAGAATGCAGTGAACTTAAAAACAAATTTCCATATTACATGTTGACCCAGTAGACATATATTAGGTTAATACTTTGTACAATTTTTTTTCTACAGGAAAATTGCTTTCTTCGAGTTTCACTGCTATAGACAGTGAGAAATAATTGATAATAAGTAAATTTTAAAGTACTAAAGCTTTAAAAGCATTACTTTTTAAAAATAATTAGTGGAAACAAAAAGCACAAGGAAAAGGGAAAGTAAAAAGCTTCTGTACATGAAACAGTATTACAGAACGTTTATAAGGAAATTATGTAGAAACCAAAAAATTTGATATTATTGGCATAAGAATTATATTCCACTAATAGCTCAACTACACATTGGATCTGCAACCTAAAACTAAATTAAATTAATCTTTAATAACAAAATGCTTGTTTTAAATGCATAAGTAAGTTAATGATTGCTAATATGCTTCTGTCAAAATATGTTAATAGGGCTTCCCTGGTGGCGCAGTGGTTGAGAGTCCGCCTGCCAATGCAGGGGACACGGGTTAGTGCCCCGGTCCGGGAAGATCCCACATGCCTTGCGTGGAGCAGCTGGGCCCATGAGCCATGGCCGCTGAGCCTGCGCGTCCGGAGCCTGTGCTCCGCAGCGGGAGGGGCCGCAGCGGTGAAAGGCCCGTGTACCGCAAAAAAAAAACAAAAAAAAAACTATCTGCAAGTATAAAATTAATTTGATTCTTGACAGTGTTATTGTCTGGACACCCTCCTCTAATTTCCCCATGAGAGTGATGTGCTCAATTTATTCACCTTTATCTCTGGTTCCCAAGATGTAGTGGTATATATTAAGTAGCTAATAATGATCTGGAATAAATCAATTATTTGTTTTTTCTTAAAAACATTTACATTCCTGAAATTCTTCTTCAGGACTCAAAATGTTTACCTATGATGAAATAGCACCTTTAATCACAAAGTAAAATTCTACATCTAATGGAAACTCTGTTGATACATATAAATTAGGCCACAGTGACAGTGCGCCAAGTTCAGAAGTAACTGAATTGGTCCTGCTTAACAAACCTCTTCATCACACATCGAAATCCTTAAAAATCAAATTGAATAAGAACATTTGTTAATAAAAATGGAGTCCATCAAATGAAATTGCTGTTACTTTTATTAGGAGAAATCAGTTAGAAAAGCATGCTATTTCTAAATATATCAAGTTATTAAGTCAAGATTACTAATGACAGTTTAATAGCTGGCAACTTGAGAGTTGTTTGATCTCAAAGACAAACAGAATAGGAGCCAGTTTTCTGGAAATCTAGTTTCAAGCAGTGACAACCCTTAGAGATCACATTTTTTAAAAAAGAAATTCTAAAATTACTGATAATTCAAATATGGCTTTGAAAATATCATAAATAATATGTGAATATAATATATAAGATTTAATATTTTTCCAGCAACCTATGCCTGACATCTGTCTTCTTAGAAGATCAGAAGATATTGCTGATTTAGAAGTAGAAAATATTGAGAATTATGTACTTTACATTAAAGAGTATATGAGTAAACTTTTCTTGTTATACTTATTTTGAGGATACACTCATAAATTTGAGGGCAGTTTTGTCATCTTGATCATTCTGTGTTTTTCAAACGCTGGAATTCTGTACAGAGAATGGGATGTAGAGGGCACTGTTGGACTTAAAAACAGAGGTAGCCTGTGCAGGATGAAATTCAAGGAATTAACTCAGCAGGATCCGTTTCTCTCACCTTGTTTACCAGACTAGAAAACAAAAGTATTTTTTTAAATATTTGATAGTCCAAAATGCTACTTTTTCCTCTTACAGTGTATTAAGAAAATCAGATTGTTGTATTGTTCATACAGGAATTTCCTTACAATACAACAAAATCATTAATAAAATTATTTTAAAAATCAGGTAGAGAGCTTTATAATGTCAGGTGGTACATATTTTTCAGCTCTGGGGAAGATATGTATTAGCTTGGAGAGGTCAAATTTAAGGAAAAGCAATATGCTTTAGATGTGATTAATCCAGGACTCCCACAATAAGAGAAATTATTTCTTTATCCACACTCAGTAATCCTCAGTTTGTTTTTAACACTCATTTTTTGATGCAGGTGTTAGAAATCTAATTGACTCCTTTGATTGAGATGAGTGTATTTTTTATCCCATTTCTTCTCCTTACATCAAAAAATGCTGCCAAGTCATTAACAGTCATGAAAAATTCCACCCTAATCCCCAAGTCTTTTGGTACCTATGACCTACAAATTCTCTCCTGAAAGGAAATCTACTCATTTTCTTTATTTCTCTCACAGGGACATTCTATCACCTATCACAGTTTATTTGTGAGCATGTGTCACCCTCTTACTAGACTCCTGAGAGCCACAGTCATGAAGCCGCAGTCTAGAGAACCCAGAACCAAGGTCAGCATGCTGTGCTTCGCAGACTTAGGTGAGAGGCCTCCCAACAAAAGGCCCAGGCAAGGCCCTACTTGGGGAAATGGAACAGACTTTGTACAACTTCCATTTTCAGCATCCTTTACCCTCCACCTGTGATCACGTCCTCATGCCTCTCCCACCAGGCGAGAGGCCTCCATCTCACTCTGGTATTTCACCTGGGCTGGTCCTCACTAGGTAAGGTAAATATATGATTTTCTACCTAAAGCCTTTGAGAATAGAGAGGGCACTACTAAAATACAAATGTCTGAAAGTTACATTAATAATTTAAATGTCATTTAACAGAGTAACACTTAACCTGAGATTCACACATGAGCTAAAGAGAAGTTATTGGCCCATATCACAGGGCCTCAATTACGCCCCATGCGCATACATACTGACTTCCTGAGGGAGATATATTTCCATGATATGATAGCAGATAGAAGCAAATGAACTTTGTGTTTAGTTTTCTGTTAACCGAGAAGAAAAACAATACAGAAATGAGTGCAGACTCTCTCTCCAAAGAAGAAATCTTCAAATCCTCTCACCACTAATTCATAGGAAGGAGGTAGGAGAACCCACTTCCTGTAACCTTGGAGGTACAGTGTCTCTACCTGCTAGAAAAACAGCGCAATCAGAGATGTTACTGCCGACACATCCACAGCAACCCTGTTCTGTGACGACAGGAACTCTTGTTCCCGACTTGGAGGATGGTTCAAGAAACAGTGGTTTGGGCTTCCCTGGTGGCGCAGTGGTTGAGAATCTGCCTGCTGATGCAGGGGACACGGGTTCGAGCCCTGGTCTGGGAAGATCCCACATGCCGCGGAACAACTAGGTCCGTGAGCCACAACTACTGAGCCTGCGTGTCTGGAGCCTGTGCTCTGCAACAGAGGCCGCAACAGTGAGAGGCCCGCGCACCGCGATGAAGAGTGGCCCCCACTTGCCGCAACTAGAGAAAGCCCTCGCATGGAGACGAAGACCCAACACAGCAAAAATAAATAAATAAATAAAAATTTTTTTTAAAAAGGCAAAATTCCTTTAAAAAAAAAAAACAGTGGTTTATGGTGTGAATTTGGGTAAGTTAGAAAACCTTGTTAACCTCGTAGAGATTAATACCTTCTTTAAAGATCATTCTGAAGATCAAATGAAATAATATTTCCACACTCATTGTCCCATTCATTCAATAAAAAACTAATGAGTAATTACTAAGTGCTATTCACCATTCTAAGTGCTAGGGATATTGTCGTTTTGTTTTGTTTTTTTTAAATCCCTTGGTATTAGTGTATCAGCTGTTGAGTTACTAATGAAGAGTATTCATTCTGTAAATAGCAGTGATAACTATTTATAACTGCAAATTTATTTCCCTATAGTGCTTACATGTGCATCCTAAAGACAAACACTTTTTCTAGGATGTACAAAGTATAAACTGATAATCTTGATTTCATAAACTCAGGGCCAGAGATTTAGTAAAGGGGTAAATTTGAAATTAAATCTTATATATATGAAAGAGAAGATAAATATTATTCTGGATATGGCCATTTTAAAGATACTTGGTTTTCCAGTATTTTAGGAGCATCTTAAGACGATAAGAACATATTATTAATCAATTCATTTAGTTTTCAACTGCTTCCTCAGAGCTAAAAAAAAAAAAAGCCCTTCCTTGAATTACGTATATATGCTAAACTAACCAAAATATGCCCTATGCTTACACACTTCTTGATAGTTCCAAAACCATGTGATATTTTTTACTTTCAAAAGAAGGCTTTCATATATTTATTTTTAATTATGAAAGATTTCAAAGACAGTCAAAGTACAGAGAACAATAAAACAATGTACTCACTACCCAGATTTTAAAATTGTTTTGCCATGTTTACCTCAGGATTTTATATATATACATTTGCTATAAAATGTATATACATAAATAATAATGTATTTTATTATATGTAGATTTTTAAATGTATAAAAATAAAGTTTATATAAAGTGTTACAAAAAAGATTAAAAGTCTCTCCTCCATCTCTCCCCACACCCTTCTCACGAGGAAGCCATGTACATCCTTCTCTCTATAATTTATAAATTTATAACGTATTTCCCTACCTGTAAACAACAAATATAATTCCTCAACGTATTTGTAAAATTCACACCATAATATAATTATTATTTACCTTCTTTGTAAACTCAACACTAGGTTTTAAGATTTAGCAATTCTGATTGAAACAAATTAAATTCATTTCTATTGTATAAGTGCACCATAGTAAGGTGTTCCTTGTACCTATTGATATACATTTATTTGTTAGTTTGTTCATTTGTTTTTGCTTTTTCAAACAAGGCTATAATGACTATACTAGGATGCTCACCTGCACATACGTTCAGGTCTTTTAAATAGGTTTTAATTCTGTAAGTAGAATGGCAGGATCAAAACACAGGCACAGCTCAGCTTTATTAGAAATTGCCTGTTGCTCCCCGCAAACAGTGCAAACACTTAGATTCCTACAAGCCTTGCATGAGAGAATTTGTTTCCCCATATTCTAGCTAAGACTTGGTATTATCAGAGTTTTAAGTTCTGCCAATCATGTAAAACGGTATTTCACTGTTGTTATAATTTACATTCTCCTGATAAATAATGAGACTTTTCGTATGTCTATTGGCTCTTGGGGTTCCCTTGCAGTGAACTGCCTGTCTTTTATCCATTTCATAATTGACTTGCCTTTCTCTTGTTAGTTTATCTCTGAGTTTTAAACTTTTGCTTTTTACATTTCAGACTTCAAGTGTTCTCCATGCTGTGAGCAGGGATCTGATTTAAGTTTTTAATCATATATATAGCTGAGTAGTGAACACCACTTTTTAAAAACATTCATCCTTTTACTAGTCCATTATTTTTTGTAGTGCTATCTCTATTATACTAAAACTTCCTTTATATATTCATAGGTAGTTTTTAGCCTTTATTCTTGTTAATGTGAAGTTTACTCCTTGTTCTTTGTCAAGATTGTTTTGGCTCTTTTAGGTTGCCTGTCTTTTCGTGTGAATTTTAGGATCTGAATATTAATTTCCACAGCAACAAAAAACTCCAACTGGCATTTTTATAGGGATTTCATTAAATGGGTTGGTAAATTTGGGAGTACTGCTTTATTAACAATATTAGGTCTTCCAATCTATGAACATGCAATAACTTTTCATTTATTTAGGTCTATTTCAATTTCTTTCAACAGGGTTTTGTAGTTTTCAATGCGAAATTTTGCACTTACTGTTAAATTTATTTCCAGGTATTTTATTCCTTTTGATACCATTGTAAATTTAATCATTTTCTCAACTTTATTTTTGGATTGTTCATTGCTGTTTTATAGAAATACAGTTGATTTTTTAATATTGATCTTGTATCATGCTTCTTTGTTGAACTCTTTTATTAGTTCTAACAGACTTTTGAGGGTAGATTCATTGGTATTTTCTATACACAAGATCATGTCACGTCATCTACAGGTAGAGATAGTCTTTCTTCTTTCCAATCTGTACGCCTTTTGTTTGTTTTTTTCTTGCCCTGACTAGACCCTTCCAGTATATTATTGAGCAGAAGTAGGACAGTGAAACTCCTCGTCTTTTTCCTGATATAGGTGGGAAAACATCCAGTCTTTCACCATTAAGTATGATATTAGCTGTGGTTTTTGTGGGTTGGTTTGTTTGTTTTTTCATCTATGACATTCATCAGTTTGAGAAAGGTCTCTTCTATGCCTAGTTTGCTGGGTGTTTTTATTATGAAAGGTGTTGGATTTTTGTCAGATGATTTTCTGTAGCTTTTGAGATAATCATGTATTTTTTTCCCTTTTATTCTGTTAACAAAATATATGACATTGATTGATATTGTGAATTCGTAAGTGACTCATGAGTCACATTTTTTTGAGTTTTCAATTTTAAAAGCCATTCCCCTCCCCAGTGTCAGCCTGTACCTGGGGCAAATTACAAGCTTCTTTCAACTTTCCTAGGCTGGTAAGAAGATTTATTTCCAGTTTCATTTTCACAGAAGAGGAAGCACCACAAAGTCCTGGCCTTATGGTTTTATTTAGGATTTTCGGACCTAAGACTTAGTAAGTCCAAAGCCCCATGTGGAGTCAGAACCTCTGCTGCAAATTTTCTAGGCTTTACATCTCGTTCTGTTGCCTCTTCTTCCCACTTTCAGGGTTTGTAAAATCATCAGCTCTAATCTCTTGACCTGGCATTGAGGGTCTTATCTATTTCCAGCACTCAAAAATGTTTTTTCTTTATAACTCAGCTATATATTTTAAGTGTTTTTACATTTTATTCATCATTTTATTATTTGTAATGGACAGGATCCATTTTGGTTCTGTCCTATGTTTTGCTGGAGACATTGATATTTATTCTTTCACATTCTAGTGAATATATGCAACAGTAATAAAAACTAAATCATTGATTCTTTAAATAACAGTATTATTAATAAATAACTATTAGTTATTAGCAAATAACTATTAGTTAATAGGAAAAATCATACAATGTAATATATATGATCTCCACCTTATATTTTAGAATTCTCTCTTTTTTTATTAGAAGCCAAGAAACACAATTCAGTAGAGAAAAATGCAAATTTGAATACTTTTCTATGACTAAAATGGACAATGTGTGAGGATTTACTTTTTCATCCAAAAATAAACTATTCCACTAAATTGATACAAAATAATCATTATATTTGAATATATGCCTGTGATATAAGTATGATATTCAAGGGCAAGAAGGTAGAGGAACAATGAAAAGATTCCCCGAATATTGATAGAAATGTCACCGGAGCGCTACCAAAGTTTACCTGGTAGTTACACACACCCCAGACATTGTCATGCTTGTTTACATCACATCTTGGCCTTCTCTGTTTGTAAGGTTCTCTAGAGGAAAGGAAAGCAAAGCATGAAATCTTGCCACCTCCTGGGACTCTTTCAGGATCTGCCCTGGGCATTTACCAGGTGTAGGCCAGCTAAAGACCACAGAGAAATAAAAGGTAGCTCTTCCTCATGAATAGTTGGAGTTCCCTTGACAGTAAATTACATTAACTGTTGACACTGCTCTTTCTACAGTAAAGTCATGGAAGTTCATTATAAGTGCACTTTTAATAGAAGAAGCGTTGAACAATGCCTGGCACACAGTAGAACTCAATTTCCTATCTTTATTCTTCCTATATATTGTAGTAATTATCATAATATGCTAAGAACTTGTGCATCAATCAGTGTAGAAAGGAGACATGCCCTGTGGCGACTGGCTAAGGTTCATTGCCACAGGGATAATGTGGATACGTTTTTTTCGTGATATTACGGATGCACACGCACTGTGTCTCATTTCCCATCACTACTTGGAGGAGCATATCTTTCACATGCCCTAGGCTTTCAATTAGCCTTCAAAACAATCTTGTAAGAGTGGTGCCAGTTTTCCTCCTCTTTAAAGATGAGGCTCAAAGAAGATGGGGATATTCTCGTAAGTAAGGGGTGGAGCTTGGATTAAAATCCTAGTTTGCTTAAATCCAAAGCACTATATTAAAGGGGAACATATCATTAAAGGGGAACATATTTCTAATGTCCTTGTCCAGCAGTGATGTCACGGGAAAGAAATGGTTGTATGCATAAAGATGAGTGGCCAGGGTTCTGACATGTATGACCCATTCATTCTTTTAAGCCACTGTGAATGCCTGGACTGTTTACCTTTAAGGGAGATGCACCCTGCTCAAGTTTAAAGAAACTGACAACTCTGTGGGAGTGTCATTGATAACAAAAATGCTTTGCCTCTCTAAACTTTACAATTATTTTTACAAGGAAAACAGTTTGATATTTACAGGACCTAAAAACCCATGAAGTGAGTGAATGGGACTATGCTAAGATTCTAATCATTTTATCTCTATGGCTAATGGCTTATATGAGTATATATATTCATAAATGGGGCATATCACCCTTCGGTAATGCACTTGGGTAAAGCAGTAAGATGAGAAGTAGCAGAAACCATTTCATCACCCTAATGTGGTGAAACTGATGGTACTAAGATTGAATTTCAGAGAACACAAGTGATGACAGCTCACAAAAACAAATTCAAAGGCAATAAATATACAGCATTTACACGATTCCAGGAAACAGGGTGTATGAGTTAAGAGCACAGAGCATGAGGGTGATGTTCTATCCCGAAAACATGCCCATTGCTGACTGCCTGCTGACCTTTCCATCTACAGCTAATAATCTTGATTTCTGAAACAATGTATGCTAGATAACATTATTTGAACTGTATTCTTTATTTCCGGGTGCGTGAGTTATTGGTTGCTTTATGTCAGTGACAGACTGGCCTTTAGTTTGTTTCAGTTGAAGGACATAGTGGAAACCTCATGAATAGAATCAGTTTGCTTATCTTCTATTAACTTACAAGAATCTTCAGTTCCATCAAAGGGCAATATCTAAATATTGAAAAAAGGGAAATTGACGTTTTCCTTTGTTAGAGACATTTGTGTCATTTATGCGTTTCATCCTAGGAATCAGCTTTCTACTCGCAGTAATCTGATCTAAAAATATAAAAATGGGCAATTGTGAATCTTATTCTTGATGATGTAATTATTTTCTACTTTCTGACTTTGGACAAAGAAACTTCTGAATTCATGATGGCAAATCACCAGCCACTTTTCTCTTATAAGCACTAATTTTTTCCTACTACAGGTTTTCCTTGTTTTGGTTACCTGAATTCTACACACTAACACTTGATGGCTTTGGATTCCAGAAGGATAAATAAAAAAGCATGTTTGTATAAGTCAAGATTTTCTCCGTTCTTGTGAGAGAACTAAATATCTTGTGACTGAAAATGTGTTGGCTTCTCAGAAAATTTATAGACTAAAGTTTACAAAATATAAATACGGCTGATAATTTCAAAATAGGAATGAGAAAAGATTTTGTTCATCTGCACAGATATTTTATTTTCCTCCATTTACTGCTCATTAGGATTTCTTGTATACATTTGAGGTTTATTTGAACAAATTTAAACTTCAGTGTCTTTCCTGCTGCTTGTTTCAAATTCATACATTTCTCTATGAAATATTGGTGATAATCAGGGCTCATATTCAACCGCTTCTGAAATATCATACGGGTTATTAAAATACTGAAATAATAGTAGAAGCCCAACCCCTATAAGATCGTCCACTATACAGCCCCACCTTTCTGCCAGGGACCTTGAATATATTTGGGGTTGGAAATATTGGGAGGTTAAAATTGAAATAATATGAAATATTATGCCAACTGAAATAATATGAAATGGAAGCTGATTGAAATTTGAAGGGTAGTAGAGAGTAAACTTCAAGAGTTAATTAGTTCAAAATATATTTCGTGATAATTTATGTTCTATTTTTGTATCTAACTTTAAAAAGACAAATACTGCATGGTCTCACTTCAGATATGGAATCTAAAATACAGTAGTCTCCCTTACCCACAGAGGATACTTTCCAAGACCCCCAGTGGATGCCTGAAACCATGAATAGTACCGAACCCTATATATATTATGTTTTTCCCTATACACACATACCTATGATAAAATTTAATTTACAAATTAGGCACAATAAGAGAATATCCATATTGCCAGCATCACTACTCTTGCCTTTGGGGGCCAATACTAAGTAAAATAAGGTTTACTTAAACAAAAGAACTGTGATACTGCAACAGTCAATCTGATAACGAGACGGCTACCAAGTGACTATCGGGTGGTGGCATGCACAGCCTGGAGACACTGGACAAAGGGGAGATTCACAGCACAGGACAAAGCAGGTTGGTGCGAGATTTCATCACACTACTCAGAATGGCATGCATTATAAAACTTTATTCCTGGAATCTTCCATTTAATATTTTCAGATCACAGTTCATTGAGAGTAATTGAAACTGCGGATAGAGAGACCTCAGATAAGTGGGGACTGGTATAGTCAGACTCATACAAACAGAGACTAGAATAGTGGTTGCAAGGGACTTGGAGGAAGGGGAAATAGGGTGACGCTGGTCAAAGGGCACAAAGTTTCAGTTATGGAAGATAAGTTCTTGCGATCTAATGTACAGCCTGGTGACTATCGTTAATGATACAATATTGCATAGTTGAAATTTGCTAAGAGGGTAACTATTAAATTAAGTCTTGAATCACACACAAAAAGGACATGGTGGAGGAACCTTAAAGATGGTGGAGTAGAACGCGGAGATCACCTTCCTCCCCACAAATACATCAGAACTACATCTACATGTGGAACTTCTCCTATAGAACACCTACTGAACGCTGGCAGAAGACCTCAGACCTCCCAAAAAGCAAGAAACTCCCCACGTACCTGGGTAGGGCAAACGAAAAAAGAAAAAACAGAGACAAAAGAATAGGGACCGGACATGCACCAGTGGGAGGGAGCTGTGAAGGAGGAAAGGTTTCCACACAGTAGAAGCCCCTTCGCAGGCGGAGACTGCGGGTGGCGGAGGGCGAAAGCTTCGGAGCTGCGTAGGAGAGCACAGCAACAGGGGTGCGGGGGGCAAAGCGAAGGGATTCCTGCACAGAGGATCGGTGCCTACCGGCACTCACCAGCGCGAGAGGCTTGTCTGCTCACCCGCCGGGGCGGGCGGGGCTGGGAGCTGAGGCTCGGGCTTCGGTCGGATCGCAGGGAGAGGACTGGGGTTGTCGGCGTGAACACAGCCTGAAGGGGTTAGTGCACCACAGCTGGCCGGGAGGGAGTCCGGGAAAAAGTCTGGCAAGAGACCACTGTATCAGGGTGCGCGAGGAGAGGGGATTCAGAGCACCGCCTAAACGAGCGGATATCCCCCTGGAGTGGACCCCTGAGAGTCAGAGAAGGGAAGCTGGTGGCCCAGCCTTCCAGGGACAGGTCTCAGGGTCACCTTTGACTCACAGATCCTGCTGCTGGGCTTGGGCAGAGCCTATCTGCATGGAGTTGTTGGTTTGGGGCACGGGCCAAACTGCAGGTGGTCTGGCCCTGGAATGAAGAGTAGATTACAACTTCAAAATGGGGCATACAGCAATGACCGAAATATGCCAAGTTCCTGCTGTCACGTAGCTTTTATTCTAGCTGAGGAACACAGACAATAAATAAATAACAAACTATGTCAGGTGATGGCAAGTCATAAAGTTTTGGTGAGATAAGGAGGATTGTGGTGGAGGGAGGGTGGCGCTCTTTTACACAGGGTGATCAAGACAGTCTTTTCTAATGAGATGACGGTACAGCAGAATGAAGTGAGAAAGTAAGTGATATGACTACTTGGAAGGGGTGGAGTGAAGGAATCCTAGGAGAGCAAATAGCAAAAGTCCTGATGTCCGGGCTTCCTTAAGGTGTTCAAGGATCCTCAAAGGAGACCAGGGTGAGTGGGGAGGGTGGAGCCACGGGGAGAGTAGGAGATGAGGTCAACAGGAGGCTAGATTGCATAGAAGCTTACAGGCCATTGTAAGGATTTGTCCTCTACCTTCATTAAGATAGATGGAGTCATGGGGGAGGCATCAGAGTGGAGAAGTTAGGTGAACTGACTTAGGTTTTAAAAGGATCATACCGATTGCTGTGTTAAGAAAAGAGCATAAGATGGCAAGAGCAGAAGAAAAAACAGGAGTTGGGATTCTGTTGCAGTAATCCAAGAGAGATGATGTGCTCAGACTCAAATGGTCAGAGAGGATGGTATGAGAAGGTGTCAGATTAGGGAAACATTTTCAAGGGAGAACCAATAGGAGTTCCTCCTGGATTCAATACAAGATGTAAGAGAAAGTGGGGAGTCAGAATTCCTTTTTTTTTTTTTTAAAGCTGGAACTACAGATGAATTGGAGTTTCCACTAATTGAGGTGGGAAAGATTGCATGAGAACAAGGTGTGGGATATGTGCACATGGGGGTGAGTGGGATGATGAAAATTCAAATCAAGGGTTCAGTTTTAGAAATGTTGAATTTGACTTATCTATAGATACCCAAATAGGAAGGGAGACATATTAGTCTGGAGTTAAGTGAGAAGTTGAGAAAGGGGCTACTTTGAATATATATATGTATATTCATACAAAATGAAATATATATAGTCTCATGATATTTTATGTATACATGTGTCATATATATCATAATTAAATATATGAGTGAGATCACCTAAGAGTAATTGTGGTCAGAGAAGAGAAATGTGTACTAATCCTTGTAGAATTACACAGTTTAAAACACAGGAAGGGCTTCCCTGGTGGCACAGTGGTTGAGAGTCCGCCTGCCAATGCAGGGGACACGAGTTCGTGCCCCGGTCCAGGAGGATCCCACATGCCGTGGAGCGGCTGGGCCCGTGAGCCATGGCCGCTGAGCCTGTGCGTGCGGAGCCTGTGCTCCGCAACGGGAGAGGCCACAACGGTGAGAGGCCCGTGTACCGAAAAAAAAAAAAAAAAAACACAGGAAGATGAGGAGAATCCAGTAATAGCGACTGAGAGGGGCACGCAGTCAGTGCAACAGTAGGAAACCCCCCGAAAGAGCGGTGTACAGTAGGTCAAATGAAGAAAGTGTTTCAAATAAAAGGGAATGATTCAGGTATCAAATACTGCTGAGAAAATACGGTGAGGACTGAGAACTGACCATGGGGTAGGGGGCGATCAATGGTGACCTTGGCCGGAACGGCTATGGCGACAAAAGCCTGATTAAAGAGGGTCCCAGAGAATAGAGAAGAGGCAATAATGAGGTGACAATCTGAAAAAGTTTTGCTATAAAGAGTGGCAGAGAAGTGGAATGGTAGCTTTAAAGTGATTTACAATCAATAAGCGATTACAGCATTTTGAAATCCTGATAGAAAAAGAAAACAGCTACAAAATAGATTCGAGAGGAGTTGGCCTTGGACAACAGCACACATGGTTTATCCCTTGAAACATGAGGCAAGGTGGAGTGTATAGATACAGATGCTTGTAAGGAGGGCAGATTTGGAGGAGGGAGCAGGTAGAAGTTATTTTCCAAATGCTTTCAATTTCTAGGGAACAAAGAAGGTTATCAGCAAAGAATGAGGGGAAAGGAAAGAGGAGCTATTGAAAGTTTGATGAGAGACAGAGAGGGTATGAATAGTTTATAGCAAAGTGGGAGAGTGAATTGACTGGGAAACTCAAGTAGGATTGCAGGACTTATTTGAGGGAGAGATTCTGAATTTAAAGTGAGAACAATCATAATTAATAGAGATGTATTTTGTCCAATACAGGAATTAGAGTGTTTCTCATTATACTTAACTTTTACCGCCCTGTATAGCCAACTCCACCACAAAGAGAGAAATTATCACTCCATGTATTACAATAATTTTATGATAAGAATTTCTAAATGGAATTATATGCAAACTGTCTTGAAACTTGATTTTTTTAACTTAAAAATATACAGTGAGCATTTTTATGTCAACAATATACATTTATGTCATACTTTAAATGCCCAATATTTCCTTGAATTATTCTATTTTATATTATTTAAGCATTAATTAACAGTCAACTTTTCCGAAATGAATTTATTCTATAAAATAGTAATTTAAAAAGTGATGATGGCTTTTATTACGGTGTGCTTGAACGGATATGAATGTTTATGACTTTCTTGACCTCCTAATACTGCATTAATCTGTTTGAAAAAAGATAGTAACTTAGCAAGCGCCCTACATGCAAAGCATAGTTTGTTTCATTGTGACAGTAAAATCTGTTGAATTATCATAAAAAAATGTTAAAAGACCAAGGAAGTAAACAATAGTTGTATTAGAAAAATGTTTATTGTCTTGGTCTTTATAAAGTTATAACTTGTAACTTGACCATTTTCAAAATCAAACTAACTTAAGAGTCTCTAACCTCAGATTTTGTTTCAGATGCCTCCCAGGTGATCTTGGGGATTGAATTTCTAATGAGGGAGAAAACCATCTAGCAATGATGATCAGCCCTGCTGGGTTACTGCTTCACAGCAGGCTAAGATCATCCTCATAATACAAGATAATCAGACTAAGCTTTTCATGGAGAGGAGTATCATAGTTAAAATTTCTATGAATAAAATAATATTAAGTACCATTTGTAAAAGCCTTAAAAAAGCCTGCATTTTATCTTATTTATCTCACAGGGTAACCTTATGATATACTGAGATATGTATCATGAGATACCTAGAACTCAGAGAGATCAAGTAGAACTTTTAAAGGCACAGAGTAAATAGAGAAGGCGGAGTTCACATGTGTCCGTTCAACTGCAAAGCGCATACTCTGTTCCTGTGCTGGTGCCTTGGAACAAAGGTGTCTGTTCGTAGTCCTGCCTTGACTTCCTGAGGCAAGCTCAGCAGGAATACAGAGCAGCAATGGAACTCTAACGTGCCTCGGAGAGAGTCAAGTCCTTCCCTTGAAAAGCACGAGTTTTGTTCTTTTGAATTGTTCTGAAAGCAAAATATGTGTACATTTTTCACTAGTCAGTCCGAAGTCAGATAGGCCGATTAGAATCTAATGTGAAACACTCTGAATGACCTTAATACTTATAATACCACCTGACTGTTGTTCACCTGGAAAGTCTTAATAAATACTCAAACTGCTCACTGAACGCTGCTTCCGCCTTCCTCTCAGAGCAGGAAGTTGCGAGTCGTATTGATCAGAATAATGGTCTGTATTTCCAAAACTTTTCATTGCCCCTGAAAATTAAAACTTAGCTCTTTAAAAAAAAAAAAAAAAAAAAAAAAAACTTAGCTCTTTTCCTTAGCTTTAAATTTTATAGAAAGAATTCTGTAAAACACTTGAGGTCGAGGATTAATTTTTCTAGAGCTTAAATAATGAGGAAAATTATTATTGACTCATTATATTATTGCATTAATAGCATTAAAACATTATTAAATTATTCAATAATGATAAGAAATCATGGTGATAAATCTTAAATCAATTACATCCAGTTAAGAATCCCAATGCACCAATCATAATGAGCTAATATTAAGGAAACACATACAATTAAATCTCAACATTTTATCAAGAATGGCCAGTTTTTAAAACTGCTTCTTATGAGAATTTATTTAATCACATCTAGTTTTTTCCCTTGTTGGGCTTCCTCTCTAGATCAATAAAAGATAAAAAGAATATTAAACAAGACTAGTTCCTCATACAAGCCCCTTTAAAACCATCTACTCTGAAGTCAAGGCTGAGTAGAATTCAGCCACCAGGGATAGAAGATACGAAGGTTATTACTACATCCAACCAGGACCATTTAGTGAAATCTCTCAGTAATGGTAATTATGCAGAAAAAGAAAGAAAATTGGTTCCCCACAATGACTGCCAGTACCAATGAATTTATTAGGAAGCAAAGCAGGCAATCACCTATGTGACGTTACTTCAAATGACATCCCATTCAAGATCTATTCATGCCTACAAGGTTTAATTAGAGCCTTTCCTCCAAGCAACCAGTTAATACAGTTGCCCTTCCTAACATGGGCTCCAATTAAGTTCCTGAATGAGACACCTGAGCCAGGAGGAAAGATAATTTTTTTTTTAAATGAGTGGGCATTGGGGGCAGGGGGAAGAAGAATTCCAGAAGAAAAACCAAAGCCAGGTGTTCATTAAAGGCAGAGTGGAAGATCCAAGGAATGAATTCGAAGATGAGGGCCAGGTAGTCAGCAGAAGCAGATATACACCTCCAGCACATAGACTTCAAAACTGGAGTAAGCCTCAGCTCAGGAAGGAAACCTCTTATATTCACTCTTACAGAACAGGAACCACAGGAACCAGGCTTTTCGTTTATTTTAAACCACGCCTGAGAGCCAGACTTCTGACACATAGATTCAGAAGCCTGAGATGAAAAAACTACAAGGTACCTTAGAGATCACAGTTTAACTAATGAGTTTGACAAATGAAAGCACGCATGGCCAGAGAAACGAATGAAGTCGCTTAAGTTGACACAGTGAATAGCGGACTTAGTACGCAAGTCCAGATGTAGATGTTCAAAATCTCACTCTCCGTACACCACAGCACATAAATGGAAGATGCTGACCCAAGAAAATCCAAGTTCTGATGAGCATAAAGAATGGAATGACATTTGGATGAAAGACAAACATCTGATTAAAGCTAGCCCTTCTAGGGGGCCAAAGTAAACCAGAGAAATAGCGTGAAAACACAGGGGAAACAGTTGAAGAAGATGAACGGGTCAAAGGGGTCCAGCGATGGGACACAGAGGAAAGCTAAAGGTTACTTCTTCCTCTGCTTTGTTGAGATTGGACCTATCTCCAATAGTTTAACTATCGTCTAAACTCCACAGCAAAAATAATTCTGAGTTCTTGTCACTCTTGTAGTTAGGATCACTTGTCTATGAGAATAAAGGAATGACACAGCAGACAAGGAAGATATCAGAAGAAACATGTTGCCTGTTTTGTCCAGGCCCATGTTTGTCAGTTGTGTCTTTTGGGTGCAGGATGCCAAAAACTATTTTTATTTCCCTTCACCTCACCTCTGTTCAAAGGGAAAAAGGAATGTTTCCTATCCAACTGAGGCCACTTTGCAATTCACCTGTATTAGTAAAACTGTGGAATAAAATGTTCATTCCTTGATAATGTCTTGCATCATCATGTGGCATAAGGCCTAAAATTAAGGCTCAATGTCGAGTGCTACCTTGATATCTGGTGAAATTGAGAGGGCACTGAATGGCCCAACTGCTCCTTACTTGCTCCTGAGGATAAGGTCTCCTAGCTAAACAACCCTCCTTATCAGAGGGACCTAGAGCAGTTCCTGCTTAATCCAAGAGTACTGTAGTGGGTTTCAGTTTGCTGCTAGCTGGGAATTATTCAAACAAGCCAATCACATCCTCGAGTGGGAACCAGGGGTCACCTCACCTTTTTGATGGTCCAGAGCCCATCTCCTCCAGCCCCTTGTTGATTGCTCTATTCCCAAGTGCAGCCCAATGTGGTCCTGCCCGGCTGGGGTGTCCTCCTCCCCCAGGCTGTGAGTGTTTGTGATTAATAACCTGCTGTGATCTCATCCATCCAGTGTCTGGTGTCATGTGTTCAGCCATCCCCATAACTCTAGTGGAGGAATCCCTCCCTCACTGATGGGATAAATAGGCGGTGATTGAAACATCATGTTTACCAACTCTCCAAACATCCCAAATCACTTTGGTAGATCTCCTTCTAGTCAGAAAATCCAATAAGTTCATCATTTGCAAGGCTCTCATGAGCACTGATGAAGAGGATGCTTCCACTACTCAATCCTTCCTATGCTACTAACTCACCCCTGTACTGCACACTTTGGGGAAACCGACCACCACCCAGACAGGTAACAGCTTTTCATATTTAGCGAATATGATGTTTGACTTAACTTACCAAACATATCTGCTTCCTTTAAAATCTCTGTTTGTATTCCTTTATTTTTTTTCAATTGTTTTACCCTAACTATGTCCAATTTTTCCCATCTCCGTTATATCATGAAGGGCCAAGTGAGTAATTGTACTATGTTAATAGTATGACTTTGTACAGAAAATTTTGAAACCACATAGCTGAGTCATGCTTATAAGATAAATAATTCATCATCCAACAAATATTTATTAAATGTCTTCTACAGACATTTATGTTTATTTATGTTTCCCCATTGATTCACTTGATCCGAGAGATCCTCTGCATATGCACCTGCTTTATAACTGGTCTTACACTAATACACTGCGTTATTCGTTCATCAGTGCCCTATTTTCAATTCTTTAAAGATTAAAGGTTGTCTCAACACAAAATTGGCCCACTTTGAATGATTAAATTGGTTCTCCCTTTTGAGAAGGACAATTAAAAAGCCAGGTTAGATTCAATTGATTATGCGTCTCATGTACTCAAAGTTGTCCTATTTTCATTCCAAGGGCATTTTAAAACTTAAGATCAAAAGCCAAAAGAAGATTAATTTTAAGTTTATTTTAAAGAAACTTGACATCAGATGGTTTTCAGGAATAGAAATTCTATTTCTCCAAAGTGCTAAAAAAAAAAAATCAAACAATAAACATCATTCAGTGAAGGACTGGACTGCTCAGTATTACATAGACATTGCAGAATTACCGTTTTAAAAAACACAGCAGATCCTTCTCAACCCATTACTGCTATTGTTCAGAGCATTACTCTAGGGGCATCTACAACAGCTTAGGCATTTTCATTTACATTTTCCAAAGACAGCAGTAATGAAAGGGTTCAATTCAGGTGTTTATTTTTGCCCTATGAGTTGATCAAAGAGTTTTTAAGTCACTGCAAGGGTTCAAGTCCCAGCCTGCTATTTATTTGTTAGCTTCTATAAAGGTCAACTTCCTTATCATTAAGTTACTGGAATTATAATATATCTATGTCATCGGGTATTAAAGATAGAATATGCAGTCAGCCCTCTATCACCAGGGTTCTGCATCCTTGGATTCAACCAACCATAAATCAAAAATATTCTAAAAAACATTCCATAAAATTCTAAAAAGCAAAATTTAAATTTGCTGTGTACCAGCAACTATTTCCATAGTTTTGACATTGTATTTACAACTATTTCCATAGTTTTACAGAAAGACTATGTATTAGGAAACGGTAGAAGCAGTGGGTTCTAAGCTGAGTGATCACAGAATCTTTTTTTTTTTTTTTTTAGGACAGATTTCTGTGCTCTACCCTGTACTTAATAGATCAGAATTTCTAAAGGTCAGGACCTTCATACTTGTGGTTATGGAAAGAACCCCAGGTGAACAGATTGACCAGACAGGTTTGAGACTCATGCAAGGTGCACAGCATTCATCTAGTTATCTAGGCCCATTATCTTCAAAACTTATTTGTTTGTATGTTTGTTTAGCAATGCACTTTTGTGTAGTTATGTTTATACAGAAACAATATGCTAGTCAGATTGAAGAGGACGCCTTCTGGTTAAAAAATAATTTGTGATCTAGAACATCAAAAGCTTCCATCTCTTCCTTACTCCTTAGTGAATTCTGAAGTCCTGCAGTCCCTCAGGGTCCATGGAACACATGTGTAAATACAAAACCCACAATTCTCTAGATACACAGTTTCACCTTTGAATTAACTAAAACTGCCGGAAGTCTACGTGTGTGCAACTCCTAAGCGTGCTCCTGGTAAGGTCACTACACTGATGGGTGCTTCAATATTAGGCTCTCAAATTAATCAGACTTCACCACAGGAAATAGATATTTGGATTTCACTTCCTTATTTGCTATAAAACTTGTTGAGGACACTCTCTGATGTACTACCCAATGGACCTCTCGTGATATCCCAAGCGAGAAATTCCCCTTCAGATTTAGTAAATGAAAAATCTGTGTTGCTGTGAAAACTTGGATTATTTCTGTCTTTCCGGACAATGAGTTTCAGTTTGTGAGGGTAAAAACGTAGGGATTTTTTTTGGCGCCACTATTTTGGGTAAGCAGAGTGTCTGACCTCAAGGAACTCTGTCTAGTGGGAACCAGAGTCTCAGAAAGCTAATTCTAAAGCAATGCAATAAATTAAATGCAAGAGATATACATAAGTTGCTATGGAAACAAGAACATAAGTTCTATAAGTAATTACGTTTCCATTTTTGCCTTAGCTACAGGAGGTAAGAGCTAATTGTGCTCAATTATAGCAACATTAACATTTACCAGAGGCATACTTGCTTGTTCTTTTCCCCCCAGTCTTACTTTACCTGTTTTATACTTTTTAATTCATACTGTCATATACCTTTTTTCTGTAAAATCAAAATTAAAGCATTGCATTAAAAATATACAACTTACAAAATTTCTTACCAGATATTTCCTGCCTTTTTAAACTTCTCTTACAATTACAGGATAAAAAGACAAAATCATGAGTATTTAGTGGTGATATTACATTCCAGAAACTCATGTATATTCTAAATAGGAGAGTATTAAAAGATAGGAAAAAAATGAAAGCTGAAAACTAAATGTGAGGCATTATGTATAATTTATATAATCTGTTCAGTGGCAGAGTAATAAGGGCAGTAACCCACAACCTCATTTCTCTAAGAGGGGCAAATCTATTGCCTTAATTAAGCAGAAAGCCCAATGCTCTTTATTATGGACCTAGTTTCATTTTAAAGAGCTACCTGCAAGCTAGTTAATAAAATAATCCTCAGTATTCTGTTACAAACACACTTTCTTGTCCCATATTATAATTTCCCACTGTCTCACCACTGCTGTAACAGATCTAATGCTCACCTGTGGACAAAAGATTGGGCCACACTACACTTAGGACACAAAGTCATAGATGGTACATGTTACTGTATCCATGAGGAAGATGCTGCTTACTCACAGCCAGGAATGCAATTTGAATTTTTCCTTCCCTGGGGATGCTCTATACACACTGGTTTCTTCACTCGATACAATCCCCTTCCAGGCAGTTTAGAAAATAAAACAATGCTAACTGGTCCCAACAATTATAGACCCTACAACCTGTGCTCTGTGGTGCCCAAGCTGAGTGACAATGGCTTTACCTTCACTTTTCTTCCCTCAATTTGTTTTCTACAAGGTAGTGACTACAATAATGTAAACAATAACGTACATTTTCATCTTCTCTTTCATCTCCATTCTGTAAAAGTCAAGCATGTTCCAGAGAGTGGTTCTGTAAATTATGGACATGATAAATAATAACTGAGATCTCAGGTCTGTCACTCACTGAGTGATTGCTCCTGCAACATACTTGACCTTTCTGTGCCTCAGTTTTCTTATCCATAAAACAGGGATTCTAAATCATACTTATATCATAGGGTCAGTGACAGAGTTTGACAAATTTAAAAAATGTAAAGTGCTTAGAATAATGTATTGGTACAGTAATTGTTATGAAAGGGCTACTGTTAGTGGTGATGGTGTTGTTATGCTATTATTACGTTCTTTAAGAACAATACCAAAATGCATCAGTGATGTGTGTGAAAAATTTGCCAGCCTAATGACAAAACCTCCAAGTTGCTAATTCCAAAACGTCCCTGCACCGTGCACGCTATCTTGTCAATCCAGCTTCAGCCAGAAGGCTAATTGTTTTGAGGAATTTTTTCTTCAGTGAGTCAGACTGATTTTAAAATTTACAGCATCTGATGAACTGGTATGTTCCTTCTTCTGTGTTAATGGGACTTAGACAGTAGTGTTTCCATTTCTTCAAAAATAAATCTGAAGTTGCCTGCAGCAGTCATGTGAAATTTAAGGCTGCCAGGTATGTGCTTCTTTCCCAGATCTTCATTTCTACTCTCAGTCTGATTCTGTATTCTTAGCTATGTTTTAGTATATGTGTTCATGTATATGCTCCCTTAAATACTTTGTGGAAGAAGGAAGTTATTAATAAGTAATATGAAATACATTTCTTTTTCTACTTTGCTAAAGCACCCCTTGTTACCTATGGGAATAAACTGAATCTATGGGTGATCATTGTTGCAAATCTCTCTGCAAGGTGTTTTGAATTACACCTTTTTCCCAGTCTTGGTAGAACCTGTGATCTATGCTTTAACCAAAGGTTCAATGAATGGAGGAGAAGTAGATGATAAAAACAGAGATAAGAGAAACAAAAGTATGAATCATTAAAATGCTGCAAAATTACTTCCTAACTGTATGAGTTGATGTGTTACTCATCTTGAAACAAAGTATAAAGTAAGCAAAGGAATTCCAAACTTAGAAAAAAATAGACTTTCTTTTATGATTTAAAAAAACACACAAACATTTAGCATATTTAAATTCTAGTGGCAAAATAAAACTCTGTGTGTACTTCCCGCTTCACCATTTCCAGATAATCATGCCTGCAAAAAAGACATGATCTCACGGTTCTTTGGGGAATGATCCCTTCATCAGCTTCCAGGCACCAATGATGGGTCCCCAGTGCAGGACCCAGACAAGATGGCCCCTGCAGGCTCAGGCTGACTACAGTCACTGGGGTGACAAGTGTCAAAATTTCCTACCCAGATCAGCATACATACAGTATGTTATGGGAGACCTTCTCCAAAGTAAAATGATGCTTTATGGCCTCCTTTCTGCAATAGCACTAGGTTAAATGTCTCCTGCTATAACCTATCCAAAATAATAATAATAAATTTGTATTAAAAGTGGAATTTTATACTTCTAAGGCCTGTTACTATCTTCCAAGCCTATACATACAACAACCCTGGTTTGTTACCCTCTTAAAAGTATCTAGATGGCAATAGTTCTGAAGCAGCCTAACTTATTAAGGGAGTTTTATTAAAAAGTGCACACTCGTGCATACACACACCTGACGGAAAAAGTCCTCTGATGCTCAACCTCTGAAACAATTTCCAGGTCACTCAGCTTGAACTTGCACAAACAGAGGTATAGAAATTATTATAAAAGTGGAGCTTAGCATCAAATTATTGGTTAGTTTGCATATGAAAGGCATGCTCTGGGTTTAGCCTTTTGCTATCTCTAAGAATTGGCTAGCACCGGGAGGGGCAGACTCTCCCCAGTCAGGGAGACCACAAATGCCAGAATCTCAAGAATACAGAAAATAAGAAAATATAGTTAATATAATTGAGCCTGTGATGAATGGATGCCAAACAAACAAATGCAAAATTTAAGGACATACAGTTGAAATAATCTATCACTATATATCTATGTTTGTATTGACAGCTATAACTATATCTCTACCCAGATATTAACAGTAGCTGTCTATGAATGTGGGCAACTCATAGCTGTCTATGAATAAGGGTAATTTTTTTAAACAGCTAACATTCATTGAATATTATGCTTTTATTGGTAATCTAATTACAATGTCTCTTCCCAACAACCATATTTGATAGGTCCTGTTATTATTTGCATTTTAATGAGGAAATTAAGGCTGAGAGAGGTGAAGTGACTTTCTCAAAGTCACACAGCTAGTGAAGGTCACTCTAGATGTAGTCAACCAGATTCCAGAGTATGTTGTTAACTAACAAATAACATAGTTTTCCTAATTGTACATTCGAACATGTGTTACTTTTATGAATAAAAGGAAACACTTTAATTCACACATTTGAAAAATTAGGTCTATGTACAAACATGTATGAATATATAAATCATATATAAACACATTATACATACACAAATGTATGTCTACATATATGTATGCAAATGTACATAATTATGAATATGTGTGTACACAAACATTAAGTTAATGTCTTGAGACCAAAGTTCTCAGAAAGCAAAGGTCTTGTAGAGTAGATGCGGGCAATAGAATGTGATATAAAGATAGTAAAATAGATTCTGTCCTCACTTCTCCTTACTGTATGTGTGTGCGTGCGTGTGTGTGTGTGTGCGCGTGTGTGTGTGTGCGCGCGCGCGCGTGTGTGTGCGCGTGTGTGCGTGTGTGTGTGCGTGTGTGCGTGCGTGTGTGCGTGCGTGTGTGCGTGCGTGCGCGCGTGCGTGCGTGTGTGTGTGTGTGTGTTGCAGGTTATTTTAAACAGCTGTATGTGTGTTTTGAAGGCACTTAAAGACATTTTCAAACCCATCTATGTACAATATTTTTGAATAACAGACAAGGAAACAGATGGCATCGGATCAGTGAACCTCCTTCTTTCAATGATCAGATACAGGCAAATAGAGTGCTACTTAACAGCAGCAGAGTTTCAACTACATCCCGCATCACAGGTTCAAAGAAAAGACATTTAATTATTGAAGTCACTTGCAGATGTAAAAAAAAAAAAAATCAAGCATATATTCAGCTCCTAAGCAAATGAAAAGAAAGCTTCGAGAAAAGCCCATTTTGTGCAATGTTGTTCTGATGTAATATTCATGCTATTTGAAATAACGTCTCCATTTCCTTCAGGATGGCATTTTCGCAGCACTGAAAACCAAAAGTACATTCTTTGGAATGACTACATTGAGAAAGGAGGAGGAAAAGTATGCTTTGAAAAACTGGAATTCACATATCAGCAAGAGGCTTGACATTTGGTAAGAGAACAAACATTTCCCTAGTTCTTAAAATATCTGAAGCTTCCAGTTTGAGTTAACGTCAAGCCCAATAATGGGGAATTCAGCCATACCAGAAGGAATCCCTTCATCAATTAATGTGGGAAGTTTCCCATTTGCATTCAGGAAGACAGGAATCACAAACACTGGAATCAGGTCCACTGAATTTTGTTGCCTGGTGGATTGTATCTGACTTTCTGTCCCAATCTCCCCTCTGAAGCATCCCAGGCTTCACCTGACTGCCTTCTCAAAAAAAGTAGTTTATTTTAAAAAATTCTTAGTTCCAGTTTTCTACATGGCTTGTTAACTCAAATATTAAGACAGTTTTTTATAGATTTGGCATGGTAAAGCCCATTCTGGTTAATAAGAGTCGGGTGAATAATAATATGAGTGTACAGTTTTTGGACCTCTAATATAGGGAAAATATTGTAGTATTTTGGAATAAATGTGTTAAATAAACCAAAATACTGAAAAGTTAAATGCTACCATTAATGTTTATTTTGGTTGATTACTGTACTAGAAACTTAATATGTATGACTCCTTTAAAGCTAACAAAATGCTAATGGCATTTCTTATGTACATTTAAAGATGAAGAAACTGAGACTAAGAGGGATAAATACCTCCCCCAAAACTTTCATAACTGACAAGCCAGGATTTGAAATGCAGTGGTTCTTTGTAAGAACGCTGGATAAAGAAAGATCTTGGTGGACACAAAAGGACCATTTTCTAACTCTATAATTCCAAGCAAGTTATTTACCTTCTATTACCTCCGTTTCATCATCTGTTACATGAGGGAAGTGATAGTATTTACTTCACATGGTTTTGTAAGGATTAAATATGTTAATTTGTGTAAAGTGGTTAGCACTTGGCTGGCACAGAATTAGTTTTTATTATATGATAGCTCTTATGACCAGCCTCTGTAATCTACAGCAGTAACCACAGGATCATTTTATCATACTCTCTCCAACTGTCAGGGAAACTATATGGATTTAGAAAGTGAAGGATGTAAAAAGCCTATGGTAAGACAGGCAGCATGAACAGCAATGAATATTACACAGAAGACAGTTGACTACTTTTTTTTTACTCTAGCCAACTGCAGAGAAAAGGGAAATCCAGAGACTAGAATATTTGATGGACCTGAAACCTCTGATTCTACTGCTAATCACACCAGAATACCTTTTATAGGCACTTGTTTGGAACATCCGCCAGCCTCAAATTTAAGATTTGGGTGGAAAAATGAGTAATAGAGGTATAGGCCAAGAGGCACTGTGCATGGGCCAGTGGATTTGCTGATGTTTCATAGATTACTCAGTGGATGACAGAAGAGAGCAGAAGACTTTAATCCACATTTTGTTCCATCTCCTCTCAAAAAGAAGTTTCTTCAGGTGTCAAGGAAAATTGTACCAGATCGAATTAAACAGACAAGAAGACTTTATTCAAGACAGTTGAGATTGCAACGAGTCAAGATGACTGCAACAGGGGAGAGAGGTTGAACTTAACTCTGCTGAAACAAAAGGCAGGAGGAACTTTAAATGCTGAGGTGAGCTAATGGGAAAGTACTGAAGGACATAATTCAGTGTGGAGGCCATGTGTGTTTGCAAATATCGAACTTCGGCCCCTACTCCCCTGTAGGGACTGGGAGATGGGGACTCTACCTTTCCTGGTGATTACACGTTCTAGAGAAGGCTCCCACGTCTTTGAGAAAGGCATTCCTGGGTTGTTAAACTGGCGAGAGTCTAGGAGAATATTTTCATAAAAATTTGTATGTGTATTATATTGCCCTTCCATGTAGGAAAAAAAAATACAGATTTATGCATCTATGTTTCCAAGGAATGTCTCTATGAAACTGTAACTCCATCCATTAGTTTTATCCCATGTAGAGTCATAAAATGCAAAGTTTGCATATGTGGTCTCCGAGAAAAACAAAATATGAATTTAAATACTATCTTTACCACTTATTAGCTGTGTGGCCTTAAACAAGCTATTTAACCAATCTGTGCTTCATTTGTTTAATCTATAATTTATGGATAATGTCACAATCTGTTCGTGGGGTCACAGTGACACCACTTGGCACATAGAGAACGCTAAACTGATGTTAGCTACTATTACTCCCAAAAGTTCCAAAGCGAAGAGAATTGAGCTGATAAAATAAATGGTTAAATGGTTTTCTAAGGAATCTCCATCACATTTCTGAGTAAACATATGATCTGATGGTTAAGTGCAGAAGGTAGGTTGTAAACTAGGAAATGTACAGCAATCTTTTTCTTTAAAGTATGTATTCCGTCAGTAACAGAAGGGAGAGGGAAAGAGAACGAGAAAAAGCCTAAGAATGCATAGCACGTGAGAGAAAGAGATAAGAAAAACGACACTTCTGACATCACCCTTCACAGATGACCAGCACTGGGACAGCTTTGGAGGCCACCCTGATCTGATGCTCAGATTAAATTACAGAAAATACCAGGCAACCCAATCATTCTGCATTTGTGTGTAATTTTAGTTGGCCTCCTTGCAAAGAACTGCTTTGTTTCTACTCTAGAAAGATTGGACTTTGACAGACAGAGAGAAAAGTTCTGTGGTCATATAAAAACTATTTCTGCATTTACTTAACTGGCAACAGCATAGTCTTAAGATCCTAAAAGCTCTGCTGCTTTTACTCCAGAGAAAAGTTACTCCTACCTTAGATGATTAATTATTGGGAACATTTTGATTTTGTTTCACCAGAAATAAAGTAATGCCTTTAAAAGATGAAGAATGGCTAACAAGCTTGTCAAATACAACCATGGAAGAGAAAAATCAATATTCAGTGCTAAGTGAAGTTTTTTTCTTTTTTAAGATGGCTCTACCCTAAATTATCATCAGTAGCTACAGAAGCTTTAAAGGATCTAGAAAGAACAAAGATTCTAGACTTAGCATTTCCATATCATAGAGTATGATGCTGTAATTTTAAAAATGAGTTGATTCTCTAGATACCGACTTGGAAAGAGCACTAGGATATATTTCAGTAAAAAGCAAAAGGAAGTTGCTGAATAACATCTAAAATATGACATCATTTATGTAAAGCATATGCAACATATATACACAAAATATTTCTATGTGTAAATTCATGTAGTATAAATGCATGGAAAAAATTCTGGAATGCCATACTTAAAATAGAAGTTATCTCTAGGGAAAAAAGAGTAGCTTTAGCTTTAAGAGTTATGTCTGCATATTATAATATACTTTTTATTTTAAAATACTATTTAGAATACTTTAGTAATTTAAACATCAATTTAAAAGTTTCAATAGCTGGTTATATCTTCACATGTTCTTGACTCACTAAAACTGGCCTCTCTGATAAATAGATTTTTGCATAATGACCTATATGAAATAAAAAGTGTTAAATGTATCTTTTCTACATGATTTCAAGGGAATTATTCTCAGAAATTAAAAACATCTGTGTACAAGAAAACCATTCTAAGAATGTAAACATGGCTGGTAGTTCCTTTATCTTTCATCATCATTTTTCATCTTAGATTTAGAATCACCTAAAGGCATTTAAAGTCCAACAAAAATTGCTTTTCTAAAGTTAAAGTAAAAAAAAGTATACTAAAATATTTTCCTGAAGTTATTAGGAACAAATATCAGTGAATTTATTAAAATCTTTTTAGACATATTATTATTATTTTCAGTTTTTAATAGGTTTGGTATTCAAATTTCTCCTAGCTATACAAAGTTATACTTCCTTTCATTTGCCCTGAATTTGACTATTAAAAAGGAAAGTGTTACACAGAGACAAGAATTATATCTTTCTATGAATGAAATACTTTTGTATTTATGTCTCTATTTAATATAGCTTATAAGTCTTGAGAATTCATTTTTACTGTGCCCAAATATGTCCAGTGATGAAATTAATTCCTGTTTGTAGTGTATTACAGTTAAGCATAGAAATAGAGAACAGAAAGTTTTTGAGTGTTACTTACCAGTTTGACTGTCAGCTGCAGGAGGACAGGGATATGGTCTTGTTGTTCAGACACACTATCTAACACACACTAGATACTCCGTAAAGAACAACTCTGTCACTTCTGAAATCCTATACCCTCCATTTCCTCTCATTTGCTTGCATTTCACAAATGGCCACATCATTTTATCAAATCATGGAGCCACTTGGAAATTGGGCATAGAGTTTTGCATAATCATTCATGTCATGCCTGTGACACTTGGTGATTATATATAACGGTCTCTGAGGAGTCCTGAGGCAGGAGAATGTTACCTAGCTGGCCTTAGAGCCAAGTTCTACTACAACTATTTCATAGAGAAGGACACTGAGGGAAAAAGTTGCTACATCTGCACCGGGCCCCTGTGCAGACAAGGAGGAAAAGCAGAAAACTCAGCTTGAGTCAGTGAGTTAGTGACTGGAAGATGAAACACTAGACGTGTCTAAAATTAACCTCCTTGAAAACCAGCTCAATTGATTTCTGAGCCTAGACACAAAAGCCAAATTTAACTAAAATTTCACGAGGTGGAAAAAAAAAAATCAGCTTTTGCTTCATGACAAATTCTCTATGTCTCTGAAGATAAAGATGAGACTGTTTCTCAAGAATGGAAAGCTGTTTGTTTTGTTTTTCTGCTTTTCAGTTTTATGTATTTGTTAAAATTGAAGTACAATTGATTTACAATACTGTGCTAAGAATGGAAAGATGTTAATAACAGTAGGCATTGGGTGATATAGGAACATAGAAGTTATTGCTATTCTCTCTACTTCTCTATATATTTTAAATGTTTCATATTAAAACTTTTTTTAATGAAACATGTAAAGTTTCAAAGAAAAAGGAAGAAGAACTCCCCCATATCTGCCTTGGATTTTCCTCCAGGTCTCCTAAATCTATTCTCCAAAGCTATGATCTGTTCCAACATAGTTTCCATTTCTTTGAAGCTTTGTTCTGCACTTTTAGATATCTCTACTATTTGAATTCCAAAGAGGCCAAGACACACTTTTAGCAATTTATGTGTAAATAATAATAATTTATAATTATCTCACTTAATCTTCCTTTAACTTTGTGTATTAGGTACTATTACCTTCATTTTACAGATGAGGAAATTAAGACACAGAGATACATAACTTAGATAAACAGAAGTATTCACATAAAATCAAGAGAAAGGCAGAATGCATTCTATTGCCATTACTGTTGAGCATCTTACTAGATATTCTGTCCAGGGCACAAAGAAAATGAAATTGAATCATTGGTACAAATATTGGAAAGAGACAATAATTATTATCCTTTATATATATATATATATAAGTTATTATCTGTTGAGAAATTACAAGAAAATCTATCGACACGTTATTAATATGGATAACATGGTTCAGTAAGGAGAAGTGGTACAATTAAGCAGCAATAATGCTTATTATTATATAGAAGCCAAAAATGTTCAGAATATGATAGAAAAATTATTCCATCATAGGAGCAATAAAATACATAAAATGTCTAGAGATCAATTCAACTAGAAATGTTCAGGACCCATATGAAGCGTATTACCAAACTTTACTAAAGGCAGAAAACACCCACCTAAATAATGGAAAACCATTTTCCATGTTTTGGGGAAGTCATGTTTGATGGGCAGGCTTGGCAAGGTAAACATTCTCTATGAAATTGTTTACAAATTCATCGTGATCCCAGTCAATACCCTCAGTGGTATCGCACTTAGGACTTGGCAAAACCATCTGAAAGATAATTGGGATTGAGAAGAATCAGCCTCGCCACAAACAGTTTTGAAGAATAATGACAGGAAATCACTTGCACCACCCCATGGATCTATAGAAGCCAAAACAGTGGAATACTAGCACACACAAAAAGATCAGTGGCACGAAACAGACGATAAATACACAGATTGTTGTACTTGTTCATAATGTAGCTAACATTTGTGTGCAGAGACTGTAACCACTGTGACAAATAGTACCCCAGTTGCAGGTCAAGCGCGATAATTCTTCTGAAGTCACGTTGACAAAGACTAGGGTGAAGAAAGAGTTGGAATCTAGAGCATAAAATTTAAGGAAGCACTCACTCTCAGGGCAGTGCAAGTGCCAGCTCCGTATGTGCATGAACCTGACAGAAAGATACTCCTTAAATTTTATACCTATTTTTACTTAACCCTGGTCAAGGGCTGGGGCTCACTCTCTTTCAAGTGAGCTGTTGAAACGACTCCACAGCAGCCTCACTAATTTTATCCATTAACACCTACATCATAATCCCTGGTCATTAGATCTTATCCACACCTCTGTTCCCAATTAAGTTCTGTATATTCTTGCTTCTGACTCAACCACCCCTTTGGAAAGTTTTTTACTGTGCCTTGGCCAATATAGATCCATTATCAGCAAACTCCACAAACATCTTCATCTTTCAGAGAGTACTTACTGTACTGGTTTGTCTTAACTGAACCTGAGAACACAGTATCCCCTGAAATTTGGTGAAGTCATACACTTGGGTCTCAAGATCAGAAGACAGGATCTACGTTTTTTCTTTTCTTTGAATTGCAAGATAAATCACTACAAGTCTCTTACAAAGCAGATAATTCTCTATGATCTTTTTACAAAAAAAAGAAAAACTCCTGCTCTTTACCACCATCCACTCTTTTTTTGGTTTTTTTGTTTGTTTGTTTGTTTTTGCGGTACACGGGCCTCTCACTGCTGTGGCCTCTCCTGTTGCGGAGCACAGGCTCTGGACGCGCAGGCTCAGCGGCCATGGCTCACGGGCCCAGCCGCTCCGCGGCACGTGGGATCCTCCCGGACCGGGGCACGAAGCCGCGTCCCCTGCATCGGCAGGCGGACTCTCAACCACTGCGCTACCAGGTAAGCCCTACTTTCAAAGCTTTTGATGCTGGAGACAGATTTACCATGCCACATAAAAGCATAGGATACAACTTTTTTTTAAAGCACACAATCTAAGACTTCAATTTGGCTCGTGGTGAACACTAATTCAAAAATGATTGATGTTCTGTTTACATTGTAGTGAGGCCATGAATTCCTTCACCTATCATGGCTGAAAAAAAAGGACAACCAGAATCTTGTAATATACTCTAGAATAATGATTTTCAAACTTCTTTGACCATTTCCCATGTTAAAAAATTGATTTTACATTTAGTTCAGCACATATATACAGACAGTAACAAACACATACAAAACCCCCAAAGTTCTAATGAAAAAATACTTAAATTTAATAGAAGTGATGCATTATATTTTCTCATCTATTACATTCTAATTCTTTTTTTAACTGTTGCTGGCTACCTATTATTTCACGACTGGTTTCGACCTGCAGTTTGAAGAATAATGCTTGCATTGAGAGGATTTTTTCCCACTGGAGTTTTTGTTGAAAATAACAGAAAGATAATTTTGCTAGTTTAAGTAGAAAATGAATTTATGAACAGGATACCAGATATCACACGGAATCAGCAAAGAAGTAACAGAAATTAAGGGAGTCTTCTGGGTAGCAGAGAGGAAAGTCAAGGTCATGCCATTGCAACTGTCTGGTTAAGGTACAGCTGCTGTGCTGTCCCCACTTGTCATCCACCGGCAGTGAACATCATTTCATAGCCACGGCAACTGCGGTAGGACTCTTGACTCCACTGCTGTGGCTTCAAGTAATTTCTCCTATGACTCTGTGTGTGTGTGTGTGTGTGTGTGTGTGTATCCTTCTCCAGATGTGAAGTCTGGTGGAAGCATATATTTGACTTAGACCTTGTGTATAGCAAGGATATTTAGAAGCTGAGCTGCCAAAAAATAACAAATACACAGTACAAAGTTCTTTTCAATCTCTGGTTACTTAGTATTACTTATAACACTGGATTCAGCAGAACCCTCAGGGGCCAGCAGTTTAGGCTTCATCTCCTCTTCTACCAATGGCTGTGCAGTAAGACCTGAGGGGGGAAGGACCGAAACAGAGACTTTCTGAATCATCACTTAAGCCTTGATAGCCAACAGGACAAGATCTTCTCTGCTGTGAAGGGAGAAGGACCAGCTTCTGGTCAGATGGAGCCTGGGGTCTGGTAGCAGATGCCCTGCTCCTCCCACCTCAGTGGGCTGAATTATATGAACCATATGAAAGTTTCCCCTGGCTTTTGGTTGGGTTTGGTCAAAGACGAACTTGGCAGGAGATCAGATGGAGGGAGAAGATGAGGTTCGTGTATTTATTTCCCATCACCTTCCCTCTGAGAGCAGACAGGTTCCCTTCTCTGAAGGTTACTGATTCTCTCAAGGCAGCTCACTCCTCAGGAATCTCTCCTTCCAGGCTCCAGTAACTGGAACCCTCTTCTTACCCCTCCAGGTCTAGAGGAAGTAACAGTTCCAGTTCCTGCACTATCTATGCCCATGTCTTTGTAAAAAGCCCCTTTAATAATTAACCTCTCTGTGAATCACCCTATTCCAAGTATGCTAACTGCTTCCCCTTGGGAGCCAGCTTAATACAGATCATAGCTTGACTTTACCAAAATTACATAGGCTTGGTTGAGAAAAAATTATTTGACCTCAGTTCTCTATAAAATGTGTACCCTAAGAATAATTGTGCTGCTTAAGAATATGATTATTCAGGTTATAATAAAAATGATAAATTCTAAAAAGTATTAGACAGATTATCATTAGGAATAGTATGCAATTCATATTGCAATATAGCCAAATTTGATTATAAAGATCAAATGTGATAAAACATAGATGTTAATTATGTGAAGAATAAAATGGGCACAATGAAATTTTCTCACTCTACTTCATTAAAAAGACTTTTAGTACTGCTATTTTTTTAAATAATCATTTTAATTCCAAGTAGAAATAATGAAGTCTTGGATATGTTTCAATAAAATCACCACACTATATTAACTGAGCAGCTAATTTGATTAAAATAATTGTCTGGCAAAATTAAATCCTTAATAAAGAAACATCTCAGTGTACCAAAGATACCATCTTTGAAACAGTAAACCATGTTTTGGTTTATTTGCAGTGCTGAGGCTGAAAGAATAAAATAAAAAGATTGTACCTGAATATCATTTCAGTTTTCCTCACTCTCTTGAACCTCAAAGATGCTCTAAGAGAGATGAGGGTACCTGGTAGCCATGGCAATGCACTTTGAAGATGCCCAGAGCTCCAAAAAGGGCCTAAACGGATGATGCCACTATAGCTGAAGCAACAGCTTACGTACAGGACACTGGTGAAGACAACTCCAGGGGACTTCAAAAAATACATGAGCAGCATTCTCCTTTCCATAAGCAAATATGGAAAGAATACAGGAGAATTGTGTTATTGCTCTTAAAGTTATCTCCCCATCTGTACCCTTGGTAAGTTTTAGAAAAACCCGTGCTACCTAAAAAAGCAAAACGTAAGTCTGTAACAACAGCTGTAAAATATATTTTTTTGCTCAGAGTCCTGAGTGACTGCATGTGTGTGTTTGGGGTGTAGGAAGAGTGGTCATTCAGGGGCAAATTTCTCCATCATCAGCTAGTCCATTCTAAAGTCACCATGGTCACCTCTGTCTACTCAGTGGAAGGGGAAAAAGCACAGATCATCTTTCTTGGGGGGTCTTTTGGGATAAGAAAATAATTTTTACAAATATTCCATTAGAGCTTAGTTACCTGAACCTACCTAACTACAAATATATTCTAGCTGTGTTACCAGAAAAGAGGATAGAGTGGGTTTTGGTTAACACTTAGCAGATGCTGTCATAAATTTATCCTGTTTTTTTCTCACTTAATTCATTACCCTCTTGTGCAAATTTTATTTGAGTAAATCAGATTCAGTAGCTTCACAATATCCTATCATGTGAACATACAGTAATGCACTAAGCTATTTTCTCAATTAGCAGTTTATCAAGTTTAGGGGTGTTACAAATCACACTGCTATGAACATTTTTACACATAAATTATGATTTATCATAAACTCATTTCCTCAGACAAAATGTACAAAAGAGGAAAACAAAGTCTAAAGACACTTTAAAGTGTCTTGGTAATCTTGCAAATTGCTTTCCAGAAAGATTGGAGCAATTTACATTTCCATGGGAGGAACATGAGGGGCCTGATGGTTTTAATCAATACCCTTGATGGTATTGATTGAAACCATATCATTCATATTTGCCATTTTGATAAACAAAACAGTCAGCAAAACACTGGTTGAAAGTACATTTCATTGATTTTTAGAGTGGTTATGAGGCAGGAGATAGATGGGCCCCAGGCCGAGCAGCTGGAGTTCGTCCCCTGTGGACAGATACTCCAAAATAGCAGGAGGGAAGAGAAGCTGAGCCCTGCCCAAATAATAGACCACACATTTCTCATTCTCGAGGTGAAGGAGACCTTCCTGACTACACATGTGCAGAAAGGCTCCTTGAATGTCAAAAAGGGATGGGACGCCACCACACAGTAGGTGAAGTCAACCTACCCATAGGCCTCTTTGCTAGAATCCAGCTTGGCTGAGAGATGCGCGCACACACTGGAGGACCCTGAGATACACCAGATACGAACTCAGAACCAGGTAAAGCTAGATGACGGCCAAAGGAAACCCAGAAGAAATGCCCCATTAAAGTGATTCAAACTACAATGGGGACGCGACTCTCCCTCTGAGCCCACCCATATGTCTATCCACACGTACTCTTTTCCCTCCTGATAAACACTATAATTGTTCACTGCTTTCCGACTCTCTGTGGAAATTCATTTCTACCCAGCTGATGGGCCAGGGCCTTGTCACTGGCCACTGGTCTAGTGGCTAGGATTCAGCGCTCTCACTGCCGTGGGCTGACCTCAATCTCTGGCCAGGAACTGAATTCCTACTTCAAGCCACTGCAGGCCAAGGCCATCCGAGATCAGTTAAATATGTTTTCATAAATTTCTTTGCATTTGTGTTTTCTCTTTTGTGCTTTTTTCTTAAGTTCTACATATTAGCTTTAAGATATTTTGAATAAGAAAATTTTATATGTATCATCTATATATTAAGGCAGGCTGTAAACCTCCTTAATTTTATGCCATATTTGTATCAAAATTTCAATCAGATATTTTTGACTTTTCAATGTCATGAATTTTCCATTGGGTAAATGTGATTATTAATTTTATGAGTTAACTTGACTGGGCAAGTGGTGCCCAGATTAAACATTATTTCTAGGCGTCTGTGAGGGTGTTTATGCATGAGAGCAGCATTTGAATTGGTGCACTCAGTAAAGTAGATTGCCCTGCCCTGTGTGGGTGGGTATCATCTAATCTGTTGAAGGCCTGGAAAAAAGACAGAGGAAGGAGGCATTTGGCCTTTTTTCATGCCTCAGTGCATGAGCGAGAACATATCTCTTCTCTTCTTGCCCTTGGTCTGGGCTTTATGCTATAGGCTCCCTTGGTTCTCAGGACTTTGGACTTGAGCTGAATTACACCACTGGCTTTTCTGGGTCTTCAGATTACAGACGGCAGATCATGGAATTTCACAGCTTCCATATCATCTTATGTGTCTACTCATCGTTTTATATATATTATATATTCAGTATATTATATATATACATGTATGTAAAAATAACACACACACCCTATTGCTTTTGTTTATCTGGAGATCCCTGACTAATACAGTGAACAGTCACACATATAAACATAAATACATGTGTGCAGTGGAAGAAATCATAAAGAAAATGATCTAGACAATAGCATCCTACCTCAAAATAAGGTAAAATTTCATTTTTCAGAGTATTTTCGCTTTGTCTTTCTTCTTTCTTTTTTTTAAAACATTTGACTACTTAATCCATCTCGAATTGATTTTGAAATACGGTGTGAGCAAAGAAAAAAAGTTAAATACTTCCCTTACAGCTGCCTTGCCAATTTTCTCAACACATTTAATTGAATGATCATTGAATCATCTATGGAATCATTGAGTCATCATTAAATCATCATTTTGCTTAGTTTGTAATAGATTAGATTAAACTGATGCATTCAAGTGATAATTGAGGTTGTGCTTATTACCAACATCATCACTTTATGGTCAGCATATAATGCTTCACAAGAAGAATAAACAGCATAATATAGCAATTGGCATTTAATTTGAAGAGTGGTACATTTTGTCTCAAAACTTTATATATAAGTGATCATCATAACTAATTAAGTTCCCAAATAGGAGGTGAAAATAATGTGCCTGGACTAAATTGGATACTCATTACAGCAGAAGAAAAAGAAAATGTCCCTACCTTTTTTCTAAAACAACCTTTTCTAATATAAATGCATTTCAATACATGTGAACAAAGAAGTCTGGCTAAAGGGTCAACATAACACACAAAATTCATTTTCTGAGAGATATGAGGATTAGTTGAACCATCAGTCACTTCTCAACCTTTCACTGGGAACTACTCCAATTTGCAGACTAAAGGCAAGATCAAAACTCTTCTATAAAAACTATGCTACACAGAAATAATTACAGTGCATCTGAGAAACTGTCACAGCGCCTCAAAGACCTTTCCATCAGTTAATATCTTTTATCTGTATAACAAGGAAATATAAACTTTGAATCTTAACACTAAAATAATTCAAGATACTGGAATTATATAAAATATTCATTCGTGGCCTTAAATGTATGAGAAAGGTTGATTCTGGCTACAAGTATAAATAATAAATAAAAGAAACACCTCACAGTAGCTATAAATTGGTATAACATTTTTGAAGAACTATTTGTCCATATCTATTACAACCCATAGACATATCCAATGATTCAGTGATTCCACTCCTAGGTAAATATCCTACAGAAATGTGCACCAAAAGATGTGTGGACAAGAATGTTGATAGAAGCATTATTCATAACAGACAAACACTGGATAAACTGTGGGATAGTCATTTTAGAATAGTCAACTAACTATTCTAAAAACATTACTCTTAATAAAGCGCACAAACAAAATGTTGAATAACACCAGCAAGAACACATACTGTATTATTCTATGTATATATAATTTTTAAATTACCAAAACTAATCCATGGTGTTTGAAGTGAAGATGGGGAGTACCTTATGAGGGGGCTGCTGATATGGGAACGGGGAGAGTGGGAGAGAGGTGCAAAACCACACAAAATAAATGTACTAAGAAAAGAGATCTATATGATCACGACTTCAGTCTGGCACCTAGCATCCCCTGCTGGAGGCTGAGCAGCACTTCTTCCCCACCCCACCCTCTGCAGAAAGTTACAGATGTCTGGACAAGTGAAACATAGGCAGCCATGCATACGATATAGTTTATTATTCATGTAACAATCAACAAAATGATTCCCCAGGGAGGGCTCAGGTTTCAACAGGAGGGAAACAAGAGCAAAGGAAGATGGTGGTTTGTGTTTTTGCGGTGGTTATTGGGTGGAGCTAGGATGGGCTACCCACCAGGAACTAGCCTGGTTTGAATTTTCCACCAGCGCCAATGGAAGGAAGGCACTGGGCTTTTTTATCAGATTGCACAGATATCTGGCAGAGGAAAAGGGGGAGGGGTGATTGAAAGTTTTCGGAAGTCAAACATCAAAAATACTGTGTATTACAATTACAACTGTGTGTTTATGTAAACATATGTCTCTGTGAAATTTTATGATACCGTTAAAATAATTTTTCATAGCAATTCACATAAAAAGAGAAAAAAATAATTAGTTGGAAAACAGCCTCCCTGCTCTACATATAAATTACGTCCTGCTCAGTAACAGATGAAGCACTAGGATCCTGCAGAATAACTTGTGACATGCACATCAGATGCTTGTACTAGGTAAGTGAAAATTATGTTAACTCCTATGTATATGTTCGGTCCTCACAGCAGATTTTGTAGTTGTACAGTTACATTCCTTCTTTCATTAGCTGTTCAGTGAGCATAAATATTTTAGGTAACCAAAAGATCTTCTATTACTTGCTTTATTTATACATGATGTATGATTTATGGCTTCAGCAAGATAGCAAGACTTGATCAAGACAGAGGACAAAGTGTTTAGCAAAAAGCACTATTTCTTAAAATTAAATTATTGGAGAGAGACCTTCAAGATGGCAGAGGAGTAAGACATGGAGATCAACTTCCTCCACACAAATACATCAAAACTACCATCTACATGTGGAACAACTCCTACAGAACACCTACTGAATGCTGGCAGAAGACCTCAGACTTCCCAAAAGATATATATATATATATACTTTTTTTTTCCCCTTTTTCTCTTTTTGTGATTGTGTATGTGTATGCTTCTTTGTGTGATTTTGTGTGGGTAGTTTTGCTTTTACCATTTGTCCTAGGGTTCTCTCTGCTTTTTTTTTCCTTTAGTATAGTTTTTAGTGCTTGTTATCATTGGTGGTTTTGTTTTTTAGTTTGGTTGTTCTTTCTTTCTTTCTTTCTTTTTAAATTACTTTTTACTTTTTTATTTTTAATAATTTATTTTAATAACTTTATTTTTTTCTTTCTTACTTTTTTTTCTCCTGTTTCTTCTGAGCCGTGTGGCTGACAGGGTCTTGGTGCTCGGGCTGGGTGTCAATCCTGTGCCTCTGAGGTGGGAGCGCTGAGTTCAGGACATTAGTCCACCAGAGACCTCCTTGCTCCATGTAATATCAAATGGCGAAAGCTCTCCCAGATATCTCCATCTCAACACTACGACCCAGCTCCACTCAACGACCAGCAAGCTACAGTGCAGGACACCCTATGCCAAACAACGAGCAAGATAGGAACACAACCCCACCCATGAGGAGAGAGGCTGCCTAAAATCATATTAAGGTCACAGACACCCCAAAACACAACACCAGACGTAGTCCTGCTCACCAGAAAGGTCCCTCTCCACAAAATAAATCAAAAGGCAGAAAAAGAATGGTTGAGTTTTTTCAGCTACGTATTTTCATTTCTCTTGTAAACCGGTGCTTTTCATCAGACAGTTAAGCAAGCAAAATTCCTAATTGTCTCTGTGGTGGTTATAAAATAGATTTACTTTCAATTTGCAATAAATTCTTAGACTGTGCTTTCCCAGATAAATTATGTTTGCTCTCCTCATAACACAGTGGGAATATGAATTCCTGTGTGCAATGAAGATCCATGAGATTCTTAGGATAAATGTTATTCGGCTATAATTTTACTGACTTATAACTAGTATCTGGAAAACAATCCCCAGAAAACGTCCTCTATTTCATTTTTCCAACCAAAGGACAGCCTGGTATGCTGACCAAAATAAGATAAAAGCATACTCTGATCAGTTAGAGAAACTTTTCCTTAAAATCTTCTTGGTAATTAAAAACCACATCTTTCAAATATAATGGAGATGCTCCTTTTTCAATGATTTCACAATCCCTCATTTCTAATCTTCATTCCAATTCATCCTCTGTCAATAAATACCTGAAGAATTACAAGATCATGGATCAGTAGATTGACTTACTTATTTAAATCATATTGTATATCTGGAACATGATCAAGAATTTAAACCTCAAACTACTTAAACCTCTTACTCTGATCAAAAGAATATTATGGGGCTTCCCTGGTGGTGCAGTGGTTGAGAATCTGCCTGCCAATGCAGGGGACACGGGTTCGAGCCCTGGTCTGGGAAAGTCCCATATGCAGCGGAGCAACTAAGCCCGCGCACCACAGCTACTGAGCCTGCGCGTCTGGAGCCTGTGCTCCGCAACAAGAGAGGCCGCGACAGCGAGAGGCCCGCGCACCGCAATGAAGAGTGGCCCCCGCTCACCGCAACTACAGAAAGCCCTCGCACGGAAACGAAGACCCAACACAGCCAAAATTAAATAAATAAATCCATTAAAAATAAAAATAAAAGAGAATATTATGTTTCTACTGATAGAATAGCTGTTCCAGATTTGATACAAACTCTGATACATTTTTTTAATATGTCAAATGATGCCTCATAAAGGAAATTCAATAACAAAAGAAATGCCCAAGAATCTGAGTGGAACATTTCCTGTTTCTCTGGAGCTTGAACCAAATGCTGGGGACAGAAAAGAGTCAAGTATTCCGTTTTCTAAAGAAAGCTTCAAACAAGTGGGAGCTACACACCCTTCCAGATTTTACTAAAAGGCCAACAGCTTCCCTTTCTCCAACCATCATATGAACAGAAAACCAGTGATGAAGAAGAGAAATAGAATCCCTGGAATGAGAAAAGAAAAAAATCCAAAAACTGGGGGAGCTCCCAGTTAGGCAAAGTGATGAGCTGTAAATGACTATGGACCTACCTATCAGGTTACCCAACAAAGGGGAAGATGGTCCACAACAAAAGGTTGGCCCGATCTACCCACCAAGTAATGCAGTGTCAGAGGGCTGATCAAGAGTGTGATGTATGCTTATAGCCTACTCAGTCACTGCTGGCCTGAGCTTCAAACATCCTTCCTGCTCAGAAACAGATGGACCAGGATACCAGCAGCCAGTGTCAGTATAGGTCTTGGCCAAATGAGGACTAAAAGAGGGCTGTTTCTGCGCCAGTAACATAGTGTGACAACTGAATAAGTGCATAAGGGAATTAAAGCCAAGACTAGACAGGTCAAAAGCTAGAGAACCCTGAGAAGGAAAGGTAACCATTGAATAGGACTCGATTCTTCAATGAAAATGACAAGTGAATCCCTAGTTTGTTTTCATTTATACACGACTTCTAAGTTTTATCAGCAATGAGGGGACATGAGAACTCATGATAAAAAATTGAAATTGACTTATACAGATGTAGACACATGCACAAATATCTGAGCTTCTGCTTAAAATTCACACATTTCGTTAGCATTTTATATTAAATATATGATTTATATGCATAACAAAAAAAGCAAAAACCAAAAAATCAGAAATGTTTGCTCTGTGACAATAGCAGTAGATTTGCAGTAGATATTTCAAAGCTGTCACCGGCAACAAAATACATATTTCAAGGAAATACAATTTTAACAAAACTGGAGTTCAGATTTTTAAGTTCTGCCAAACACCTCACGCCAAGCCATTGTACAATAGCTAAATCAAGGTATCCTGCTTAATCTTCAGTATTATTTTACACTGACTCAAAACTAACTTCACTATAGTTTATACATCCAGGAAACAATAAGAAATTTAGAAGTTTCCAGCAGGCAGGGATAGCTGTTCCTTATTGGAACCAAACATTGATTTGTTTATAAATTCTCACAAAACCTTTCCATACTGATTTACACGCCTTTGGAATTTAATATTAAAAGAAGCAGTGATTTCTGAGTAGCACTAATTCATTTAGCCTCTATATACACCCACCAGAATATTATTTCTGTTTTGGTCTTTACTACATCCCCAGCACCTGGAATAGCCCCTGGTTTACTAAACATACATTGAGTTAACAAGTAAATATTTGACTGTTAACAGATAGCCCAGTGCCTAATACAGGGCAGGTACTGTTATAAGCTGATTTGTGAACCTCCACAAATTCACACTTTGAAGTCCTAACTTTAGTACCTCTGACTGTGGCTGTATTTGAAGATAGGACCTTTAAAGAGGTAATTAAGTTAAAATGAGGTCATTAGAGTGGGCCCTAATTCAATATGACTGATGTCCTATAAAGAAGAGGAAATTTGGATACAGACACATACAGAGGGGAAAACATGTATAGAGTTGATGACCATCTACAAGTCAAGGAGAGAGGCCTCAGAAGAAACCAATCCTGCTGACACCTTGAATCTGGACTTCTAGCCTCCAGAATTGTGAGAAAATAGATGTCTGCTGTTTGTGTTTCCCAGTCTATGATACTTTGTTATGGCAGCCCTAGCAAACTAATTCAAACTAATTTATTAATACAAGGTACTTAATGAATTTTTTGACTGACAGAATGAATGAATAAATAACTGCATAGAATTTTAGGAGAAAATGTAATTTTTAATAAATGTTAAATTTCATCATGCAGCATTAATCAAGCTATGCTCATGAAACATGGTATGGTCCCCCTAATGGCTAACTAAAAGGGCTTCACGCCTTCCGTGGTTTTAAAGTAACAACTGTGGAACTGTACCAGACCCTAGAGTCCTGATAGAATCTATGAAAGATCATATAAATAGAATGTTACCTTGCTCGTTTTAGTTGCTTGATTCAGTGCCAGTGACTATCAGATCCCAGACAGAGGCAAAGGCTATCACGTGGAGAATACTACGTCAAACTAGGATTGCAAGGGTACTAGACTACTTAGACTCCTGAGAAGCAATCAGATATGCTGTGATCAAGTTTATTTTTCATAGGAAATACAGCCCTTCCAACTATACATAAATAAAAAACTTTATGGAGTGATGGAGGAATGAAAGTCTTGGGATAGCTGTGCATGTTCGTTGTTGTTAAAAAAGTCCTTCAGTGATTTTATATCCAGTGAGTGTGCAGATGTTAAAATATTAAAGACTATATAAATGTTCAATATATCCTTTATTTTGAAAGAGGCAAAACTTGTTTAATATTATAATCTGATGTACAGAAACTTCCCCAAGAAAAAAACTATGCATAACCACAAAACCCAGTTACAGAGTAATATGTTTCTAAAGTTCTAAACTTTAAAGGTAAACCAGAGTCATATATCCTACAGCAACAGAATTCATTGAATGGCATGTTTACTGGAGAAGCGTGAGGAGTAATTGAAGCCAAAGGATAGTATTTAATTGCCAGAGACCTAAAATCTGTTATTAAACTTGTTCGAGGGTCTTGAGTCTAGTGTTAGAATCATCTTGTTTAGACTATAACCCACTGATGGAACTAGACAGAAAATCTATAAATAGAGTTATGCACTTGCTTTGGAAGATTGTGGTTTTACCACATTTGGAAAGAAGAATTAAATTTGAGGCACTAATCTAAAAAAAAAAAAAAAAAAAGTTAAGGTGTCTTTTGTACAATACCAGAGGGGCTGTTAGGAAACCAAAGGAGAGTAAGGCAAACAATGAAAAAAAACAGTGTATTTTTCCCTCCTATAAGAGTTTAGAAAATGAAAAGTTTTCTATTGACTGAAGAGACCAAATGCCCAACACTTATTACAATATCTTACATAATGTTAAAATCTAAAAAAACTCATTGAAATTCTTTTGTATAAGAACTCCATACACAGTTGACTATCATTGATTTGTTCAGAAATAACTGCTTAGTTTTTTCTCAATTCATTAGCTAATAATCATATCAACATGCAAAATGATGGTGCATATAATGAAAAACTCAAGCCATCAAGATGGTGAATACAATACATACGTAATACTAAATCGATATGGTGGACTAATAGGCATCTAAGAATGAAAACACTGGTAGAAAAAGAAAAACAGGGGGCTTCCCTGGTGGCGCAGTGGTTGAGAGTCCGCCTGCCAGTGCAGGGGACACGGGTTCATGCCCTGGTCCAGGAAGATCCCATATGCCACAAAGCGGCTGGGCCCATAAGCCATGGCCGCTGGGCCTGCGCATCTGGAGCCTGTGCTCCGCAACGGGCTAGGCCACAACAGTGAGAGGCCCACGTACCGCCAAAAAAAAAAAAAAAAAAGAAAAACAATCATTTGAGATCATTGTTGAGTTTTCAATCTGGGGTGCAATTTTAAAGTCTAATTCAAATAATATAGATGATGCAACATACTCTAGGCATATTGTTGTGTTTTGCATCTCAGGAAATTTAGAGCATAAATCACCATGATATTGGCCTGCTGTACACTGACCTGGGAAACTTCTTCGTTGTCCTAACGTCTCCAATATAAGTTGCAACAATTTGTTGTTCTTTTTCACTTATACCAGGCACCATCCATGACACATCACCTACAACCATCCTTTTCCATGAGGTTATCCAGGCCACCATATTTATGTGCCTGGAAACCTACCTTGTATCACTTTGGCCCTCTGCCCATCACAGCTAACTGGACCTGTGCTGGTTTGTGGCCTATGACATGCTGTGGCATCCAAACCCTCTCAGGGATCTGACCTGAAGCATGGAGAGACCTTGACAGTTACCAGTGGGTACTGAACATGCAAAGCTTCCACCAGGTAGTGTTAGGTTCCTGTGGGGTCCAAGGCAGTCTGAAGTGAGGTTATACAGAAGGTAGAGGTGCAGGATTAGAAGTCTGGATAGAAAAAAAAATAGTTGAAAAAGGGAAACATAGAGATAGAAACTATGCAGGGTTTGGAACAGACTGAAGAGGTAACAGTTGGTCTCTAAAACAGCAGTTCAATTCATGATACAGCCTCACAATTAAAGCCCCTTACTTGAGGTAACTTGGGTAAAATTTTTTCCTCCTTGCTACCAAACAGCCTACCTGAAAAACAATGTGGGTGGCAGTAACCAGCCAACACTCGGTCTTTGGTTACCTCACACACAGGACCACAGGAATGGTCATTTCTGACACACCACACCTTGCTACAAAACCAAATTCTGTCACTATTTTTTTCCCTTTCATCCAAGCAAAACTCTAGTTGAAGGGGTGTAGGAGCAATACTACCTCCTGAGTCTAGTAAGAGGTGCAGTCAGACATATACTGAGCTTAAATGGGAGAAGGTACTTCATATAACCTTAAAGGTACTTCTGAAATTTTAATGAAGACTTCTGGCCACAAGCAAAAGCAACTTGAATACAAATTATTCATGAAAGGATTTTCAAGATGTGTTTGTTAGGTGTTGCAGGACGTTTTAGGGAGTCTAAAATCTCTCACATACATGAAATGACAAAACTCAGCATTTACAGGCTTTGACTTTATAAAACATTCCATGGGCATTTATAGACATTTTCTTATAACATCACAGTGAGATATTTCTGCTTCTCTTCTTTAATAATATTAAACTAAGGTAAACCGAACTTAGTTATTTTGCAAACTCTTATTTTGCAAGCCATTGGAAAAGCTGAGATCCTGATTATGGAAATAGCACAGACACCTTCAGAGGCATGCTATATGAGAAAACCCAAAGTTATAGAAGCAGAAATGGAGGAATGCTAAGCTTTATGACAGATTTGTTTATCATAATTTTATTTAAGTAGAGGTTGTTCAACTATAATAGCCAAACAGATTGTTGATTAACTAACGGAAAAGTTGGGACAGGAAGTGACAGAAGCGTCTTTCAATTTAAAAGCAATTAAAATTCAGAATCAATTCAGAAGCCAATGAAATCTAATTCAAAGATTAAATTTATAAGAAAATTTCTGAGGCTATATGCACTACACATGGAAAACTATAACTCTAAATAAATAGTAGATTTTTAGAATATTTATTAGTTAAGGCTTAATGAAGCAAGGCATTCTCTATCTCCCCACCAAGGCAAGAAAGGTGTTAAATACCCTCCTATTCTTCTCCCACACCCGGATTTTTAAAAATCCATTAAAAAGCAAAAACTAAGTTTTCTCAAATGACTCATTGGGATAAAGACCACATCAAGTTCATTGCAAAGGAGAATTTATCCATAGAGTTTGTAACCCAGTTTTCCATTGATAAAAAAGCAAATGAGCCCATTTGGGTGTAGAACTCTGACCTACGTGTTTCCAGGCCTGAAGTGACTAAATCGTGCCACTCTGAACCACTGCTGTGCTGAAAATAGGAGTTCAATGATACATGAGGTATCACTGAGTGTTTGCAAACAAAGGGAAATTGTTTTCAGTGCCTACACAAATAAGAAAGCAAATTTCATAATCAAAGTGTCTTTAAAAACTGCTCCCATTGAATACAGTGTGAAAAAAAAAGTGGATTCTGACTAGTATGCAATTCCCAGAAAGACTACAGAGCCATAAAAATCTTAGGTTAAAAAATATATAAAATAAATATACCTAATGCTTATATAGCATTTACTCTGTGCAAGGCACTAGTCAAAATGCTTTATATATATATATTAATTCATTTAATTCTTATGGTAAGCTTTGAAGTTATTACTATTATTACTATTACTGTAACTTCAGGGGAGACTGACACATCCACTTAAAAATGTTTACCCATACACTCAAATACAAAGTTATTGTAACAGACCTAATTAGCAGCATGTTATTTTATTTTTAAGTGTTATTGGGATTACTGAGAATTTACTGATCTGATAGGAACTGTTTATATTTTTGTGTCATATTTTGATCAGTAAAGATACTGTGAACAAAATATATTCCGAAAAGGGTGACACTGACTTCAGTATAAAAAAACCAATTCTGATTTCACTTGACATCTCTGCCTGACTTGTACCTGCTGCCCTTTGATCTCCTTTATACTCTTTATTCTTTGATCGTCCAATGACTCTCTCCTGCTTCTCTCCTACCACTTTTGACCACTTCTCAGACTCCGCGGCAGCTGTGAAAATATGCCAGTAGACCTCCAACTACAGGGAGCTTAACTGGCCATAAGCCCCGGCTATTGCTCTCTGAAATTCACTGTCACACTTGCTCCACCATCACACTTCCCACAGGTGCCCCCAGCCAATCACCGTGCGCAGCGGGGCTAACTTCACTGCAGATCTAGGACACTTCCATTCCGCCTACTTCCCTCTCTCCTCACTCAAGGTCAGGCTCGAATTGTGATTTGACAGTTTTTTCAGTTTCTCCTGGCTCACTCCCCATTTTTTTTTCTTTCTCACAGTCTTTTCATCAGTAAAATCATATGCACTTCATCCTAGCTTGGTATCTTCTTTCCAGAAGACTTAAACGAACACAGTCTCCTTTGCCTATTCCTTTTCTTACATGTGCCTCCCAAATACATGTGTTCCTCCTGCTTCTGTTCATAATTCCCTTTTTTCTTCCATCCGAGTAGAAGCCTAGAGCTTTCAGTACAGCCCACATCTACTACAACCAAAATATATGTCTTTATACCAGATTGTTCCTCTGTATTCTATACTCATCTTTGCTAAATAGATATGTCATTTAGATGTCTCAAAAGCACTTCAATTTCAAAATTTTAAAAACTAAATGCATCTTGTCTCTTAAAAGGATTCCTTAATCAGGTATAATGATTATAGTTCAGTATGGAAAACAGACATTCAGTATATCAAGTAGAAAGGGACTTCATACAGGAAATAGGTGCTTACAAAAATTTTGGAATAGGTGCTGTGGACCTTCAACTATTTTATTTATTCCAGTTTTACACCACTTGAGTGCAGTCCACAGATCAGGACATGCCGCTGGTCCTGCTATCCCTGATTCACAGAGGGGGTGACCTGACACCTGAAGGTGGAGTCACCTGGTGCCAAAGGATCTGGCAGATCCTCAGCCAGCTGCTAGGGCTACAGGAAGGTGACTTCGGCCTCACTTAGGCTTTCCAAATCTCTTGAGAAAATATCTCATTGGGAAAAACTAATTCCCATACAGAATGCAGGCTGCAAGGAAAACTGGGCAATGTAAATTTTAGCTTTCTGAACTCCAAACTGGAGGAGATTCAAATGGAGACTGAGAGAACCAATCCATGTGTCTACCAGGTAAGTGGCACCAACAGCCGCCAATTCACTGGAGCCAAAAAATGGAGGGCATTCCTTTCTCTTCCTCATTCCATTCATGACTGACTAGTAGTCCCATCTGCAGCAAAACAACCACTGGCTAAACTCAGGTCTTCACAGACTCTTATTTGGGCTACTGTAATAGTATCTTAGTAATTACTCCTGACCCTTTACCCTCCATAATTCCACACTGTGCTTTTCCTAAATCTTATCACGTTACTGCTTCTGTACTGAAGCTCTTTATCTTGAAGGTAATTTAATGTGGCCTTCGTTCAAGGTTTTTACATGTTGTTATAGAGGCCAAGGATGTAAAGTCCTAGCCCCCTGGCATGACACGCAAAGTCCTAGGTGACCTGTACCTCGCTAACATCTCCAGACTTTTCTATACATCTCCTTTGTGTGTTGCAGCCATGCCAAAGTATTCTCTATTCCCCAAATTAATAATATTATTTCACACAATCTGATTTTGCAGAACTGCCTTGAATTCTAGTCCTCTCACCTCTTCCACCCAGCTATGTCCTATCTTCCTCCAATTCGCATTTTAATAAAACACTTTCAATAAACAAATTAAGACCAGCCCAAGCAGAGATTATTTCTATTAATTACTAATTATTAATCACTAGTCACAATATGTAGGAATTACTAGCTTTCAATTAAGTCTCCCATTTAGATTATATCTACACTAAATTTCCTCAGTGGCAGAGCACATGACTTATTTGCCTCCATACCTGGAATATAGTAGGTGCTCAGTAAAAATATTGGTTGATAGAAGAATTGAAAGAAGAAAGGCAAATTAAGTAGACTGGGAAGGGATTTAAGATAAAGACAGCAAAATCATACAGAGGCTATTACTATAAGCCAAATTAAAATGAAATTTTTACAGAAAAATTTTCTAATATTTTGAAACAAATTCATGTTTCATAGTATCAACTTTATGAAGAATAACATTTTAATAATATTTTATTAGAAGTGAAGGTGTTTTAGGGAAAGTTATTATACTATCTTAGTGTTGTCTAATTCTGAAAGATTTGAAAACAAACAAGTGATATATTTAAATTAACACAATAGAGAACAACACTTGTTTTCTATTAAAAATAATTATAAACACAGATTTCAACCAAAAATTGCTTGTAGTCCATATATTATTTAGAGAATGTTTAAATATCTGATAAATATAATCTAAAGAGAAAAATTATTTTTATTTTGTTATAGGTAATAAAATGTTCACATTAAGTACATCATTACCTAATTATTAATAATCTACAAGAATTATTGGCAAATTTTTATCCGTTATCATTTTTATCCATATCCCAAAAATGTTTACAGCTTGCATATATAATTGTCATTATCACCAACACATTGGTGCTGGTCGTAGACAGTTTAACATATGTGGCTTTGAAGTAACTAAAACAGCTTTGATTAATGTCTCTATCTTCTATTCCCTAAAATAATAACATATATATATCAATATTGCATATGAATTGTGTATGCATGTTACTGGGATATTCTATATAGAGACAGCAATTATCTAATCTGGAAGACATGAAATCAGCCTATAGACATAAGAGATGTATTTTTATAAATAAGGATTCTATTTCATGGTGCATATGGTAATCATTAAACACTTTAAAATAAGTAAGAGTTGCGTAGTCAGAATAATTTGTTCTACGTGAATATTTCCCAAACTGTATGTTCCAAATCATGTTACCTTTAGTTCTGCTGTAACGTGACATATGTAGTCTAAAAATCAATGTGCTACACAAAATCATGCAACCACGATGACAACTAGGGCTTATGGGGAAAAATGGGGTTAGACACACAACGCTCAGAAACTTCATCAGTGACACATTAAAAAAAAGGACAGGAACCTAACAAAAACAATAGAACAGCATTACACATGCTTAATAGTTAAAACTACACAAACCAAAAACAAACAAACAAAAAAACCCAACCCTCAACAGTACAGCAAATATGGAACTTTACCTAGAAAAAGATGCAGTTTGCTTGAGGAAGTGAGTTTCAGGAGGGTTACAGCTTGTGAGGTAAGATGAAGTGATAGAGGAAGAAGGATCTGAAATCTCACAAGAAGTTGAAACACCAAATTGTTGTGTGTCGTGACACATGTTGTGGGCTGAGGTGGCTGGTAAATGTTTGATGTGTGTGTGTGTTTTTGTCTCTTGTGTCTTGGATCAGCTGGGTGCGGTTTTCCACATTCACCTACATAAAACTACATAAAAGCAAACACAATATTTGCATTATGCTCAAAATATCCTCCAATATATCAATCAACTCTGGAACAAATTCGCATTTTCAAAACGATTGTTATAGAACTGAGTGTAACAGGTACTTGAAAACTAAAAATGGGGGAAGATAGGGTCTGTGTTCAGGAAATAAGTAGATTAAGCAATATTGAATTTTTTTCTAGTAAGAAATTTCAGAAAGTTTACCTGCTAATGTAAACTCTGCAACTTCAAGAAGGCAATGAGTTTGCAATGTTTTCCAAAATTCTTTGACCTTTTATCTGTGGTGGGAATAACATTAACATCTAAAATAGTATTCTGTGTAGCACAGTTTGATAAATACTTCTCTTTAGTAATGTTTCATATTTATTATTATAAAATGTAAAACAAGGATTATGCTCAGAAGAGAAATATATTATGATCTAACTCAATTTTTTGTATACTCAGAAAAAAGAAATCTGAAATAAAACTTTTTTAAATCCCATTAATGTGTCTAGCATTGCTGGTTGTATTTCTTCTGGCTTCTACAGAACTAAACTATACCAGACAATTAAAATTCCTCCTTGGAGATGACAAAATGGTATCTTTTCAGCATGATTAACCATATAATCAAGGTTTGAGAAAATCTACACCAAATAATTAAATTTGAGATTTTAAATTTATATGGTTTTCTGGGATTTCAGTGTGATCATAATGCCTGTAAATTAAATCCTATTTTTGGTGAAAACCCAAAGGAAAGAGAGTTTTGTTTTCAAGTACTAATTTTACCTGTTATGTAATTATATATAATATGCCTATTAATAATTTTTACAACATAATGATGATTACGCATTCACAAATATAGGGAGAGAGCATTCCAAGCAGAGGGAATAGAGTAAACTCATGAGAAATTCTCTAGTGTGCATGCAATCTTGCGTGGAATTTTGATTGCAATAAAGTTTCCATGAAGGAGAATAGTGGGAAGTGAGTTTGGTCAGGAGAGAAAGAGGAGTCAGACACACTGGTAGAAGGTATTTTACAAGTGATTTCATGTAGGGATTTTTGAGAAAGATGAACAAGTCAAAGATAGTCTGAATTTTAAGCCTAAGAAAATGGAACAATTACGCCACCAAGAGAAGTAGACAGCACAAAGTCAAGGTTGACTCAGGAAGAAGGTTATACAGAGTTGACTATCTGATGCTTAAACATTTCAACAGATTTCTTCCCTATTGCTTGCTTATTAGGTAATTCGCTACTCATGCAAATCCAAAATGGGAGAAAGGATTTTCATGTAATTTGGGTTTGCTGCTTGTAAACAGCTCCATTAAAAAGTTTCAAAGTCAAGGTAACTTATGCTAGCTGCTGTGACAGGTAAACATCAATATTTCAGCAGCTTAACACAGCAATGTTTATCACTTGCTTGTATCACAGTTGAATGTAGTTGGTGGGCCAGGGTGTGGAGGGAGTTGGAGATGTGAGTTGTGTTCTGTGCAGTTATTCAGAGACCCAGGCTCCTTCATGATATGGTTCTGACATCTATAACATGAGGCTTCAAAGACATTCTGCAGTCATCCACGAGGAGACCAGAGGGAAAATGGTAGAGTCTCACAAAGGAGATAACAATGCTCTCACCTTTACTGGCATTCCATTAGTTAGAATTTAGTCCCACCCATTTCAGGGATGGATGGAAGATGTTAATCTAACTCAATGCTCAGGAATAATACTTTAACATTGCCTCTGTCACAAAAGGGAAGAAGATAAAGCCCTTACCTAAATAACTGAAGACTTAAAATTAACTTTGAAATAATTATTTTTTATTGTCCCTACTGTCAGTAGCCACAAATTATATAGAGCTAAAACCAAAAATAGTCATAGCAAGGAAAAACACTATAGAAAATGTCATAACCTGGAGTTTAAATCTGAAAAGTAACTTTCTCACAATCTTTCAAACTTAGCTTAAGCAAAACATTCAGAAACTTTGATATATAACTAGCATCCACTCATCTTGGCTTGCATAAGTAAAGTTACCAAGGTATGTGTGGGTTTAATTTAGAAAGCCTTGGATTAATGAAGTAGATAAGCTGCCTTAAAAAAACAAAAACCAAAAAACTGAGTTCAGAATTCTCCACATCTGAGCCAATGCTTGTTATCTTTTCTTTTGTAGATAACAGCCATCCTAACAGGTGTGAGGTGATCCTTCACTGTGGTTTTGATCTGCATTTCCCTGATGATGAGTGTGGTTGAGCACCTTTGTGTGTGGCCATTCCTATGTCTTCTTTGCAGAAATGCCTGTTCAAGCCCTTTGCCTATTTTTAAATCGGGTTATTTAGGTTTTTTGCTGTTCAGTTTTTTGTTATTCCGTTACGTATTTTGTATATCAACCCCTTATCAGATAGACGGTTTGCAAATATTTTCTCCCATTTTGCCTAGATTGCCTTTTCACTCTGTTGATTGCTTCCCTGCTGTTCAGAAGTTTTTTAGTTTGTTGTAATCCCACTTGTCTATTTTGGGTTTTGTTGCCTGTAATTCTGGTGTCAATTCCAAGAAATCACTGCCAAGACGACTGTTAAGGAATTGTTGCCCAATGGCTATAAAGTTTCAGTTACGCAAGATGAACAAGTTCTAGAGATCTGCTGCACCGCACAATGCCCGCAGTTCGTAATACAGTACAGTGCACTTTAAGTTACGCAAGATGAACAAGTTCTAGAGGTCTGCTGCACCGCACGATGCCTGCAGTTCGTAATACAGTACAGTGCACTTTAAAATACATTACGAGGGTAGATCTCACCTTAAGTGTAGTACCACACAAAAAAGGGAAACACAAAAGAATACAAGGAAATTTTTGGAGGTAATGAATATGCTTAGTACCTTGATTGTGATGATGGTATCATGGATATATGCAAATGTCCAAACTCATTACAATGTATATCTTAAATATGTGCAACTTTTGTATATCAATTATACCTTAATAATTCTTTTAAAAAACCTGAGTATTGCCTAGTTATTGATCTTTTTCTTTCTGAGTTCAGAGTAAACACAGTTTACATTAATACTATATTGTTTTTAAATATCGTGAATGAAAATAAAACTTTTCTAGCTATGATAAAAGAAATTCTGCTATGGAGAAATATCCGATATTAGTGCCTAAGAAATGAACTCCTTCTTGAGGCTTGTGATAAATTGTAACTACCTACCTATTCCTTCCATACACAGCATCGTCTCCCATATTATTACATCTTCTCCCTGTGTTTCAACTATTTTAAATTGAAGCACTACTGCCTTTGTTCTTAGTTCAAAGAAATTGAAAGGGTAAGTAAATTCAATGTCCTGGTCAAAAAGGCAGTGTATCTATTTCAGGAACACACACACACACACACACACACACACACACACACACACACACGCTCCTCCTTTAAATAGGAATAAACCTGGGTGCCTCAAGATTACTTGTTGTGATATCAAAGAATGTCCTCTGGGAACCAAGCTGTTTTCCTTAAAAACTTGAAAAGGGAAATTCAGTCTTTCACATCCTGCTCGCTTCCCGATTCCACAGGCTTCTGCATCTGAATCAGTGTTGCCTGCAGTTTGCATCTCTGGAACATCAGCGGTGTCTCACAGACTCCGCTGGACTTGGATTGGTCCAGAGGAAGCAGAGAAGGAGCCACTCTGAACATTTTTTTCCCCTTCACACACCATAAAAATCAGCAGCAGCTACTAACAGTCAAAGCAAAGCTTCAGGTTGGGAACCGATACGTCCGAGAGGCAGCTGATGTGAGCATGTGCACACAGATCTGTCTCCCAATAGCACAGCAGCTACTAGGCAAATTATTTTGAAAAGACCTCAATGCATGCGACTCAAGTTAAAGTGGAAGTGAGAACAAAAAAGCAAACAGCAGACTCGACTGAATGAGCATCCTGAAGCCTCAGATTTCAAAATGATGCTGATCCGAGGCGTACCTGAAAGAGACTAAAAACTCCATTTCAAGCTTCGGAGCATGTGACATTTATTCACAACAGGCATGCCAGTTTCAGCCTTCTAACTTTCAGACACGTAAAGACGTGGAGAAAATCGCTGACGCTACCTGACCCAGGAGGTTAAGTCAATCCAGAGGGGATCGGAATCCCCCTGGTGCAGGATGAACTCTACCCATCACCATGGAATGCACACTTCTCTCCACTTCTGGAACCACAGCACCTACGGACTGCACAGCAATGCCAGTGAGTCCCTTGCAAAAGGCTACTCAGACGGAGGGTGCTACGAGCAACTTTTTGTCTCTCCTGAGGTGTTTGTGACTCTGGGTGTCATAAGCTTGTTGGAGAATATTCTGGTGATTGTGGCAATAGCCAAGAACAAGAATCTGCACTCACCCATGTACTTCTTCATCTGCAGCCTGGCTGTGGCTGATATGTTGGTGAGCGTTTCCAACGGGTCAGAAACCATTGTCATCACCCTGTTAAACAGCACGGACACGGACGCACAAGGTTTCACCGTGAATATTGACAATGTCATTGACTCGGTGATCTGTAGCTCCTTGCTTGCATCAATTTGCAGCCTGCTTTCGATTGCTGTGGACAGGTATTTTACTATCTTTTATGCCCTCCGGTACCATAACATCATGACGGTTAAGCGGGTCGCGATCATCATAAGTTGTATCTGGGCAGCTTGCACAGTGTCGGGCATTTTGTTCATCATTTACTCAGATAGCAGCGCTGTGATCATCTGCCTCATCACCGTGTTCTTTACCATGCTGGCTCTCATGGCTTCTCTCTATGTCCACATGTTCCTCATGGCCAGGCTTCACATTAAGAGGATCGCCGTCCTCCCAGGCACTGGCGCCGTCCGCCAAGGTGCCAACATGAAGGGGGCGATTACCTTGACCATATTGATTGGGGTCTTTGTTGTCTGCTGGGCCCCCTTCTTCCTCCACTTAATATTCTACATCTCTTGTCCCCAGAATCCATACTGTGTGTGCTTCATGTCTCACTTTAACTTGTATCTCATCCTAATCATGTGTAATTCCATCATTGATCCTCTCATATACGCACTCCGGAGCCAAGAACTGAGAAAAACCTTCAAAGAGATCATCTGTTGCTATCCTCTAGGTGGCCTCTGTGATTTGTCTAGCAGATACTAAGTGGGGCCAGATGAGATGCTAAACACAAACATAAGAGACTTTCTCCTTCACATACATACAACTTGAACAGTGTGTTTCCGCAACAGTTTCTTCTTCTGTGTAAGGCATGGGTTGAGGAATTCTATTGTATAATTTAAGTTTATGATTTTTGATGTGAAGAAGTGCCCAGTATCTGTGTATTGTTAATGTCATGCTACTTTTTGGCTGTAAAATGGTAATCCATATTACCGGTTGTAGGCACTGTGGATTTATAAAAAAGAAAAAAAGTCCTTATGAAGAGTTTAACAGTGTTTCTTTCTTGTTATTCACAAGGATCTGACACTGTGCTTGTTTTAGTAACATGGAAATCACAGCTTCGTTAAATATATTCTAATAAATGGTTTCTTACATTACACTACACAACATTGAAGTGTAGAGATCTGATTCGAGCATTTAGGGGACAAATATTGAAGAACAGATGCTTAATCATTAAAAAAAAAAGCTGAAATTTCAAGTAATATAATAAAACTTGCTCATTACGCTTGTACAGAAGTAGAAATGAAGCTTCTATTGGGAGAAAAACAGTTACTTTTAAAAAAGGGATATTTTTGACTCAGAAAACCATGAGTGTTTCTCAAAGACAGGGAGATTAATTTGCCCAAGCAAAGAGTCTGCTATTCCACACAGGCAATTCAGTTTGGGAGAGAAAAACTGCAGCTATGGGGATCAGAGTGGCCTGGGAAAATTAAGTTAACATGGCAAGCTAAACTTCCTGATACCAAACTATTTGCAACCACCACTAATAAAAACAGAGTATAAGGTCTTTCTGCCCCTGTAACCAGGGACCCAGCATCCGCTGAAATGTCCAGAAAAGGTGATGCTCCACTGAGATCTGGCTTCTACTCCCTAAAAAACTACACAATTCAGATTGAGTTCTTTCACTTTACACATGGAGGTGACTTGTTCACTTATTGCTTATTTTTTGAGCTGGAGTTGAAATGCTCACACTCAAAGATTTTAGCTTTGAAAACTAAATCTATAGCATAAGTTTTTTCAGGTAATATTTGTAAAAATCTAAAATAAGGCAACCTCCTGTGCTGGAACATTATGAATAGGGAAAAAGGTACTACCTGAACCCCGGAAGACATCATAACATAAATTAGCCTTCCACAACTATATGTTAGAGAGTAAATACTTGCTTTGCTCCAAAATAATCCCATGGATTTGGCTGCTGAAGAATAAAATCTGTACTTTCCAATTTGTGTGTACTTTAAGAGAGAAAATGTATTAGGCTGAGAATTACCAGTAAACTATCCTTTGAGTTAATTTATAGTCTCCTCAAATGCTCATGGGCAGGGATAACACGCAAAGGTACTGCCTAATTCAAATATAAGTGTTTTACATATTGACAGCAAGTCCTGAGAAACACTTTCAACATTTATGTGGAAACATTAAAGTACGTAATCAGTAAAATTAAAGCCTACACGTGAAAGGTGATCGTGAAGCCTGATTCACTGCAATGCCTCTATTCTGAAGTAAAAATAAGCATGAGGATTTAAACACAGACTAAAATAATGGAACCAAAGTTGTAGCAGGACACAGACGGTGTTTTTGTCCTTGCTATTATTCCTGCTCGTTCCTTCACAGAGTGATTGTGAGGAATCCCAGAGACTGGAGACACAGAAGAGACCTAGGAGCATGCCCCATCTTCTGTGGTGGCTGTCCTTCCAGTCCATTCTATTTCTCTGTCCAGTGTCACTTCAGATGCTGCTTGGTCCATTTAGAACCAGCTCACTTCTCCCACTGAAAGGAAATCAGCCTCCTTTATCCTGACTTTCACACCTCCCCCCGGAGCAGTTTACAGGGATGGGGTGAGTGTTAGTCATGAACCTGTGTGCCCTGCCACCCTCCCCTATGTACCCAGGGAACAATATTATGCTTCCATTTCTTTAAGTGCTAAGGCTGTGTCTTACTCAGTTTTTCCTGTTCCCCAAATAGTCCTCTATTACGTTACTTCCTATTTCTCCAGTAAAACCAATATCCTCCCAGAGGGATACGTCATTATCACTCGAAGTCCGTAGTTTACATTAGAGCTCATTCCTAGGTGTTGTACCTTCTGTGTGTTTTGGAGAATGTATAATGATGACAGGTATTATAGTATCACACAGAACAGTTTCACTGCCTGAAAAATCCTCTGTGCTCCACCTCTTTGTCCCTCTTTCCTTAACCCCCGGCAACCACTAACTCTTTTACTGTCTCCGCAGTTTTGCCTTTTCCAGAATGTCCTATAGTTGGAATCATACAGTATGTAACCTTCTCAGATTGGCTTCTTTCACTGGGTAATATGCATGTAAGATTCCCTCATGTATTTTTATGGCTTGGTAGCTCATTTCTTTATAGTACTGAATAATATTTCACTGTATGGATGTAACACAGTTTATTTATCCATTTGCCTACTGAAGAACATCTTGGTTGCTTCCAAATTTTGGCAATTGTAAATAAAGCTGCTATCAACATTTGTGTGTGGGCATAAGTTTTCAATTTATACCAAGGAGCAGGAATTAACCTCTAAACACTTTAGTGTAAATACTGTGATGTGTGTGTTTATCCTTTAATATCTTGTTAAGGGTGGTTAGTTAGCATTTACAGCGTGCTGGTCAGGAGTACACAGTCCAAATGTACCTGATAAGCAGCATCAGATACCTTTATTGAAATTTTCACCAGAAAGTTCAATGAAATAAAAAATATATTTGAAATGATTTTTCACTGGTGAAATGAGTGATTTTCAAGACCTGTTGTTGACTTGGAAAGTTGTGTAACAAACGCCATAACTTGCATGAACAAGGTTTGCATCTTGCATTTCTGTCCACTTGGCATCTGGCCCAACACTTAGACTCTAAGAGCAAATCTGCAAATAGCCCCCACCTGCTTCAGAAAAAAGCCTTTGTTGCCCAGACTACATATCTTGGAATTACTAAAACATTTTTAAAGAATTATTTAATAACATGTACATAAATAGCGACTTCTGTTTTATGTTACAAGGAATACACAAAACAGAATATTTAGTATGATACCAACTATCTAAAGAAAGTACCCCCAATCTACTTATGTACCTCCTACATATTACTTTCAATAACTCATGAACACAGTCATTATTCTTGGGTGACAGTAGTAACGAGCATGTTTACTTTCTCCATTGACTGTGTTTCTATTATGTAAATTTGCTACAATGAACATATTATAATGTTTTTTTTGTTGTTGTTGTTGTTTTTTGCGGTACGCGGGCCTCTCACCGCTGTGGCCTCTCCCACTGCGGAGCACAGGCTTCTGGACACCCAGGCTCAGCGGCCATGGCTCACGGGCCCAGCCGCTCCGCGGCATGTGGGATCCTCCCGGACCGGGTCACGAACCCGTGTCCCCTGCATTAGCAGGCAGACTCTCAACCACTGCACCACCAGGGAAGCCCCCCTATGTTTATTATTTTAAGTATAAAGAAAGTTTGAACACTCCAAAATAATTCAAGGCAGTTTGTGGGTGGAACTGGGCAGGAAGACACACATTGTTTCGATGGCTTCAGTAATGTAATTCCTGTGTTGAATAATGGGTTTAATGTATACTTCATGCTTCAAGCTTCGAAATATATGACATATAATCTTTCGTATGTATTCAATATTACACGAACATTAAATGAATATAATGCATTTATTTTGTAATGTGCTTACTGAGAGGAAACGTGCAAAACTATATTTGCATAAAACAAATAAAGGAGTTCTAACACAATTTAACACTGCCACTTCAGGGGGAAAAAAAAGAAGAGCTTTGATCTATGATAGTCATGGTTGAATTGGGTCCTGGGTTAATGAAATTAGTAATCAGAGTTTACAATTATTAACTGTGTTTTCACTGCCGAGAGACCCTGGAAGCCCCTCAAATAGAGCCAACTGGAAAATTTCAGCAACTTAATCAGTGAACAATTCAATGAAGTTTTGTATGGGGCTCAGCTGCAAATGACACTATTATGGTTTGATTTCTAAACCTAAAGTTCTAAACAGTGTGAGAAATTTCACTTTTAAATTCAAACCATCATTGAATAAAATTTAAAAGTGAAAATATAACAATAAATTTGGTCATAATTTCACTTGAGGGAAAAAAGCACTTACGCTAAAATTTTACCTGTGAAAAGTTTAACTCCTTAATTTAAAATGTATTTTATTTGTAATGCTGAAGTTTCAAAATGGCCCCATTAAAAACAATGCATGTGGGTTTTCTATAAATCTCACAATATCCTGGAGATTTCATTTGAGAACATGCTATATTCATATTTTTACTGAGTTCTTTCATTCAGGAAGAAAGCAAGAAGATTTGAGAGTAATTCTTTTTGTGATTTTGCTTACACAGGATGATTTATGTAATGTTGAAAATTGTGCTCTAGTTATAATTTGTACCTAGTAGCTATAGCTGTTAGCTACTTCCTGTCAATATCAAAAAGAAAATCTATACACTTTCAACTCTGCCCTAACTCTAATCTTCCTCTCTAAGCCATCACATCTCCATTTTCTACATCAATGTCTTGTTTTCACCTAAAACTCAATGTGGCTGAAACAAAAGGGTTCATTGACACAAATCTGACTTCTTTTTACTCTCTGTTTTCATCATTTCATCGTTCTCCTGGGAACAGAAACTCAAAAGTTCAGTCACATTGTGCTTTCACTCCAAAATGAAATGAAATAAGTGAGATTTTGAAAAAAGATCAGGGTGTGAGGCCTGACACAAATGGTTGGGCCTTTCTGTGTGTACAGTGGAGCAGGATGGGAAGAAAACTGACTTCTGCGGACTTATCATTCTTGTTGGGCAAAATAGGAAGACAAGGACATGATTGATTTATCTGGGTTTGGTGGGCTTTTTCTGAGAAATCTGCATAAAAACCAGGCTCAGAGAAGCCTGGGATATACATATAAATTTTTTTATCAATAATTGAAGTATAGTTGATTTACAACATTGTGTTAGTTTCAGGTGTACAGCAAAGTGATTTAGTTCAGATTCTTTTCCGTTATAGGTTATTACAAGATATTGAATATAGTTCCATGTGCCATACAGTAGGTCCTTGTTGTTTATCTATTTTATACATAGTAGTGTGTACCTTTTAATCCCAAACTCCTAATTTATCCCTCTCTCCCCCCACTCTTTCCACTTTGGTAACCATAAATCTATTTTCTATGTCTTTGAGTCTATTTCTGTTTTATACGTAAGTTCCTTTGTATCATTTTTTTAAGATTCCACATGTAAGTGATATCATATGATATTTGTCTTTGTCTGACTTACTTCTCTTAGTATGATAATCTCTAGGTCCATCCATGTTGCTGCAAATGGCATTATCTCATTCTTTTTTATGGCTGAATAGTACTCCATCGAAGAAAATACATATACATGGGATAGCTGTGAGCACGTACAGAGAGATAGTGGAAGATAAGAACATGAGTGATCCCTCAGTATGTCTTGCAGCCTGCAATTCCTTCCTCCCATTGTCTCCTAACCTCATTCAGGTGGAGCCTTCCTCCTCAACACTTGCACTAAAACTGCTCTTGCTAACATGATGAAGATGCTTCCAATGACTAAATCCAATGATCAGTTTTATTCTTATTTTATTTAGACAAACAGAACTTTAACTTGTAAGTCACTTCCTCTTCCTCACTGTATTTGGTTCATAGGACAACAAAATCCTTGGTTTTCCTCCTACCTCAAAAGTATCTTCTCAGTCTCCTTTGCAGATTCCTCCTTTTTCCCCAAAAACACCTATGGAGCAGAGTCCTCCACAGCTTGCTGCTTTGTACTGTTCTCTTCTCTTTGGTCATTTCAACCAGTATCAAAGCATTGAATACTATCACTATTCTGAAGACTCCCAAATGTATATCTTCAATTTAGATCACTTCAGCTATCACTTCTGAATGTCTATACTTGGATTTCTAAAACAAATTCTGTCTCAGTTCAGGCTGCTATAATAAATTACCAGAAACTGTGTGGCTTAAACAACATTTACTTCTCAAAGTTCTCGAGGCTGGGAAGTCCAAGATAAAGGAGCCAGCCAGTTCAGTTCCTGCTGAGAACATTCTTCTGGTTGCAAATGGCTTCTTTCTAGCTGTATCGTCATCACGTGAAGGGAGAGAAAGAACTAGCCCTCTTCCTCTCTTTATAAGGACAAAAATCCCATCATGAGAGCTCCACCCTCATGACCCATTTACCTCCCAAAGACCCCCATTTCCAAATACCTCCACATTAGGACTCCACCGTATGAATTTCAGGGGGACACAAACCATAGCAGATCCTATACTTACGAGTCTATTTCGAACCCCTGGTTTTTCCACCCAAAACCTCTCCTTTCACTGCTTTGCCCACATCAGACAATGGCAACTCGATCCTTCCACTTGATCAGAGAAAAATCTCTAGAGTCACCACTAAGTTCTCTTGTCTTACACCCCTTTTTGGATCCATCAGGATATATAATTGGTCATATCATTAAAATATATCCAGTGCCTTCCCTCTAGCACCTAGAAGGGAGCATGTCTATAAGAAGCGCTCAATAGATATTTGATGAAAAAAATGAAGGAATATGCAAAATTAGAAGGAAAAAACAGCTAAGACTGGATGCCCTGTTAATAGCGGTATTTAAGGGGGTAGTGTACAAAGAATAGGCCATGAAGTCATTATCACAGGGGTAAAAGAAAAACTAGAATGATATGACTGAAGCCGAGGGAGGGCTGAGTTTTAAGGAACAAGTTGTCAATCATTTCAGTAAAGGAAGAACTGAAGCGATGTTCAGAAAATTTTCCAACTAGAAATCTAGTGTATTTCATTTGAGAACAGAACTGCAAAGATGACTAAAGTTTCGATGAAATGATGAAAAAAATAGAAAACATGAGAGGAAGAGCCAATTTGCAGTAAAATATTGAAGCAGATACCAGATGTTTTGGATCTCCTGTGGAAACACAGAAGTAGAATGGGAGAAGAAGGGGTGTAGAAATAGAGTACAGACTCTTCTGTTAACGAGCTGTATGGAATAGAATGGGGCACATGATATCAAGGGATAATTTTCTCAAAATGTATTCACTTCAAGGAAGATCCTCTGCAGAGGCAAAGAACCAATACCGACTAAGAGGCTGAAAATACTGAATATTTACTGAAAACTCTCAGTAGTACAGCTAAATCATTTCCCTATAATTTTCCATAAATGGTTGACTTCTCTTTTGAGTTATTTTTTTCCTAGTTACACCAAGAAGTAGCTCTGTGAAGGGCTCTGCTTCTAAACTGTACCTTCCCAATCATCAGGAGATGAATTTGAAATGCAAACACCTCCCTTACCCCAGAAGGAAAGTGACCAGCCCAGCACCCGCCTCGGGTCAGTGACTTTAGTAAGGTCTAAGCGTACTCACCCTTTTCTGTCCAGAGCTAACGTCCCCTCAGAATAGTCTTTCTATCATTCCTGGTTGGAGCGAAGGTTTCTCTGACTCAGGATGACCTGCCTACATATCAAACTAGAGAGCTGGAGCCCCAGCTGCCAAGGAAAGTAAACTTTAGCACCTGGCAGAAGCATGCTGAAACCGCCTACTGCTGTGTACTTTCGGCAGCAGAAAGGGTAGGGTCAACCCTCTCAGGCATCGGTGAGAGCCAACGCGATTGCAGGAAATGCATGAGACAAAGCAAGAGGTATGTCAGCGCGTGCGCACACACACACACACACACACACACACACACACACACACACACACGCACACGGGGCCAAGTGCGATAGAGGGCTGCACTTAGATAAGATCCTGGCTTAACTGCCCTTTTATTAAAACGCTTCCCTAAAATAAAAGCAGAAGGGTCAACAACCCATAACCATACTCAAGAAGCACTGATCACCTTCCCATCTCCTCCTCTGTTAGCACAGAGGCCGCGTCAACTGACGTCATAGGGATGCCCATTTTTGCTTGATGTATTCATTTTGACACTCTGGTAATTGGTCCTGCATTATATTGCTATATTTTGTATTTAGATGTTCTGCTACGTAATGCGTTTTATTGTAAACATTTGAAAACAGGGTCTCGCCTTTATGTAATTATTTTAAATAAAAGGAAGGTGATTGAATTCAGAGAGACTGAAATAAAGTTAAATACTGAATATTAAGGAGGCCTTCACTTTTAAAACAAAATATGGAAGAATATGTACAGAAAGTTCTAAAGGACACTACTGAATACACATTCACGAATTGGAGTCCAGAGATGTGGAAAATGATCCAGTTGACATGAGTTTATTTCATTTAAGTCAGTAATTTCCTGAAATGGGTTTGTTAACCATTACACTTATCCTGCTATTTGTGGATACACCGAAATGCTTTATCATTACCTTCAAAATAAGAGTAAACAGGTTGCCAGGAGGAAGTTCCTAAGAAGCCCAGTTGGCAGAGGTTGTCCATCGGTACCGCTGGTCTGGAAAACACTGCCAACTGGGGATTTATAAACCAGGCAGCTTTGATTTTAGAAAAAGTTACTCATTAAGAGGAAGAATGATCAATTCACTGGAAAGACTTCAATATAGACCCTTCACAGTGGTCTATCATTTTTTAAAACAAGTCACAAATATCAACGAGTGGTCAGAAAATGAATAGCAGGGCACACATCACTTGGCAGGAAGCACCATAGTGTGGAAGTTGGTTGAAAATTTCAGGGAACTTTATGAATCAAGGCTATCTGGATTAATTTAACCTAAGGATGGAGGAAATGGGGGATGACAGATCTTAATTTGATTACTGTAATCACAAGGGGATGGAAACTCTAGAGCAGCAAAAGATAGAATGTGGCCCAAGAGAATTGCTTATCATGTGTTTCAGGTGTGGTGCCAATGACCAGTACTGTCCTTGACCTAACGGTCACACCCTTCAATTACCCAGTCGTTCTGGGCTTCAGAGTTGGCACTGGTCCTTCAGAGACCAGATCAGCAGGAGGTTCCCTTCACCTACAGAAGGGTCTCTGCACGCTATCCCTGGCCACCACTGTACCGGCTTTTCATTCCTTTTTTCCTCTTCTTCAGGCAGATATTATAAACTCACTGGGACATGTTTCTCCCTTCATTTATTTTTTTGTTTGTTTCTTTGTTTTCACAGAAACATAAGGGACAAAAATGGTCCTTTCTAAATAAGGGCTATTTATTTAGAAACACCGGGTATTTGCCAACAATATTCCTTTCCCATTGCTTCAGATAAAATATTTATCATCTGGGAAGGAATGGCTAGATGCCTGTGAAGCTTACTTGTTTAAAAGTGTTCTGTACTCACAGTTCCTAGTATATGATGAAAAGGGACAAAATATTTTTATGGCAGCAGCAGAGAATTCTCTGTCCCATGAGCTGGGTCTCTCACTATCCCAATCCTTCCCTAGGAGGCCAAATGTTTGTAGCTCTCTCTGAAAGTAAGTTACATCATGTTGTGAAACAGTATTAGAAAGGTCTTTGCCATAAAGGACCCGGATTATCTTATAGTCTGTTGTAATTCTGTAGGATCTCGCCTTCATCCAACATCCAGAGAAAATCTTCATCCAGGACAACACAATAAATTGGTACCAACTCCTTCTGGATGAAAAGGCTGGCTGAGGTAATTCCTGCCAGGAGGTGCCTTCTGCTACTCTTGTCACAGATGTAACTCCCTTGGACGTCTGCATCTCTTCAATTCTTTCTTTCCCACGTCATTCTTCTGTTATAAAATTTGGGTCTTTTCTAGCTGATCTCCTTCCTGTCAGTCCAGGGCACCTGCAATATTCCCTAGGAAATTTTGCTGTTATTAGACAGCTCTTGCGATTTCTCATCTAATTTATTCAATGATAAAATGCACAAATTTGGCAGTACAGAGGTCAATGCATTCCCTTCTCTCGTAGTTTATCTACTGTAACAATTCTTATCATTTATGAGTATAATAAAATGGGCTTTACAATCTTAAACTGTTTTTAAAAATGAAGACAATTTATTGCTCACATATATTAAAATTTTACAAACAAGGATGGCTTCTGGTGAGAATTTTTCTGGAGGCTCAAGCAATATATTCAGGATTCAACTTCTGTTTCTCTTGTCAGCTTCCTACAGAATGAGCTCCATCCACAGTCTCTGCACTGTGGCCTCTAGGTGGCTCCAAGGTCTCCATTCATAGCAACAAAACTGGGCTGCCACTGTTTCAGAGCCTTTATTCTCACACCACATAGTGGGAGAAAGAAAATGTGTCTTCTGCCCAAGTAATGGGATTCACCCTCCTGTATCGTCTCTGAATGACTCACTGCAGCCTGGCTCATGGGACGTGTCAATTGGCTTCCACCAAACAGCACCAATCCATGAAGTATGGGGAAATTCCCCAAAAGATATTAGGGTACTGTTAGTGAGAATGAGGCAGTGACAGCTTGGGTGACACCTAAGGAATGTTTGTATATTTGCTATAGCATCTCCTGCATACACAGATCCTCTCAAGAGTGAATCCAAGGAGTTTTTACACAGGCCAACCTCCTTTGCTCAATTCCTTTAGATTTCAGTTTTCCCCTATGGGTAAAGCATTGCAACGAACACTAGCTGTCATGCTTTTAACTAACCATTGATACATTTAAGAATATTTCTCTGAGGTCCTTCTCCACCTGTCCAAGCCCTAATTCACTCTCATTAGTCATTTTTTCATTCTTAAATAAGGATTATAACTTATGATACTCATTTAAAATAGCTGTACCCTATTGCGTCTCTAGTTAACAATAATGTACTGTGCACTTAAAAATTTGTTAGGAGGGTAAATCTCATGTTAAGTGTTCTTATCATGAAAGAAAAGAAAAGAAAAACAAAAGAGAAGAAAAAAAACAGCTACTACTAATTTCTACCACACATAATATTTTATTCTTAGCAGTTGATACTCTACATGGGCCCTGGGGTTTCTTTTATAGTCTTCTGAACTGAACTTGATAAGAGAGAAAGAAATTGAGCTCCAGGGGTCCTGGCCAACCAGAACATAGGTATAAAAGTCAGATCCAATAAATTTTTAGAATATATTTTAAATGTCAAAGTTAATACATTAAAATTCTAGTTTAAAAAACCAAATAGCTTTCAATTCTAGAAAATAATTACGTCATGAAAAATACAAATCAAAATATGACTCATAGAATGTACAGTTACTTATCTTCTGATACAAACAGTTCTGCCTTTTGCTGTTGGTAGATTTTTCTGCAGGGAGACCCTTGACTTACAAAGTGTAGTCCTCAAATCAGCATCACTGGAATCACCTGAGAACTTGCTAGAAATGCAGAATCTCAGGCCCCATATCCAACCAACTAAGTGGGAATATGCATTTTAACAAGATTCCCACATGAATTGCACATGCACTGGAAATTGGGAAGCTCTGTGCTGTACAGCTGGAGTCTATCAGTTAGGATGACTTTAGTTCCAAGTAATTGAAAACCAAATAAAAGTGTCTTGATAAATAGATGAGAAGAAAAGCCTTAATCTAATTCTCCATCTTGAGAAGTTAGGAAAAGAAAAGTAAGTCCAGCCCAAAGTAAGTAAAGAGAAGGGTACATTAAAAATAAGAGTAGTAACCAATGAAACAGGAAACATAAGGCACAACTGAGAAAATCAGCAAATCCTCATTTGTAGGAAAAACCAACCAGAGTGTTCAAGGGCCTGTGTTTGTTTTTTATTGCTGCAGAATACATTACCACAATTTTAGTGATTTAAACCAACACCCATTTATTAACATAGCATTCTGGAGGTCGGAATCCTGGGCACAGTGTGGCTGAATTTTCTGCTCAGGGTCTCACTGAGCTAAAATCAGTCAAGACCATAATTCTTATCTGGGATTTTTGAAGGTATTTTCAAGCTAATTAAAAATGTATGCTACCACATGCTCCGAGTTAGAGTTTGAAAACGTAGAAAGGGATATCAGGATAAAAGTCAACATAAGAAAGAAGGGACTGAGGAATTAGGAAAAGTGAGAGAAGGAAGAAGAAAAGCAAAGGGGAAAAGGAGAGAGCATTAGAAAGAAAGGCAATATAACCAAAAAAATGAATTGTCACAGGTAGACAATGATAAAATACCACGCACTATATTTCCTTAAAGACCATTTAGTAATGTTACTGGCTACTCATCTCATATTCAGCACTGTGACCTGGCACACATAACATATGCCTTTGAATATCCTGTAAAAGAGATGGTTCAACTCAAATAAGTTTGTCTAGCTCTATCTCCTTTATAGAATCAACCCATACAAATTTAATATCCTTAAGGTAAAAATATGATGGAAAACATCAAATACCTTGGCTTCTCTTTTCTCTATGAAGTGGGAGGACCAGATGAATAAGATGGTGGAGCAGAGGGAAGCAGGGCAGTGTTAAGTTTGGGGAGAAGCTTGTAGAAAAAAGAAAAGAAGTGTGACCAAAGACAAGTCAAGAAATGGCCACATGCTCTGGACTGCCCTTTTGAGTTGAAAACCAGGATATGTAATGACATCAAAAAATATGACCAAGCAATTTTCTCCAGCAGTTTCCAGACTCTTGGACAGAACAATAGAGAGCGTAGATGAAATCAGAGAGGCTATGGAATCAGAAGTTCAAAACATGATGAAACTAAACCTTGCAAGTGATGCTCATTCAACTGTGTGTGTTTAAATAAGAATTTATAGTCGTACTACTAATAATTAAAAGGAATATAAGAAATATTGAAAATGATTGAATACCAAAATGATATGATTCCAAAAAGTTCTAAAAATCTGTTATAAACTACACAAAGTTTAGTTTTGTGGAAAGAAGGTTAAAAAAAGTTTGGTTATAAAATCATCTATTATATTTCATTTTATAAACCTTAGCATCTTTAGTGTTCATCACTGTTACTCTTCTATGGGAACAAATTGTATCCTTTCAAGCAGTATTCCTAGCAATTATAAATCACAAACTGACCCAAATAGATGCTAAAAGATTATGGGATATTTCCCTCAAGGATTATGATATAAAAGGCTTACTGGAAAACATATACACATATATATACACACATATATATATATGTTTTCTAGTAAGGCTTTACACATATATATATATGTGTAAAAAGAAAAGACAGAGTCAACTGAAAGCTTACTTACCGACTTTTGCAGAAGATTAGGTTATTTACACTCAATAAGTTTATCTCATTGACCTCACTTGCAGTCACATAATTAATGATCTACTTCTACTCTCTTCTCAAAAGTTCAGACTACAAAACTTCTACATTAATGAACTTCAGCATTTCCCTTTGAAAAATATGAGTTTTTTAATTTGGTCCCCAAAATAAGTCCTCAGACAATATATACTGCATAGTTTCTGGGTAGTCAGATAACTCAAGCAAATTATGGGATACATAAGCAGAGGAAACAAAAACAAGTACAATGGACACAAACTGAGATGGGTGCCCCACTCACAATTCTGCCAAGGGGTCATGATGGTGCTGTAGAAACACCTGCTATAACTCAGACATATTAGATTTTCTCTCCAGGGGAGTGGAATTGAACACTGCCATATAGGACCAGAAGTCATTGGAACAGAATTACCTTAACAGCAGCCCTCAGGGCAGACATCTGTGCTTTTCTGTCTCCTTGAAGCTGAATTATTTAGCTCTTCCTTTGAACTTGTGGCCAATTATCTTAATAAATCCAAATTTTTATTCAATTGGCCAAATTGTTTCCCTATTGATTACAACTCTCCAAAAAATTTTAAAATGCAGGAACTTTTAGGAACTGAAGAGAGGACAGCGGGAACCTACTTAGAAAAGGTATTTGCCTGGAGGGATAGAAACTATGAGAAAGGAAAAACTTGAAGATAATAATAAAATATTGTCAGCATCTTGAGAAAATTAAAGCATGATAGTCCCATCGAGCTGCTATTCTGGTAGAGAACAAGTTGTGTGCTTCAATCTTTCACAGGCACAATACCTTCCTAGACTTCTCTTTGTAGGACTTGTCATTGTAGAACTTCCCAAAAAAGTTCTATAATTTTTCCCATGAAGTTTCAAATGTAGTGAATGGTTTAACTTAAAGACAGTTGAAATCCAACTGCAGTCAGCCTACTTTTCTTTTCTACCACATGTGGATTAGAATATTCTAATCCACATTCAAGGAAAAAGCTAATATTACAGAATTCAGATTTTCTGAGTTTGAATTGTGTTGTAAAAATTTCTTCATGTTCAATTTGGTGCAACTTGCATCTTTATCCATCTTTACAAATCACACACTCTAAAATTTCAGAAGATCCACTAAATGTCGTAAACCAAAATGAAGGTTCCTCATTACAACACTTCTAAATTAGTTTGTTACAAGAAGATAATGGAAGCAGCTATGGAAGCAGCAGACTATGAAGACTCAACCTAAATTAGCCGGGTTTACTGTACTGCAAGATATATTTGATCTCAACACAATGTGACGTAAGTTTTATAAATTGCACAGTATTTATGTTTATGGGATTACACAATCAGTGATATGCAGTTTGAATAAATGCCTATATGTAGCAAGTTTTACCAAACAAAACTAAGTTTATTAAGAGCCCCAAGGTAAAACCAAATCAAAATTTGCTGAAAGTCGCCTTGAAGTTCTCTAAATATTCTGAACTTATACCCCAAATGTTCTAGATTTCTGCCTTTCCCATAGTGATTTCCCACTATTTGGGGGTTATCCAGAGAGCTTACAATGGAAGATCGTGTGGTTATCATGGTAACTGATTCCCCAGCATCCATTCCATTACAAATAATTGGTCTAGGCAAGTTATGGAAATCGTATCCCCTCACCACAGATCAATATAGACAAGTGATTCAATCCTGGCCAATAGGAATCTCCTCATCATTAAAACGAGAGGTACAAGGTAGTGAGGTTCCTTCATTTTACTGTTGATACTGTTTTGTCTGAACATAATGCCTTGAACAGCTAGAGTCACTTTGCAATAACTAGGTTAGTCAATGTGAGAGAAACTACTGATACCTTAAAGATGGCAGATCCTAGAGATAAAAAGGAGCTGGTCCTTGATGACATCACTGGACCATAGAACTAACCAGCCTGGAGCCTGAACAACCCAGTGCATTACTTGTAAAATGGAGAAAATTATTATGCTTACCTTAATCTCATCAGAACGAGTCAGTATATGTAAAGTATTTAGAATAATACCTGACATATAATATGAACTCAATAAAGAATATTTGTTATTATCACCCTAATTCCATACGAGGAATTGTGTGAAATAATATGTTCATTATTACGCTCTTTTAGTCAGGATCTTCTGTTTGGTTACAGCAGGAAGTGTTTTAACTGATATGGTGTATCTATCCCCAAGTATACAAAGCTGAAAAGATAGAGACTAAAGTTCCAAGTCATGCTATTTTCCTCTGGACAACTCTTATGTAAGCTCTCCTGCTTTATTTAGCATCTGAGAAAGACTCACACAAGCAGTGATGAGAAGGAGGTGATGAGGACGGCGCTTTCTGAAGACTGCCAACATGAGTTGGTCCTCTCAGGATCAGTGTGAAATGCTGAAAACTATGTGATGTGATTTAACGGCCTCCATCCCAAGATTTCTCTCTACCTAAAATTCTACTATTTATAATTATATTTTGGGACTTCCCTCATGGTGCATTGGTTAAGAATCTGTCTGCCAATGCAGGGGACACGGGTTCGAGCCCTGGTCTGGAAAGATCCCACATGCCGCAGAGCAACTAAGCCCGTGCACCGCAACGACTGAGCCTGTGCTCCAGGGCCTGCGAGCCACAGCTACTGAGCCCTTGTGCTACAACTACTGAAGCCCGCACGCCTAGAGCCCGTGCTCCACAACAAGAGAAGCCACTGCAATGAGAAGCCCGCGCACCGCAACAAAGAGCAGCCCCCCTCACCGCAACTAGAGAAAGCCCATGCACAGCAACGAAGACCCAACGCAGCCAAAAATAAATAAAATATAATTATATTTTATTGGAGAAAAAATTTTTGAGGGGAGAGCAGCTAAGTAAATTATCTGTCATTCACATCTCATTTAAAAATTAATTTAATAAGAATGGTTTTCTAACATCTAGCTTACTCACAGTCAAGAAAGAGAAAAAGAGAAAAAGAGAGAAAGGGAGAAGAGAGGAGGAAGGAAGGAAGCAAGGAAGGGAGGGAGGGAGGGAGGAAAGAAGCACTGCTTTGAACGGAAAGTGAGATGCAGTTTTGAATAAGAACATGTTAAGAGATGACCTACCCAACCAAAGGCAATTCAGGTTAAGGATGATGGATTCCTGGGATAAAGTAGAATGAAGGAGCAAAAATTATGTTAGCAGTATAAGCAATATGGAGGTGATATAAATGGATGTTGGAAAGTGATAAATAGGAGAGAAGAATCAGTGCATAAAAACTGATACTAACATTATAGCGGCAGATATGTTGGAACTATGTTCTGACTCAGTGGTACTGGGTAGGTCTCCTCTCATGCTATGATATCCTACATAGAATGAGAACAGAGTTTATATTTTATACTTATTTTACAATTCTTTTAATATTTTAAGCACAGATGCTTTAAAAATGCACAGATGACAGATGCCTTAAAAATCTGTTTCATAGTAATAAAAACCACTCAAAAGCATGTACTCCAGTGGAAGCCATATCCGACTTTTGTATACCCTTTTTTCTGATGTAGCTTTCACAAATAATGCAATACCTTAAAATATGATGTTCGCTTTTCACTCCACATTTTGCCTCAACACATTTGAGGTCATGTTTTAAAAGTATGCCTTCCATTTTGATTATTAAAATAAACTTTGAAGGACAGAGCACTACTTAACCCTAATAAGTAATTACTTCACTCATTTTCAATTATATTTTACTTCCTGATAAACCATATATAAAAGAGAAAACAAATTCACTTCATGAACTTCTTTTTGAACTGGAATTCCTAAGGTCTTTTCCAGCTTTAAGTACTCTGACAGATCATTTATCTACTCTCTTTTTATCAAGTCTATAATGTTACACTTCTTAGTTTTTTTCCTCAAAGAGATTAGGGGCAGATTTAGAAATCTAAGCTTTAGGAAGTCAAAGAGAAAGTGAATTCTATAACTGTAACAAATTTAACTTTCATTCAAGCCTAAATGCCGGAATGCTCTGGCATCTGAATGAAAATAGATTTCTGAAAAGTTATTATGCTTTGGGTTCTAGCAAAAATCTTGCCATAAGGAAAAATGTTATCAGGGTGAACCACTAAAATTGTTTTAATAATGCCTTTATCAGGCTTTAACAGCATAGCACGAAAAAAGGGAAGGGGTAAATGGAAGAAGGAAGTTTTAAGATACAAAATATGGTCTCAAAATTGGAAACTGTCCCGGAAAATCCATCATGTGTTGTAGCCAAACAAACAGGGTCTGTAGCAATGACTATCTTTTTCTATGAAAATTCTGAGTACTAGGTTTTAAGCTCCTTAAACTCTCAAAATTGCTCTTTCCTGGTAGCTCCCCCAAGAGCCAGACACATGCCAAACAAGAATCTTTGGCTTAAGATGAACTTGAAAAAAGCAGTAATGAGATGAAAGTGAAGAGAAAGAAATTTCATACTCAGAAAGTTCTGAAGTTGATAAATCAGCTAAAAGGTGGTTTCCAGGGAGAATGAAAATCAATGAACTAAATCTCTCTGCAAAAGTCCTTGAAATGCCCAGATCCTATTATTTAATTTTGACTTTTCTTGATTTTCATATTGCTTGTTGAATATCCCTTAATTTGCATATGTAAGTACTGAGGGTCTCCTCAGTGTGTTCTTTTAGAAAAGAATATTATGTCTGTAGCTTCATTCATTAACGTATAGTAATACAAATGCTCTGAGACCCCAGTTAAATAAAAGTCAGTGTTTGTTTACTCTACCTTTGGTTATAGTGAACCACTCAAAGATAATCCTCTACCAAGAGATCCAGAATCCTTCTATCAGATATGGGATCAGCCTTGGTGGTACAGATTTGAACTTACCTGGCGCTACAAAGATGCACAAAGATACTATTATATTCTATATATTGGAGAGCTGATCCTACCAATAAAAACTTCTGGACACTTTTGAAAATTGGTTCCTCCATTGCCAGTGGCTACCAGATTTATGAAGTCTGTCTTAGTTAGCTCAGGCTGCTATAACAAAATACCAAAAACTATGTGGCTTATGAACAACATCAATTTATTCCTCACAAACATTCAGTCCACAACAAAGTCAGTTTATGGTAAGTCAGTATACTGAATCTGTTACTTTGACCCTCCCTAAGAGCACCTAGAATTCAAGGCTCTTGGCTACTGCTTTAAGGCTATTTTGTGCCCCTCTATTTATGTAAGCATACTGGTTATTGATTATACATTCATTTGATAGAAATGGTGGTTCACATGTGCGTGCCCTTCAAAAAATTTTGTTACGGTACTACCAGGAAAATTTTTCCACACAGACATTGTGTTATATTCCCTCTGTTGGAGAAAAAATTAAGCCATGTTAGCTTGAATACATATTTTAAGCTCAAAATACCTTCTTAGCAGTATTTTACATTTTGAGTTAACTTACTGAAATTTTTTAACTTTTTATTTTGAATTGGAGTATAGTTGATTAACAATGTTGTGCTAGTTTCAGGTGTACAGCACAGTGATTCAGTTATACATATACACGTATCTATTCTTTTCCAAATTCTTTTCTCATTTAGGTTGTTACATAATATTCAGCAGAGTTCCTTGAGTTAACTTGCTGAAATTTAACAGTTGCTACTTAGCCAGTAAAAAAGGTCTCTTAGAAAAAAGGACAGCACGAATATTTGTTTTCAATGTTTAAATGGTAACTATGATTGTAAGACTCAGACATTGAATTTATGTGATAATTGATTCCACTGCTATTCAGTAATGGAACTTTATGTTGGTTCTTCCAAGCCAAGGAAAACAAATAAAAGGGAGAGGAGTGAAGTAATCAAAGTCATTACAGGGTAGGACCCAGAGGAGCAATAGCATGGTCGTCATCAGTAGCGTCCACTGAGAGTGTGGTTTAATAGTGTTTAATGTCAAGAGATACAAAGAATATGCCTTCATGAAGCTTATGGTCTACTTCTGTACACAGCTCAAACCCTTTTAAAATTTTAATTGCTTTGCTTTCCTTTGGATAGCTAAAAGTTCCAAAGAAATCACAAAGTCGGAAATTTTACATCCCAGAAAATGAGAGCCAAGAATGGAAGAGGTGCTTGAATGATGTCTTAAAACACATCATCCCTCGGTTTCCACGAGGAATTGGTTCTAGGACTCCGGCAGATACCAAAATCCCCTGATGCTCAAGTACTTTATATAAAATGGAGGAGTACAGTCCATTTGCAGTTGGTTGAATACGTGGATGAGGAACCCGGGGATGTGGAGGCCTGATTGTATGCATAACTGTAATGACAATTATATTAATTTTGAAAATGCCAAAAATCTACTGAGCACTTCCTATGACTTCAAAACAGCGTTAGGTACTCAATGATTTAGCTAATATAATCTCATAACATCCTTGAGGTAAATATTTTCTCCAAAAATTTTCCAGAGGATGAATGTTGGGAAGAAGGAGGATGGGTAGCCCAGTGTACATAGCTGGGAAAATGTAGATAGAGCCCAGCAGTACGGAACACCTCTAAAATATCTTGCCTCAACAAACGTTATTTTAGAAACCCAAATTATTTCCATTATCAAATTTATAAGTTTCTGAGTTTGCATTGTGTCCTCTAGAACACAAAGAAATCACTGGAGACAGAGTTGGTGATTTCTTTCTTTCCAAAGCAAAATGGAGTAACTCACCCCGACACTTCTGCCTTCCAGGAAATGTGCCTTAGTTGAGGTAGAGATTTGTTACTCTTCCTAGAGTTCCAGGGAATACTTCTTTAGGCATCATAAATATAGTCATTAATCCTTCCACCTGGTTTGCAGTGAAACATTCATCATAAGCAACCCACTATCCTGTGTGATGTTTAAATTATAATTAAATAAGGAACATTCAGAGGCCATTTGGGGTGTTAAGGTAAAATTCTTCACAAATATATTCAGGTATACAGTTTAGAAGATAAATAATATGGAAATCTTAAAATTTTATAATGCATTTATTCAGTTCAGCTGAACAAAGCAATGCCAGGCATGACTCATTAAGCACAGAACGTATTGTCAGCAGGAAAAAAAGGAAGTGATGATTCAGTTTGGTGTAAGTGGGTGATGTAACAATGTTTTGGCACTTACTGGATAGGCTTTTAAACATCCACGGCATGTGGGTTTTAATTATTTTTACAGTGTTCAGGCTGTCTAACTTTTACCGAGCTGTGATTTCAGTGTGAAATTTCCCTCTGCCTGCGCAGTGCTCGTTCTGAATTGCAAACAGGTGCAGAGAGCTACAGCTGCAATGCTCTTGTTTTTGTTCTTTTCATACAAATTTAACCACCAATTTTTTTTTATCTACCTCTTCTGTAATACTTAAGAAATCCACCATCAAGCATGTACGTGATTAGGTTAGGTTCCAAATATATTCACAAAGCAAGTTAGATGCATTGTCACAATTCCCTTGGAAAAGGGGGTCAAGAATCTTCTGATCCTTTCCTTGAGCTCCAAAAACTCATACCCAGGTGCCTGAGTAGATGCTAAATTTTCCTTGGAAACAATGCAGCCTTAATTTGTTTCAATGTTGGCCTGTCCACATCTTCTGAACAGATAACTAACTGAATCACAAGGTAATATTTAAAAGCTATTTTTATTTAGCTTTGAATTTCTCTTTACACATGTTTTAGGGTCTAGCGTCCTGTTTCATCTAGCTCCCTACTTCTGCAGTCTCCTTCATACACTTTTACAGCCCACGTTTAGGATCAGCTGAATCCCGGGTTTGAGGACAAGCCTAAGCTCAGGCAAAAGGGCTTCGGAAAGCCATTCTGAAACCCTCCATGAAATCACCCTTGCTGGTGATCGACTTTTCCTTGGCATCCCAGTTCTAAGCATTGGTAACTAGGTTTCTGGCTTGCTTCCTTCCCTTTTTTATCTGCCATGTGCCCCAGCCTCTAGGGTTTAGGGTGACTACAGTCCAACTATCTGTCATCTGATGTTACTGCATGCCGCCTGCTAACAGACCATCCTGACATTCCTGCCTGTCTCTGAGGAACTACATGACAATGTGAGCATCCCTGTCCACATGCTTGCCATGGATGAAGGGAAGGTCCTTACGCCCTTACACTGGGCACTCTCTACTGCTCACCTGCTGTGCACCACTGTCCACACCCTGGGGTCTCAATGGGTTATTTTTTTGCCCTCCCTTTTTTTTTTTTTTTTTTTTTTTTTTTTTTTGCGGTACGCGGGCCTCTCACTGTTGTGGCCTCTCCCTTTGCGGAGCACAGGCTCCGGACGCGCAGGCTCAGCGGCCATGGCTCACGGGCCCAGCCGCTCCGCGGCACGTGGGATCCTCCCGGACCGGGGCACGAACCCGTGTCCCCTGCATCGGCAGGCGGACTCTCAACCACTGCGCCACCAGGGAAGCCCTGCCCTCGCATTTAGATGCTCTTTTGCCTGCTGAAACACAGCCCTTCCTGGTTCCACCCCTCTGTGTGTGGACCCAAGCAGCAGCCCCAGCCTTGTGATGACAGAATTCTGGGTGCTGGTTCTATCATTTTTACCGTCTCAGAGCAGTTATCAAATCATATCTAACAGACACAGTTTCTCCTGGGCAAAATTCTCACTCCTTTTGCTCACATGGTATGTAGCCCTAAGTAAGTTAGTTACTTTATCTCTCAAAGCCTGAGTTTCCTTATCTATAAAGTGGAAATAATAAACTTTAGTCACTGGTTTACATGATTATTAAATGATACGATTCATATAAAAATGTAGTAAAGTTTTTGGCAAATATTATATACCCTCAAATATTAATTACTTTTCCATTCATCTTAGGTATGACATGAAATGTAATGGAAGCTAAATTGGAACCCAAAAAAAGGAAAGTAAAATTCTACTCAAACCATTTTTTTCTTTTCACTTCAGATAGTCATCTTAAATCCCACTAAATGCAAAACAAAACCAAAGAAGGGAGCCCCAAAATCTCAGCAGCAATGAGTGGAACTGTGGTTTATCCATATTACAAAACAAACAAACAAAAAATACTTAGTAGTTTGGGTTACAACAAACAAATTATAATTGTTGATACTGTTCCAAATCACAATATGGTAGTTTAATTTATACAGAAGTCTATGTAGCTTTAGGGATTTTTTTTTTTCTTTTATATGGATTTAAACACTCCTGGCTCTATTGCTGGGAGGGGTCTGGCTAAAATTTTACTTTCTAGATGACCAGATAAAATTATTATCTGCAACTAACAAGGCTGAGATCTCAAAAGGGGTTGGACTTGGTAGTTTGCCCACTCCTGCTTCAGTCAAGATTGAAACACTCAGTCTTTGTGAAACGTACTGTAGAGGATAAGTCATCCCAGGGCAAGGCCAAGCTTATAAGCCATAAGGATTTTCCAAGATGAAGGAGGTAGAGAGTGTGGGATGAGTAACAATTTCTCCTTATAGAGATTTAAGGAAGTGGATACTTTGCCACAGCGGAGAGGGTGAGGGGGAGTCACACACTGTAGTTTCTGAATGAGAAACTTTCTTCTAAACTCTTGGGATCTCATCTGAAGCATACCATTTTTAAGTTCTCATATCCTCCATGGCTTGGAATCAGAGTGAGTGAAATGTGATACTCTCCAAACCTTGCATTTCCAATGTCTGAGGTGGAAAACAGGATTAAGGTTGAGAGGATAAACCTTTTTTTCAAAAGTGTTTTTGGTCAATAGAGGTCAATAGAATATTTTGCTTGAACGGTCACAGATTCCAGAAAAGGCTGACTTTCCATATTACTATAAACAAAAATGCCCATTAAAAGCCAAAAATAAATTATATTTTGGATCACCTACATCACTGCTTCCCTCTACGGGCATAAATAATTAACAACCACTCAAATATCAGTTTAAAACAAGCCAACAAAAATATTAAATGCCAAGCAGATACTCTTGCCCACCTGCACACACTATTTCAGTCCCTAATTTTCAAGTCAATAGAATCTGTATCTGGAAAATGTTGAAGCCACACCATGTGAATATTATACCTTGATTCTAGGATGTATAACTGATAAATCTGCATTCCACTTAGTTTACCTAACCCCCTCCTTCTCATCCTTGGCAAGTTTCCCTCCATTTTATATTCTTAGTTTTTTAGCTTCTAAATCATCTTGACTGTTTGAAGTCATTTCTTTTTTTTCTTGTTTCCTCAGATGCTTAAAAGAAGTGATAATATTCATATTACCAGATGAATAAGGAAGACATTTTCTAGGTTTCTAACTAGAAATGAGACAGTCCCACATGTTCTTATTTATCATGAAGTAAAAGTAGTAAATGTTCTGCAGATGAAACAGGGAATTCTGCTAGCTACCATGGACAAATGGTCTAAGCAGATATTTTGAATATATGAAGTTTTAGCATACTTGCTTTGATAAAAAATATCATTGTGTACATTTCCTATTGGATGAGTTTACATAAGGCAATCCTGAGATTAAATGCTTAAACGTGATAAAATTCACATTTAAAAGGGAGATGTGCGACAACAAAATCTATGAGAAAAAATAAACATAGTAGCCAAAGGATCTCATCTGAAAATCAGAGTTGGGCCCTTTAAACCTCCTGCAAGTGAAACACAATGGGAGGACATTTTTCCTTTTATGTAGGGAATGTGAAAGCTATATAATTAAAGTCATACCAAAATTTATGAATCGAGTTAGAGAAAGGATAGAGAAAAATGAAATAGGTGATGAAATAATGGAATAATGGAAATAATGGAATGCTATACTTTTAAAACAGGCTTGACATTAGGAGATATATAGAGACAGAGCTATAGATACCAGACATGAAGAGTGATCCCTAACTAAAGAAAAGGTTGGTCTTCTTTTATAAATTGTATATGTAAAGTAAGAGCATACATTGTCATCGACTGATAGTATCATTTCAATTATGTGTCCTAAAAAAGGACATACAGTGATAAAAATAAAATCCTCCTAAAGAGAGATAATATTGATTTGAACGGAAAATCTCTTTTAGGAAATGTGTTACTGACTGCATTTATTTTTCCAACAGAATATCTTTAGAAAATAGGGAAAATTTGCAACATTTACCACAGATTCATTCATGCCTTCAGCAAATGTCTTGTCCCTTTTTATATGAAAGAAGCTATCGGTTCTCATATACTTATATATTGATATTTAATGTTTGTGCGTGTGGAGTTTTTGTGAATTTTAAAATATGTCCCTAGATGCTAACTTCCAGCTATTTAGCAGTGACATCAATTCCGAGAAACTAGTTCCCCCAAATCAGAACAGTTTAGTGTTCTTGTTTATGATTCCACAATTTGTCCATTCTGAAAAATCTGGAATTGTGGTTAATCATGTCCTGTTCCTAATTAATGACTTACAAAGACTGATTAATACTTTATTTGGAATATAACCTATCATGATTTGCCATCCTCATTGTCATTAGTATCATTCATACTCAGAACGAGGTAGATATAGCAATTAGAGAACTCATGTGGATTCAGTATGTGAAGTGAGTACTGGGAATGTTCTCTAGGTCGATGGAATTCATGGTCAAAATGGCATAGAGAGTTAAGAAGACAGCAGGTTGACCAGAAAAGTCATTTTGTTACAGTGAGTGAGGATAATTGCTTCAATCTCAGAAACAGCATAAACTTCCTGAAGGAAAAATTAGTAAACTCTCAAAGTGCTTCTAACCTTAGAATCCTAAGATTCTGTGAATAATCAAAAAGTAATTAGAGGGGTTTTTTTTTTGCTCAATCTATAGTTCTGAGTTTACCTGAATTATTTCACTGACTTTGAATATAAGAAATTTTAGATTTTCAAAAGTAAAGGGCAGTACACGATAATGCAAATTAATGGTTGAAAAGTCACAAGAGTTACAGTTAAGTTTCTTGCTCAGTTCTCTCTTTATACAGGCAGAGGTTTTGATGAGTTTTGTTCAAATTTTAGTCATTTATCTCTGATTATGTAGTCTTTCAATTGTTTCCTTTTTATTCTTTGTTTTATCAATTGCTGAGCAGAGTAAGAACAACTTAGATTCAAGATACTGCTTTCATCTGGAAGGGAAGAATGAAATGAGAATCTCAACAAGCTGGAAAATTTTACAATCACACAGCAACAACAATTACTTCTTTTACTGCATTTTTCAATTGGAAAGAATGACACAACATTGGCTTAGAAATTGTAAATGAACCTATTTCTTTCCATATCTGTAGAAGACTCAACTGTCAAAAGAAATTTTTTTTTAATTCTCATATTCATTTAGGAAGAAAAGGAATTTCCAGCCTGAATCTACCACCACCTATAATATGAGCTCATCTCAGCCCAATGGTAATTTCTCTGCCGTGCAAGTCTCTCTCGCTCTCCCTTCTCCACCCTTTATTCTTCTCCCAATTTCTTCTTTAATTAACATTGTTCCTGTACTCTTTTTGCCCTATGTTCCTTTTTCTATGTTTAAACCTAAGAACTACCAGCAGCATTGTTTCACTGGTGACCAAAACGATTTTCATTCTCTGAATGGATTGACTCAAAGAAGTTCCTCAAACCTAGTTTGAAGGACACAGAGAGTATGAGGGGGTCCCCAAGAGGAAACCTCCTCTTCAAGCTCAGCTTAGAACAAAGCTCTCAGCCACGTGGCTGCTGCCGCGAATCTTTTCTCTCAGCTTCCCACTGACGGCCGCTTCTCATCGTTCAGCTCTCAACTCAAATGTCATGTCCTCACAGAGACTGTATACTAAAAAAGATCAGAGTTCTGAAATAAGAGGGAGCAAGCTTAAGAGTGGAACTGGGAAGAGGGTCCCCCCAGTCAGCACTGATTTGTGGGGAACAAGCATATCTCAAACTGCAAGACAGGTGGTCAGGAGACTGGGGTCTGAAGCCACTGGCCCCAGGCAGCTAAGCATCTGAGCTCACCTGGAGTGAGCAACCATCCCCAAGCCATGATCGAGCCTTCTCGCCCACTCCTGCCCACAAGCCTATGATGTGAGGTGGTCTGGATCATCAGTGAAACAGAAGACCTCCAGGAGGAAATAGGAGTCAAAATCATACAGTATATTACCAGAATTACGGGAAAAAACACGTGATCCTCCCAACTGACGCAGGAAAAGCATTTCACAAAATCCAACAACTCTCGTGATAAAATCACTCAACAAACTGGTAATAGAAGAGAAGTTCCTCAATTGGATAAAGGGCATCTATGAAATCGTGGAGTCACGGAGCAGGGCTGAAACTATCATGGGTGGGGAAGTGAAGTTCACACATGTAAATAACTCTGTTGAGAGATTATGCTGTAATAAATGGCAGAAAAAAGCAGCCACGCATTGCAAGCAGAGGTGAGGTCAAGACGAGTGTGTTTATAGATATTTCTTTTGTTTGCGCAGGAGAGATTTTAGAGAGTGTTTGCATGCTGGTGAGAGTAACTGGGCCCAGCAGGTAAAGTTGATCATGCAGAAGAAAAACAGGCGAGTACGGGAGCAAAAGACCTTGAGGAGATGACGGCAGGTGGTTCCAGGACATACATTTAAAGACTGGCCTTTGAAAGCAAGAGGGCCAATTCCTCAGTTGTATCAGGAGATAAAGAAGAAAGATTAGTTGTAAATATGAGCAGTTGTGAAGATGAATAGGAAAACGGGAGATTCTATGTAATGGTTTATTACTTTTTCATTAACGTATGAGTAAACTGTAAGTTTTGAGTATGACAGTATCCCAATAAAAAGATGGCATGGGAGGTTAAGGAGAGAGGAGAATGCAACACTTGGCTTGGAAAGAGAAAACTTAGCTTATAAGAGATGCAATACTGAATTATCTGGCAGTGCTGAGAGCCCAACTCATGCTTCAGATCAGACACTTGAAATTAAACCAGCGAGTACCATTGTTTGGGTTTTTTCTCACTGTGTCCACCTACCTGAGCGTGGGCATAGAGGCCATGGGGCTGAGTTCATCTAGGGTTGGGTGTTGCAAGGCAATTATGACCATCAGAATGTGGGACAAGTGAATTGACAGTTTTTTCAAGGGAAGGATTATAGCGATGGATCAACATACTGAGCAGTACCCAAAATAAACAAAAAAAACTAAAAAAGTAAACGGCTATAAAAATCTACAGTGAAAAAACTGTCTGGAATCAAAGGATTGTAGGTCATGATGGAGTTGACGAACTGTTGTAGTTTGAGTACCTGATTGCACAAGTGAGTTGGAAGGGTGAGAGTTTGGGGTTGAAGAGAAAAAGAAAGTTTGCATTCGAGATTTGGGAGGTGGAAATTTTTTATTGAAAAAAAAAAAAGCCAAGTGCATGACCATGGAAGGAACAACACTGGAATTGAGGTCAAGAAACTGGAAGGACAAAATGTAAGACTGGCATCGTCATGAATGTTGACGGGAAATGGGTTGGAGGAGGAGACAGAGAACCAACAGCCAAAGTCTCCTATGAATGAATAAATGTCCAAAGAGTCATAGGAAGACAAAAGTGAGAAGGTGGGCTTGGGGATATGTCCGGATGGCATGACCTCTGAATGTGTGAGCAAGGGCCTCTGAAATAGGTTTAAATAGCAGTGACCTGCAGGTGATGATCGATGATGGTGGGAGATGAAGCGAGAAGGATCGTCATCCAGTCTCTGGTCCCAAACAACATAAAGTGTAAGAAAAAGAAGTTCATCTACTTGATTTGTCTGAAAAGGAAGCAGTGACTTTAGAGAGCGATCCAAATTAATTAAGGTGAAGAGGTTAAAAGATTTAAGATACAAGAAAATTAGTTGCTCACATACCAGGAGTTTCAGAGCCACTGCACGAGGATTTGAAAAGACGACAAGGACTGGAGAATGAGTTTCACTGAGAAATGTATACATGTGGATGAGACTTCAGGCATTAATGGTTGACTAGGGGGTCTTCTACTTCAAACCCTAAACCTGCAGTTCATCCTAACATTCTCCCTCTTTCTTATCAGCCCAATCTGATTGAGCACCAATTCTCATATTTCTCTGGAAGTTATCCCCTCCCTTTCATCCACATTGCACTCTGTATTTCTCCCATGTTTTCTAGCCACAGCTTGTTAACTTATATTTCTGCCACCAGCCTCAAACTCATTCCTTTAAACCCACATTTGTTAATCAAGATCTTCTTAAAACATTCTGACAAGAAGGATACTATTATCCCTAGTTAGCAATATAGCCACTGTTCAAATCCACAGATTCATTCAATCAGTCAACAAATAGTCATTGAATGAATATTATATGGCAAGTATTATCCTAATTTCTGAGTCCCTGTCTTCATTGATCTTACATAGTAATTGATTTTTTGCATAGAAATATGATACTACAGTGTCGCCAAGTGAGGGGAAAGGATGTCACTATAAGTGTGATGAACACCAATAATAAGTATCTGTAGGTAATGCACTGTATTTATTGAATAAAACAATCAATTATCAAAGGACACAGATTACCCATGGGGAAAATTCACTAATGGACGGAAATGACTTATGTCATTAAAATAAACAACCCCCCAAAAAACCCATAGTTGTGTTTCTGACAAGATGATACTTCTTAAAAGTAAATCTGATTAGTTAAGACTTTAATCCTTTTGTTCCTCTTGCTACAACGACTGGTTCTATTTGTTTTTCCCTCAATATCTATTTACAGCAGAAAAGTACATTTGAAGATAGAACAACCAAAGTAAAATGCAAAGAAAGCTAGTTTATAAAAACAAGAGCCAAGGGAGAAAGTTTACTTTAGTCAACTAAGGGATTCATGACTCTGGTATCGTGGAAACTAGTAATTCTTTGTCAGCTATATTGTCGCTTAAGGCGAATCACTTGTGTGAAAGTCTAATCCAGGAGAAAATCTGTGTGAGAAATGTATTCTTCTTGTCTGTGAATTAAATGAAGCCACTATCATTTAATGGCCCTGTTAACATTTCACGGAGAAAAACAACCACAAATTACATACCTCACTACTGTGTAATCTCACATCATTGCTCACAAGGTAGGCGGGGTGAGAGGAGAGATAGATCAAGGCAAACTGTGTCATCTATGATGGAAAAACTATTTTAGAACTCATGACATAATAAGAAATCTTTGGCAACCTTTCCAGATCCCCAGCAAAGCTCACAGCCAAGGCTTTACTATAAATTTGAACCTAGCATTTATCATGGAAGCAACACAGCTTCATCCTGCATTTACTGCGGCAGAGTTTAGAGATGATAATAACAAAGAATGGGATAATATGTAGGTTGATCTCTCCATGTCTTATCTATAGCCATCAAAACTCCTCTGTCGGGCTTCCCTGGTGGCGCAGTGGTTGAGAGTCCGCCTGCCGATGCAGGGGACACGGGTTCGTGCCCCGGTCCGGGAGGATCCCACATGCCGTGGAGCGGCTGGGCCCGTGAGCCATGGCCGCCGAGCCTGCGCGTCCGGAGCCTGTGCTCCGCGGCGGGAGGGGCCACAACAGTGAGAGGCCCGCGTACCGCAAAAAAATAAAATAAAAAAATAAAATAATAAAATAATAATAAAAAACTCCTCTGTCAGTAACAACTATTTTCTTCACTCCCTACCTTGCTCTACAGAGGATTTCTGAACCTATACCAGAATAAAATAACTTTGTATATAAATATATGATAATTAATATGAATTGAATACTTAACCATGTGCCAAGCACTGTGCTAAGAGCTTTGCATAAATTGTCTCATGTTATGTTTCCAATAATATTAGCATGGACGAGCTTTCTAGGATCCTTATGTTACCATTACGGAAAACAGACAAATGAATACAATCAGATTAGAGGAATGTGAAAAATAAAATCTCTCAAGTATGCCTCCTTGAGTCAGGAGAAAACATGTCAGTTCCTGGTGGTGAGCTAATATTTTAGTGTACTTACTCTAAAATGCTTTCTCAGGTTGCCTTTCACAAAGAGAACGGTCAATAACTTCAGCAATACCCCCAGAGGAAATTCTTCAGCAGATTTTGTGAAGCTGTTTCCTGTAGGATTCTTTCATACATGTTTAGGAGTGAAATACAAAGGTCCAACTTTTGTGAGATGAAGAAACTCCCCTGAATTGAAGCCATCTGGGGAAATATACGCCTCAAGTTGGTGAATCCAATGACCCTGTTTCCAGCCTCAGCTCATTGGGCCCTCTGTAACACGTGTCACTCTTTACTACTCCTTTTCTCTTAAACCTTAAATCCTCTACAGCTTTAGCATCTGTGTTTGGCTTCATAGCTCCCCCCTTTTTAAAAATTTATTTATTTTATTTTTGGCTGTGTCGAGTCTTCATTGCGGTGTGTGGGCTTCTCATTGCGCACTTCTCTTGTTGCAGAGCATGGGCTCTAGGCGCTGCAGACTTCAGTAGTCTCAGCACGTGGGCTCAGTAGTTGTGGTCCGCGGGCTCTAGAGCACAGGCTCAGTAGTTGTAGCACACGAGCTTAGGCTTTGCACCATGTGGGGTTTTTCCAGACCAGGGCTCAAATCCCTTGCATTGGCAGGCAGATTCTTAACCACTGCGCCACCACAGAAGCCCTGGCTTCATATCCCCTTAAACGTTAATGTTCTCCAGGGTCCTGGATTCGTCCCTTTTCTCTTCTCCCTCTACACACTCTCTTTGAGTGTCTCTGCCTAGGCTACCTTGTTCACTGCCAACCACAGGCTCATAATATTTAATTCTACACCCGACACCACCAGCTGCACATTCTCTCTCTCTCTCTCTCTCTCTCTCTCTCTCTCACACACACACACACACACACACACACACACACACACACACACACACCATACATTCACATATATCATATATATTACCTATGTATCTAAGTTTCCCTTTCTGCCTTTTTTCTTTCTTTCAATAAATATTTGCTCAGTACTAGTGGTATACCAGTTATTTTTCTAGCCACTGGGGATACAGCAAAGAAACAGATGAGCAAGGCTCTTACAGACAAACAAAAACTGAGGTAATTCAGCACCAGCAGATCTCCATGGCAAGAAATGTTTGGAGATTTTCTTCAGGCAAAAGGAAAATGATAGAGGTCAGAACATGTATCTGCTGAAGGAAGGAAAAGCATCAGAGAAGAAATAAATAAGATAAAGTAAAATCTTTTATTTTTCTTATTTGTAATTGACCTAAAATGTAAATATTTGTTTATAGTAATAATAGTAATATATTGGGTGATTATAGTATATTGATAAGTGAAATGAATTACAGTAATGTCACAAAGAATGGGAGGTAAGAAGTGGGAAGTCTCTGTTTATAAGGTACCCACACTACACGTGAAGTGAATTAGTGTTTTTTGAAGGTAGACATAGAGTAATTAAAAATGTATATTGTTATTCTAGGGAAACTACTAACAAAATTTAAAAGAAGTATAATTGATACACCCCAAAAAAGGATATAAAATGGAATCATTAAAAAATGTTCAACTGGACTTCCCTGGTGGCGCAGTGGTTAAGAATCCATCTGCCAAAGCAGGGGACACACGTTCCAGCCCTGGTCTGGGAAGATCCCACATGCCGTGGAGCAACTAAGCCCGTGTGCCACAACTACTGAGTCTGCGTGCCACAACTACTGAACTCCACATGCCTAGAGCCCGCGCTCTGCAACAAGAAAAGCCAACGCAATCAGAAGCCCACGCACAGCAGCGAAGACCCAACGCAGCCATAAATAAATAAATAGGTAGATAGATAAATAAATAAATAAAATCTTAAAAAAAAGTTCAACTAAAGGCAGAGAAAGGCAGAAGAAGTCTCTGAATAAAAAACGTTACAAACGTGGTTGTTATTAATCCAAATATATCAATAGTCATTTTAAGTGGAATGATCTAAATATTTGGATTAAAAGACAAAGATTGTCAGAGAGGATAAAAAATAATATCCAAATATATGGGTCTTTAAATATAAAGATTGAAAGTAAAGGAATGGAGAAAGATGTATCATGCTAATACTAATCAAAAGAAAGCTGGAGTAGCTTTATTAATTTCAGACAAGATGGACCACAGAACAAGGAAAATTATCAAGAATAAAGTGAGGGCACTACCAAATGATAAAGGGGGCCAATTCTCCAAGAAGACATAACAATCTTAAATACATATACACCAAACAACAGAGTGCCAAAATATGTGAGGACTAAAAGGAAAAACAGAGAAATCCACTATTATAGTTGGAGATGTCAACACTGCCCTGTTAGTAACTGACTGATCAGACATGCAGAAAATCAGTAAGGGGGTTTTTGACCTGAATATTACCATCCATCAACTTGACGTAATTGACATTTATAGAATACTCCATCCACCAGCTACAGAACACGCACTCTTCCCAAGCTCATATGGAACATTCACCAAGATAGACCACTTTCTTGGGCGTAAAACACATATTAAGAAATGTAAAAGAATAAAAAACATCCAAAGAATATTCTCAGATCACAATGGACTTAAACCAGAAATCAGTAACAGAAATACAGCTAAAATACCCCACACATTTGGAGATTAAACAATATACTTCTCAATAACACATGGGTCAAGGAAGAGGTCTTGAGAAATTAGAAAAATTTTTGAAGGAAATGAAAAGGAAAATACAATTTGTTAAAAAAAATTGTGAGATGCAGCAAAAGCAGTGCATATCAAGAAATTTATAGCATTAAGTACATTTATTGGAAAGAAAAAATGATCAAAATCCATCATATAAGCTTCTATCTTAGGAAACTAGACAAAGGACAATATTTTTTTTGAATTTATGCAAGTAAATACATTGCCGCAAAAATCAGAATGGTCACTAAGAGTTTCCAAATTCTGAAGGGATCAGATAGGGAGAAAAAGGTAAATGTTTCATCCTTGTTCACAAAGGTGTATGTTAGCAAATTACTGATAGCTTAAGAGAAAAGAGAAAAGGTTTTCTTAAATGTGGAAAAACAAAGCACAGAAGAACCAACAATGTTTCAAACAGAAAGTCACAAAAATTACAATCATCCTCATCAGTTCACTCAGTCCCATGTAATTAACTTTTTTTTCATCTTGATCTTTTGTTAGCAGTTTTATGAGTTCATCAGTTTTCCATTAGAGTTCTGAAAATGCTTATTCATTCAGTTCAGCAGTATAGTCAGTTACCAGAAACCTGTACTCATCAGTCTTTTCCATGAATTCCTTGAAGATGAAGCCCTTTTATAGGAACATTTGACAAAGGACAATTTAAATCAAAGGCAAGCAGAAGTAAAGAAACAACAATTTGAGTTGAAACTTAAAACAGGAAAACAATAGAGAAAATAAACAAAACCAAAACTGGTTCTTTGAAAAGAAAATAAAACAGATAAACCTCCAGCCAGCTAACCAAGAAAAATAGAGAAGACACAACTTACCAATATCGGAAATGAAAGAAATTATCATTACTGACATCATGACCATCAGAAGAATACTAAACAAATACACAAACAACTCCATGCCCACAAATTGGATAACTCTGGTGAAATGGACCAATGTCCTGAATGACACAAACCACCAAAACTCACACAAGGAGAAAGAGATAATCTTAACAAGCCTATAATTATTAATTTTCTTTAATCAATGATGTATTACCTTCTCAAAAGGCAGAGATAGTTTTACTGGTGAATTCTATCAAATATTTAAGGGAAAAAATAAAATCACATCTCCACAATTCTTCCAGAAAATAGAAGCAGAGAGAACACTTCCTAATTCATTCTGAGTCCAGCATTACTAATGCCAAAAACAATATCTCTCATGAACATTAACATAAAAATCTTCAACAAAATATTAGAAAATCAAACTAAACAATGTATGAAAAGAATTATACATCACGGCCAATTGAAATTTAATCCAGGTGTAAAAGCCTGGTCAACATTTGAAAATTAATCCACTACATTAACAGGCAAAAGAAGAAAAGCCATATGATTATATCAGTTGGCAGAAAAAGCATTTGACAAAATCCAATACTTGGTCACAATAAAAGTTTTCAACAAACTGAGAATATAGGGAGATTTCCTCAATCTGATAAAGAAATCTACAAAAAAACCTACTGCCACCATCATACCTAGTGGTAAGAGCTGGACATATTCATCCTACGATCAAAAACAAAACAAGAATGTCTTCTCTCATCACTCTTATTCAACAATGTACTGGAAGTCCTAGAGAGTGCAAAAGACAAGAAAAAGAAAGAAAAGGAATACAAACTGAGACAGAGGACACAAAACTTTTCTTGTTCACAGATGACCTGATTATCTGTGTATAAAATATCAAAGAATTAACAACAACCAATGAATGAGTATAGCAAGGGCACAGGATATAAAGTTAATATTAAAAAGGCAACTGCTTTACTGTATACTAGAAATGGACAACTGAATTTTAAGTTTGAAAACAAATATCATTTATAATACCACCCAGAAAATGAAATTCTTGGATATAAATCTAACAAAATATGTACAGGACCTTTATGCAATAAACTACAAAACCGTGATTTAAAAAATCAAAGATGATCTAAATAAATGAAGAGGTATTCTGAGTTCATGGATTGGAAGACTCAACATTGTTCAAATGTCAATTCTTCCCAATTTAGTCTATAGATTCAATGTAATCCCAATCAAAATTCCAGTTTGTGATTTTGCACCTATCAATAAAGTAATTATGAAGTTTATATAGAATGGCAAAAGCTCTAGAATAGCCAAAACAATACTAAAGAAGAAAAAAATGTTGCAAGACACACTATCTAATTTCAAGACTTACAATAAAGCTACATTAATCAAGAAACTGTGGTACTGATGAAAGAATAGATCAATGGAGCAGAACAGAGAGCCCAGAAATAGACCCACAAAATATTATCAACTGATCTTTGACTAAGGAGCAAAGGCAATTTAGTGGAGAAAAAAATATTCTTTCAATAAATTGTGTAAGACATTCGTATGTAAAACATGACCCTGGATACAGAACTTACACATTACACAAAAACTAACTTAAAATGGATCATAAACCTAAATGTGACATGCAAAACTATTTAACTTTGAGGAAAACATGGAGAAAATCTATGTGACTTTGGGTTTGTGATTCACTTTTAAAAACATCAAAATCACGATCTATGAAAGAAAAGATTGATAAGTTGAACTTTATTAAAATTTAAAACTTCTGTTCTGCAAGACACCGTTAAGAGAATGAAAAGACCACCCACAGACCACCAAAAGGAGGAAATATCTGCAAAACACATATCTGAAAAAGGATTTGTATCCAAAATATACAAAGAACTCTTCACACTCAACAATAAAAACAGCCAACCAGACATCTCATCAAAGAAGATATACAGATGGCAAATAAGCATAGGAAAAGATGGTCAATATCAACTGGCATTAGGGAATTACAAATTAAAACAATGAGATACTACTACACACCTATTAGAATAGCTAAAATCCAAACACCTGACAATACCAATTGTTGGTCATAATACAAAGCAACAGTAACTTTCATTCATTGCTGGTGGAAATGCACTTTGGAAGACAGTTTTTGAGTCTCTTATAAAGCTAAACATAAGTTTATCATATGGTCCAGCAATGATGCTGCATCTGATTGAAAGACACCTGTGTCCTGCATCTCCCTCTTCCTAGGCCCCAGGACTTCCATCCCTGGTTCTACCAGAATTTACACTCTCACTGGAGCCCAGAGACTCTTAGATTCATTCTCTGAACCAGGCTGAGTGAGTGGGAGCCTATGTGGCGCTCATGTCCACCATTCCAGGTCCTGCCCCAGCTATTCTTCCATTTCCAGGCCACACTGGATACCATATCGAGCATGGAGCCATATAAAACATGGGACTTCTCTAGGAAGCTATACCCAGAGAAATGGTTCACCAACAGCAATACCGTATACTTCTCCTAGCCTATCTGGATATTTCTTTTTCCCTTCTCGCCTAGAAATTTTGATTCTTGGGTCGGAGTTAGGATACCCTTAGGTGACTTACTACCCCTTGTTTATTCAATTTATCTTTCAGGCTATTCCTTCCAGGACAGGAAAAGCTTTCTTTTCCAGTGTAGCAAAGACTTCTCTCGTGTCATAACCTCATTTCATCTTCTCAATAGTTTTCTCTATGCTTAATCATTTATGCTTTGAGTTGATATATGAAAACCAACTGAGAGAAAGTTTTTTTTCCCTCTTGAAATCCAGGCTGCCAAGGTCATTGTCCCACTGTAGACTTTTAGAAAACTGCTTTTAAACTCAACACTGAGCAATTATTTCCATGTTCTAGACCATTTATGCTGTTCCTTTCCTGAGGCAATACATTTGGACTTAATGGCGAAAGAACTGCAAGTGATAAAAAAAAAATCCTCTGCCCATGGAGGTCTTCATGGTCTATCAGGACAATTTGGTGACAACTACAGACCTAGTAAGTCTACTTACTAAATCTACAAGAATAAATGAACTACATTTCCTTCATCCAAACCTCCTTACATATAACTCCTTTCAACTATTTTTTAGAATATAATTTCAATTATTCACCTCATTTGTGGATACAGTTTCTACTTCTGATAGAAGTGGTTGAAATTGGTCAGAAGAAGGTAAAATCATGGCTGAGTGGTAAATCTGAGTTAGCCTAGGGTCTCCTAATGAGAGCACAGTCTTTTTATTTTTATTATTCTTTTTCAAGTTCTTTTCCCATTTAGGTTATTACAGAACATTGAGCAGAGTTCCCTGTGCTATACAGTAGGTCCTTGTTGGTTATCTGTTTTAAACATAGCAGCGTGTACCTGTCAATCATGAACTCCCAATCTACTCCTCCCCCGCATCATTCCCCCCCTCCCCAGTAACTGTAAGTTCGTTCCTTTCAACTATTTTTATGATAGTTTTGCAGCAAGAGATTTAAGGTTATATTTTCTAGCCATGTTCTCCTGTGCATATCTTTTACAATAGGGAATAGGCTATTAGAACAACTACATTTGTTAACAGATGAGTATTTCCCCAAGTAAATGAGCCTGGAATAGTGACAGAATGAACGTTAAACCAAGCTAAAGCAGAAAGAGAATTCTGTGAATTTCCAAATTACACATTTGTAGGACCATCCACGGTTTACAAAGTTCCTGTGAATGTATCAGGACCACATGTAACACAAGCTTCCTTCCTCAGAAAACAAGAAGGGACACCCATTCCACCATCTCACTTCCTCCCTTATTAACATGATATAACCATGATTCTAATAAGAAATAATGGTTGAACACTTCTTATGTATCCGCCACTGAAATAAGTGCTGTGTATGAATCAGAATCAACCCTTCCAGTTACCCTGTGGGATACTGGCAGTATCCTTTGCATACGTGAAAAATATGAGGCTTCAACAGATCAAATGCCATGTCCAAGGTCACTGAGGGTTGATACTGTATCTGAATCCAGACCCATCTCCAGATCTCTCACTCTTAGTAATGTGGTTATAATGCCTCATGTCCTAGCAGATTCTTTACTAGAAATAGAGAAAACAAGTTTACACATTAATTTATTTCAGATTATAATATATTGTACTCCACATATACATGCCATTATGGATTCATTTTACCACTTTAAATGTCTCTGATACTCCCAGCTTGTCGTGTTATCACCTTCCCTAATTCTGAGAACATAGCCAAGTATTGTGTGTGGTGGTGGGGGGGGGGGGGGGGGGGGGGTGTGTGTGTGTGTGTGTGTGTGTGTGTGTGTGTGTGTGTGTGTGTGTGTGTGTGTGTGTGTGTGTGTGTGTGTGTGTGTGTGTGTAGTACAGCAAAATATATCTTTTTTCTGTCATTTTCAATTAATATAGAGACACAACTTGTAGAGGTAAACTTACCTTATTTTACAGCTGTTTTTAATTTTTGGTAAATCTTTTTTAAAAATCGTAGACCGTTAGCATGATTTCATTATTCACTTTAATTTCATATTGACTTGATTGAATTTCCCTTTAAGTATCTAAAACTGAAAAACTCCACTAGTAACTGAATAGCCTTAGACAACATCTACCTTCTTACTTACTTTAGGACCATTCAATAAATTATTTGCCTTGTCTTAAGCAAAATAGTGTTAATAAAAATTAACTCTGCTTAAAAAATTTTCACCACTTTTCTCAAATATTTATCGGAAAAAAATCTTGTAATAATGCCTGATTCTTAGAAATATGTAAATGTCTGATTCCATGGGATGAAAAGGATGTACAGGAAAGCTAGAAGTAAAAAATAATGAAAAGAACAGAAAAGAAAAATTAAAAAAAGGAAGGAAGGAAAGGTTCATATCCATGAGTGTGAAGAGGAACAACTGAACAGTTCTATTGTTATAACCTAATTGGTTAGCCTTTGTATTTTCCATAAGGATATCAATTTTTCAAACTAGAAAGCCTGGTATCTTTTAGAGATACTCTAAAAGAAATATAAAGTGGTAAGACACAGATTAGAGGACATTTATTGTCACTGATAGAGGATGAATATTGTTCCTAATAGAAAAGTAAATTGGAACAACTTTTCTAGAAGCAATTTGAAGACATGCACATAGAAGCATTCTCATTGCTGCATCATTTCTAGACAGGAAGATTGAAAAGAGCCCAAATGTTTAACAATAGAGTATGGGCTACATAAATATACATACACACCAAGGAATATTCATAATTATCTAATTTTGCCAATATTTTGACGATGTATATTTCATAAAATATTTACAGTATGTTACCATCTTTACTCAACTCTCAGATACCCATCGTTTCATAATTTAATATAACTGAAATCCAGAAACAGTTTAGAATCACCACCAGCCACTGCCCTGTGTGTATATATGTTCACATGTAATATAATGACATAGCTGTTATTGCTTGTGCATGCTCATCAAAAGTCAGAGCCTTAGAGACTTGTTTCATCACCAACGTCTTCAATTGCACAGCAAATCCATTGCATGAAAAAAATCAGAAAGCTATTTTAAATGTGGGACTAGGCATTTTAAGAAGTTTTTAAATATTTTACCAAATTTATTTCTTTTATATTTTCCCCATCGTAAAAGCACAAAAATGCTACATCATAAAACTATATCTACTAGTTATGTCTAATAAGCTCTCTCAATAAAGGTATAAAATAAAACATCTATAATTTTAAAAGCGTTGTCAAATAGTTTAATGGTAGTGCTTTTCTTTCTTAGCAGTACATGAAAAATTGTGTGTCTAATATTTGATGGTGTCTTGGATTCAATGGTATAACAGAATCTCATTTTTTTCTCTAAAAATAAATTATATAGGTACCTTTTAAAAAGGATTACAAATAAAAGGGCAAAACAAGGTAAGAAATGACCATCTCTGGATTGTGTGACCATTGGCGATTTTTAATTTCCTGATGTGCTTTTATAAAGATGTATACTTTCATATTCAAACAAAAATAATGTACTTGGATAAGGTAGAAACTAGATACCTGAAATTAGTTCAAGTTTTTATGAACAAATTACTCCCCAGGGTGTAAAAGAATTAGTGAAGTACTCTGCAATCTATTGTCAAAATAGGAAGACCTGTTTTGACATAGATTTTGATAAAGGTTTGAAATAGGAGACATAGAGAAAGACTATAGAAGGATAGCAGACCAAAGGTAGGGCAGAATTGGCTAGGAGAGCTGAAGAGTGATTTCCAGGAACTTTTGAGGGCAAAGGAACATATGGGATGAAAACATTATGTGAAATATTATTTATAGTATTCCTTTCAATAAAAATAAAAAGTGATCTATGAATGCCAATATGCATGTCAACTTCCATATGTAAATATTTCCATTATTTAATTGTTAGAGTAGAATATTTCATCTAAATTTTGGTTTAAAATAAACTGTTGCCTAGCAACCTAGACTTTTTTTTTTTAAGAAAATGCATTCCATATGCCAGATAGCCCACTAACGAGCTGTTTGATAGCATTCAATTTACAAGAGAGCTGTTTTCTAAGGAAAAATAACACTGTTCACTGTTAAGTTGCCAAGAGTTCTCAACAAAAAGACTCTGAGGGCATCTTCTCCAACTACTTTCCGTAAATAAAGAAAATAAGCAAATGTGTTTCATGTCATTCTAATTTAACATAAACGATACTGTTAATATCAACTATCATGATGGATATTTACTTAATAAATACACCATTAAAATATTTCTGCCAATTATTTATTCTAGACCTTGTATTTTTATTGTATTAATTTTATGCATTAAATATGAAGTGTTTTAATTTATTCCCCTTTTAAAATATATTCCTCCCAATATTTTACTATGTGACATTTCTGAGGATTACTTGTAGAAGGAAAGATAATGAGCTGTGGAATACACTGTTCAATCATCTAAGGGCAGATGTGGTACATTATGATGGCATCTCTAACAGAGGTAGAGGGGTTCATCCTTAATCTCAAAAATAGAGACATAATTAATATTTTTCTAAGGACCATGTTACATTTGTTTTTCAAAAATTAATATATTTAATGGCATAGTTTCAAAGTCCTCAGTTGATAGTTTTGAAAGTTTTAGATCTGACATATCTGCATTACAAATGTTTCTAGCAGAAAAAACAAATAGCTCTTGGCAAAACTTTCCAATTTACTAGTTTGAGGTAATCAGTGAATCAAGTAAAATAGAGCTGAACTGACTGAGTCAAATTTCAATGACTTCTGGGACTTCCCTAGTGGTGCAGTGGTTAAGAATCTGACTGCCAATGCAGGAGACATGGGTTCGAGCCCTGGTCCAGAAAAATCCCACATGGCGTGGAGCAACTAAGCCCGTGCTCCACAACTACTGAGGCCACGTGCCATAACTACTGAAGCCCGTGTGCCTAGAGCCCGTGCTCTGCAACAAGAGAAGCCACTGCAATGAGAAGCCCGCGCACCGCAACAAAGAGTAGCCGCCACTCGCCACAGCTAGAGGAAGCCCGCGCACAGCAACAAAGATCCAACGTAGCCAAAAATAAATAAGTAAATTTTTTAAAAAATTTCAATGACTTCTGAAAGTCATCCCCAAAAAAGGAAAAGGAAAGAAACAAAATGTATCAAGAGCATTAGTAAAGACCGCTTTGAGGGTCTGATGAAAGCAATGGAGTTGTTCATCCCAAAACTCACACACAAAAAATACACATAATTATTTCTCTTGGGCATGTATTTCACAGAGGAAAGAAAAACAGTATTTGCCAAACTAATGCTTCTCTCAATTTTCATTTTCATGATAAAACAAGCTATTTCCCTTGTAACCAAAAGGAAAGAATTAAATCCAAATATAATAAAACTTTAACTCTTCTTAAAAGATCAAGTTCTAAATGAATGTTGCTATGCTTTTGGCTTGAGTAAAAACTCAAAATTGTAAAGGTAACTGTGACATGGCCACATATATGACAACTTTTTTTAAAAAAACAAATAATTGATTCCAACTTTTTTTTTAACATGGCACATAGGAAACCCAATATGATTTAGAATATTTCAAGTTGAAAATATGTCACATCAATTCCTGTTCTCATGGCAATGAAATCATCTTTGAGTAGATCTTCATCATTAATGTGAAAGAAGGAAGGAAGGAAGGAAGGAAGGAAAGAAGGAAAGAAGGAAAGAAAAAAAAGAAAGAAAGAAAGAAAGAAAGAAAGAAAGAAGGAAAGAAGGAAAGGAAGGAAGAAAGAAAGAAAGAAAGAAGGAAAGGAAGAAAGGAAGGAAGGAAGGAAGGAAGGAAGGAAGGAAGGAAGGAAGGAAGGGAGCGATACAATTTAATTGAATAGTGGCCTTCAAATAAAGGTTTTAAATATTTTCAGATTTACACCTGCTGTGAAACTAAGGTTAATACTCCAAACAACACTGTGTTGAAAAGCTTTTATACATATTTGTTTGCCAATCTCCTCATGCACAATGGCACCTTAGCTAAAATAACTAACAGTTTCTGAACAGGACCTTGAGCAGGAAGATCTTTTTTTTTTTTCTATGAACATGTGCCATTCAGCCAAATCATTAAAAAAAACCCCACCTGAAAATGGTTCTCAGTAAGCTCTATTTTTCTCTTTAAAAAATACCAAAAAAGGGGACCACTCTGGCAGAAACTTAATTATTTTTTTTCTTGGAAAGCTAAAACATTTGTACCACAAAAATAAAGTTTCATATTTTGCTCTCATTTCTTCTCAACTATGGGCAACTCAAATCCTATTTCTGATAAAGTGCACCGTTCTTAGCAATATACGAGCTATTTAAGGACTGAGGAGAAGAAGTAAAACAGCGATCCACGCCAGTGTAAGAGGAAAAGAGTCATGAGACTGGGGAGCCTTTTCCTTTATAAAGTACAAAAACCAAGTGTGTTTCAATCTGTTAAATTACCATCTATTGGAGTACCAAATTTTTCTTTCAGTTGAAACTCTGGTTGGAAAAGACACATTTTTACCATTACAGAGTAGTCTATGTATTTGTATTAGCTGCCTATTGCTGTGTAAAACATCACCCAAGGTGTAACAGCTTAAAACAACAATCATTTATCACCTCAAAGAGTTGGTTGATCAGGAATCTGGGAGCAGTTAAGTTGGGTGGTTCTAGCTCAGGATCTCCTGAGGTCACGGTCAAGATGTAAACCAAAGTAGTAGTCATCTGGAGGCTGGATTAGAGCTGAAGGGTCCACTTGCTATGACTCAATCACATGGCTATTGGCAGGAGGCCTTAGTTTCTTTCTGGATGTTGGCTAGAGGCT